>NW_026596085.1:14119563-14128667 GCF_907164565.1 Psammomys obesus
CACACACACACACACACACACACACACACACACACACACACACACACTTGCTTTAAGAGCCTCCCCAGGCCGCAGGACCCTCCAGGGCCCTCTGAAGCTGAGGATGTTTTGTGTAGTTTCGGGGTCAGAGAAATGCGTGACTTTATCAACCTGTCTGCTTGTGGGGACAGTTTTAAAGTAAATGCTGGCCCTCCTCTGCCGCTGTGCTAAATATTGACATATCCAGCTCCAGTGGCTGTTTAGAATAGAGTGCCGGTATCCCTATCACCCTGGGGAACACTAATGTGCCAGGTGCCCCCATCGGAAAGTCCCAAGGTGTGTGGCACACTGGTTTTGAACTCTGTCCTGGTCCTGCAGAGAAGCCACGGGTGCACAGGGAGGAGGGTGCTGGGAGTGCTGAAGTCTGCAGGTCAACTGCACTGGGAGTGGTTCCTAGCACTCTGACATTAGTCCTTAATGTGGGGGGATAATTACCAGCTAAAGCGAGAATCGTTCCGTTGCCCGTAATTAAAATCTCAGCTAGAGTGGCGAATGCTTTCAGACTTTGGAGGAGACATGACGTTTTTCCTCTCGTCCTTGCGCACTTACCTGCTGCTCTGGCTCTATCCACAGCGTGGGTGGCAACACGCAGCATTTCTCTCCTGTGCCGTCCTGAAGCTGAGTGTCGCTGCACTTCTGGGTGACCTTGGTTTTCACTAAGTCCTCTCCTTAGGGAACCAGGTGTGGGCAGACCCAGCCTGGAAGCCCATTTCGGCTGTGAACTTTAACCCCCAAAGCTAGGACTGAAGGGGGCTGACGGTCATGGGCAAGTGTCAGGCACAGCTGACTGGCCACCAGGTTGACCCTCGCACTAACGCCACATCCATCCCCTTGTGGCTGACGGGAACAGCACTCCGGTTGAGTTTCCCTAACCCGAATTTTGAAATCTGGAATGTTCCAAAATCCAAAACTTTGCATGCGGCAACACGATGCCGGAGTGGAAAATTCCACATCTGACCTCACATGAGTTGCAGTCAGAACGCAGGTGTGTTTAAAATTTTGTGTAAAATTACCTGCAGGCCACACGTAAAAGGTGCACATGAACTGTAAATGAAGTTTGTGCTTAGGCTTGGTACCTAGCCCCAAGATCTCGTTCGTTATGTATATGCAAAGGTTCCAAAACTTAGAAAGAATTAGGAGTCGAAAACCTTTTGATCCTAGGCTTGCTTTCTTCCCCTTGAACTCATGATTCCCCTGCCTCAGTCTCCTGAGTGCTGGGATTTCAGGCTTAGGCTACCATACTTGGCCTTCCAGGTATTTTGGGTAAGGGATTTACACAGCCTATGCTACTAAACAACCATGGGTGAGTTTAAGACAATTGAGCCATGTCCCTTTATGGTTCTGAACGTCAAAAGGCCACTGTGGGGTATGCCCAAGGAGGTGCCCCTCCTGAAGGATGCAAGGATGCAAGCAGCTTCTTGGCTGCTTGGCCTACAGCTGCGTTGCTGCAGGCTACGCCTCTTCACAGTACGTGCTTCCTGTGCCCTGGTCTAAATATCTCTCTTACGCAGACATCAGCCATCGGATTACTGTATCCCTGGTCTAATATGACTTCCTCTGAACTTGACTATACCCACAAGAGCCTATGTCCAAATAAGGTCCTATTGCTGGTGCACTTAGGCAGTGCCAGACTGTTACTTTGGGGGAATATAACTTACCGTGCCCCCTCATGCATCTTGCTTACCTGCTGGTCAAGTATCTGCCTAGGTCAGGGGCACTCCTGCTAAGAGGCAGTTTCTTGAGCCTGGCTTTCCTCAGGGATCCAAACTAGAAGCAAGAGTGGTCCGAGGCCTATCAGTCAGCTTGCAGATGGCCAAGGCAAGAGTAAGGAAGGAAGGAGAGTAAGGAATAGAAAGAGAGTGTCTGGTCAGACCTGTACTGGATGTCTCTGCCATTGGTGAAGTGGGGCCTAGCTTCCCTCACCTAGATTGTGGGCGTATCTGTGTCACCCAGTTTGTGCCAGAGAGCTGCTGGTCATCACTTGAGGATGGGGAGGGCCTCAGGGTCTAAACTGAAGGTTTGGCCAAGTCTGCCTCCTCTTGGCTCGGGTGGAGAGCCTGCTTTCTTGCCAGCCTTTGGAGCAACCTGTGTTGCCCTTTACACCTGCCCTCGAATCCCGCACTGACCTCCCCACGTGCTTCCCACAGGATCCCATGATGGCTTTGTCTCTTGTCCCAGTCATCCAGGGTGACCTTCACCTCATGGACCTCAGTCTGCAGAGCGGCCCAGTTCTCAGATGGAGGGTGCAATCTTCTTTGGGTTCATAACTTTGTGGCTACTACCTATGGCCCCACCAGCACCTGGCACATCTGCTAGGCTGTCAGTAAAAATTTACTGAGGGCATAAGAGAGCCAGCAGACCCCGTGACTTCAGCATGCGTCCAAGGCTGGCTGTCCCCTCTGTTTAATGCCACTGTGGAGCTCTGACTGTCAAGCTTCTCTGGAGAAACTGGGCCTCTGACCTGAATGGTGACCCCAGAGGACTTCAGGGAATGCAACCCTCTACCAGTCTCCGCCCCATCCATTTTCTCCATGGCACCAGACAAAGCCCCTCTGTCTTGCCTGAGACCACAGGGGCCAGAACAAGAGCTATGAAGGCATTCCTCCAAGCAAGAAGTTTGCACAAGACCTGTTCAAGGGAGGGTCTCCTCAGCACACCCATGTGTGGGGACGGGTCGAGTGCTGAGGGAGGGCTTCAGCATCCCTGCTGGGGCTGGGTACGGGCTCCTGAAGACTGACACACCAGGGTGTGGGTATACATGTGTCATCTCCGTCCTGGGTAGTTCTGTGTAATTCAGACTTCTAGCCAGACCCCACAACCACAGGACAAAGGCCTCCCAGTCTCTAAGTCTCCCTTCCTTGCCCCCTCCTTCCCTCCTGTCTCTGTTTCTGTCCCCCCCCTTTCTTTTTCTCTTCTTCCCTCCCTTCCCCTTTCCTTCTGTCTCCATGTCTCCATAGCCTCTGACAACAACTGTTACATATTGTGCTGGAGGGCCAACGAGATGGCTCTGTGGGGCAATGGCACTTCTTACACAAGCCTGGCAACTTGAGTTTGATCTCCAGAACCATGTCAAGGCAGAAGGAGGGAGCCAACCCCACAGAGTTTTCCTCTGACCTCTTCTTCACTGGAGCATGCTCTCTCCTCTCTCTCTCCATCTCTCACTATTTTTTTTTAAACAATAATTGTGTTAAAATGGTGTTTTTCAGGCTTCCTAATGCTGTGGCCCATTCCTCATGTTGGTTGACTGCCCCCAACCGTGAAGTTATTTGTTGCTACTTTACAACCATAATTTTGCCACTTTATGGGTTAGTAATATAAATATCTGATATACAGGATATCTGACCCACAGGTTGAGAACACTGTGTAAAGTTCGTTAAAATCTACAAAAAGCACATTGCATGTGCTTACTTGGTCCACCCTCCTCTGGGTCATAGTTTTTCAATCTCCAGGTCTTTACTCTCAGCTCTAGGGATCAGGATGGATTATCTTCTGGTTTTCCCAGCCCAGTGGCTTCAAGGCCCCAGAGGTGGTTTTATCCCGTGGGGGGCATGTTGTAGATGTCACTGCAGTACAGGACCCTTTGGGAGCTGCTCGGAGAGCAGAGACACCCCCGCTGCCCCCTCAGGCACTGCAGGCCTCAACCCTCAGCCAGGCAGGTGGCTTCTCACTGTAGGGAGCAGTGTGGGTGGGTGGAGATCTTTGCCACTGGAATGCAGTTTTTATTTATATATTTAAAAAAAAAATGGGTGTGACTGGAGTTCTGAGAATTTGCTTCAAAGACAATGAAGTCATCAGAAAGAGACAGGACCCTGGACAAGCCCCAGTGCTGTGGCCTCTCCTGGCCTCAGGGCTTCCTGCTCCCACCTCCTCAACCCCTTTCTCCCAGGAGCCATGGGGAGGGATAGCAGGTGTCTGGCCTCTTTGCTGTGACCTTCTGGGTAGCCTGGCCAGCAGGGAGGGGCTGGGCTACCTGAGCTTGTGGCTCTGAGAGACTAGGCTTCAGCCCCTGGGAGGTGAGAAAGTCAAGTGGAGCTGGAAACTCCCTGGGGGGAAGGGAGGACATATTAGAACCTGGCAGTCTGCCTGGAGTGGGAAAGAAGAGAGGGCCTGGGGCAGGGTGGATGGGGAGTTGGGGGTGGGGTGGGGCTGGAGTGACAGTTGCCTGGAGTCATGGCCTAGAGTGACAGCAGCAGTCCAGGATATTTGCCAAGTGAGGTCTAGTCCCTCACCCAACCTCTGAGGCACTTGAGATGGCTCCCTGGCAAGAGAGACTGGTCTCCCTGTATCCGGGATAGATGTATAGTCAGCAAAGCAAGAGCTGTTGACTGGTTTTTGGACAGTGAACCTCTGCCCTTAGCAGTGGTGCTTTGCTGGTTTTATAGAAGGCTTGAGGCCTGAACCACCATCTTCTGATACTCTGATACTCTCCTACAGTGAATTCTGAAGGCCAATTCTAGATGTTTCCATGCTCCAGACCCATCCCTGCGGACTACATACGGACGGCATGCCACTGATGCCGGTGTAGGTTATCCTGGCAACTGTGTGATCTGGCACAAGTTCTAGCCTTCAGTGCACCGAGGCCCGCCCAGAAGGGAGCTTGTCTGGTGATGGCACTGTCTGGCCTGTGATGTGACTGCTTTCCATGTTGCTCATAGCATTTTTCAGCCCTCAGTGTGGCCTTGGTAACAGCCAGAGAGCAAGTATCAGTGGTTGGTCCTGTCTGCTGGTTTCTGTGGTCTTTGCAAAGCAGGGCTGTGGGACGCCCTCTCTCACGCCTCTGCTTGCTGGGCTGAGGGTTACTAGGGGTGGGAGGCTGTTGTGTAGCACCAGAAGAGGGCCCCAGCTGGTCTGTGGTAGGAACTATTTTGCATGTGTTTGGGTGTGTATATGTGGTGTGGGTGTACCAGAGTCTGGTCTATTGTAGGAACTAGTGTGTGTGTGTGTGTGTGTGTGTGTGTGTGTGTGTGTGTGTGTGTGTGTGTTTATACATGTGGGCATGCCAGAGGCTGATCTGTGGCGGGAACTCTTTTGCATGTATGTGGGTACTGTGTATGTATGTATGTATGTATGTATGTATGTTTGTGTATGTACATGTGGGCGTGCCAGAGGCTGATTTGTGGTGGGAACTATTTTGCATATGTGTGGGTACCCTGTGTGTGCTTACACACGGGTGTGCCAGAGGCTGGAGGTTCTTCCTCAGATCTACTTAGAATCTACAGGCTTAGCAGGGATCCCAGGTCCAAATGCAGCCTCGCAACCCTCTGAGGTGTTGAGGGTTTGCTCTGCCTGAGCCCCACCACCTAGCCACACCCTCTCTTTACCTCACCCCACATTGTTCCTAGGTTCCTCATCACTCTTGTATCTGCTTTAAGACTCTTAGCACATCTATTTTATTTTCCTAAACATTCAAGCCTGTTTAACTAAGAGACTCTGCAGCGGAAGATAGCAGTTTCAAGTTCATTCTTGTAACCTCAGTGTCTTAAAGTATCCCATGACTGGCAGTTCGTTGCCTGAACTGATGTTTGATAGGCGAGAGAATGGATAGCCGTGTGTATAGAGGGATGGGTAGAGAGATGGCAGATGGATAGATGGATGAAGGGATAGATAGACCAGTGGGTAGAGCAAGGACAGGTAGATGGTTAGATGGTGGGTGCATAGATCCATGGAAGGATAGATAGATCAGTGGATGGAGGGAGGATGGGTAGATGGAGATGGATGTTTGGTAACTTGGGTAGAAGAAGGCATGAGCGGGTGGAGACATGGAAAGGCAGGTTAGCCTGCTTAGTGCTTGGTCACTGCTGACGGACACATGCCTCTCCATACCCTGTAGAGCTACTCTGCCCACCACTTCCTGTGGTAAGGGAGCTTCTATATTGATCTGTACTGAGCTTTGCAGTGGCTTGCATCTTCTTTGCTAGGACACAATTTTCCTTTAAGGACCTGAGTTCTGATGGGGCTTCAGCCCTCTCTCAGTGTTTATGATCTGGCTTTGAATGATCTGTGACCCCTCCCCAGCCCCCACTCCCTTCCTTACCATGTTCTCCACCCGTCCTGCAGACTCTTGATTCTGCCCAAACCTCCAGCTTCCACATGTGTTTTTTGTGCGTTGGGTCTGAGCTTCAATCTTGGTGCCTCTGGAAATTCCAGTTTTTCTAGTTTAAAGCCGTTAAGTGTTTACTAAAGGAGAAAGGATTATCTTTTTTTATTTAGTTAAAAATTTAAGTTGGAAAAACTTTACCTGCCCTTCCCTTTTGGGAGAGCACATCCTGCCCTCTTGGAAGTCTTGAGGGTCTGGGAGCTGTGCTCCTCCGAAGCTGGGCCAGGCCTTCTGCATCACTGGTCCCTGCTCCTTCGTGTGGTGCACTGAAGTGGGTCTCACAGCCAGCAGCTCTCCATCTCCTCCCCGAAACTGAATGTGACTACCCTCTGCACTGTGGCTTCCTTGGGCCTACATCCTTTCACTTCCAAGAGCCTCTATTCTGAGTCAAAAACATTCCAACTACTCTCACTTACCAACTGGCTCTTACCTATGAGAGGCAACCCATTTGCCTATGTCCTGTGATGCCAGGGCTTTTGCTCAGATGGAGGGTCAGTGGTTCTGACAGTACCAGATTGAGTCTCTGGGCAGAAAAGACATTTCCCACCCACATCTGTATAGGGCATTTATTGAATGATGGGACATGCATGAGACAAAGGGTTGGGCTGGCCTCAGCTCTGGGGTGTTTTCT
This sequence comes from Psammomys obesus, assembly GCF_907164565.1. NCBI lineage: Eukaryota > Metazoa > Chordata > Mammalia > Rodentia > Muridae > Psammomys > Psammomys obesus. The sequence continues at coordinate 14,126,331 of NW_026596085.1, forward strand.
GCACTCTGCAGTCTCTCTGTGTGGGTTTATATGTCTGCTGTCTTAACTGGGCTAAGGCCAGTGTCCCTCATGGGCCAGGGACCTTGTGGCAAGCTCCATGCATTATTGAGCTCAGAGATCAGGTTGCCCGAGCTAACCTTACCTCAGTGTGGATGGAGGGGCTGCCTATGAGACGGTGAGGCAGGAGGAACGTGGATAGGTGTGCTCCAGGGCTGAGGATGACTCAGCAGCATCTGACTCCGAGCTGCACACCTGACTGTTCAGAGAATGCCAGATTCTGAGCCATGAAATCCTAGAAAAGGACGGAGTGAAATCATGACAGTAAGCCCTGGGAAGATTTAGTTCATCAAAATGGCCTTGCTTGATAGGTGTGGCAGAAGGCTGAAGATAGAGAGCTCTAGGCCATAGAGTGACCCTGTTTCAAGAAGAAAAAATGATAGATCAGAGGGGGCTCGGCAGATAAAGGCACCCGCCACCAACCAAGCCTGACAACCTGAGTTTGACTCCAGTGCCCATAGGAAAAGCAAGCAAGAAAGGAAGGATGGGTCGGTGGCTCAGTGGTTAAGAGAGAGGACTTGCTGCTCTTCTAGACTTCCCATTCCTAATACCAGGGTCAGTGACTCACAATGGCCAGCAGCTCTAGCTCCAGACAGTCTTAATGCCCTCTTCTGTTCTCCACAGATATCTCTCTCTCTCTCTCTCTTTCTCTCTCTCTCTCTCTCTCTCTCTCTCTCACACACACACACACACACACACACACACACGAGAGAGAGAGAGAGAGAGAAACATACTACAGAGAGAGGGAGAAACACGCAAACACAGAAACACATACACACAGAGAGCATACAGACACAGAAACACACATGTACACACAGAAACGCATATACAGAGCACACGTGCACACACTAAGAAGAAAAGACCAAAGCCAAGCAGTCTGTTACAGTTGCTATATGAGAGAATCAAGACCGAAGGACTCACAGACTCTGACCCATTCTCCTCGGCTAAGATGGCTTGCAGAATTAGAAACCGTCGCAGCACAGGTCTCAAGAGCGCGTGCTGCACGGTCAAGCTGATGGCTCCATGTGGGCAGTGCTGGAAGCGCACACTGTAAACTGGACATGCCAACCCCATCCCAGGACAGCCGATCAACCACTTGCAGCCACGTGGAAGGTAACGGCGAGGAAGGGCCTCAGTGAGCCAGGATGCAGCTCTGGCGCATTGGCAGGAATGGCTGCTGTGACCAGTGTTCCCTCGGGAGCGTCAGAGCAGACCCTGGGTTGGCTCCCAAGGACCTAGAGTTGACTCAGAGGAAAGAACCCAGAGATAAGGCTGATGTTGTTCATCTGAAGTTCAGTGGCCACAGCTCATAATGCCTCATTCAGAAGTGCTGTATTTAACCCTTCAGTTAATTCTTCTTACCGATATCTTCCCACACCACCTCCGTGTGGACGGATGATGTCCGCTTCGTAAGCTCATGGATTAAGCTCAAGCGTGAATCATTGCCTCGGATCTGGGAAGCGTCGTGTGATTTCATCCCACAGGCACTCACCAGTACCTGCTGCATACCCCGCTCTCCCCAGACGCCCCCTCACTGTGGGCACCGGTCCAGCACCCTGACATGCAAGGCACCCACTGTGTTCCATATGTTCTCAGACTTGGCCCTGAAACAAAACCCGTCGCCGCACTCCCACCCCATGCTCCCACGTGGTGGTGCTGCAGGTAGAGCTGGGAGAGATCCTAGGTCCTGACCCTGCTCAGAAAGCAGTGAAACTTCTTGCGGGTGAGCCACAGTCAGGGGCAGGCCTGGGGCGTGGACACAGGGTGGCCTTCGGAAACTGAGGGAGAGGAACCTCAGATCAGCCATCGCTGGATTTCATCATCAGTGACTGGACAGCTACAAGGCCTCTGTAGTGATGCACTAGGTCCTGGGATCCTGCAGGAAGGAGCAGTGTGGCTATGTTAGACCCAAGAGTGTGGGTCAGATGAGCTGGGCCTGTGCTTTGAGGGACAGGGGCATGGTGGGGTGCTAAGCCAGTGCGACAGAGACCGGCACTGTGGGAAGCCGTCTTTGGTGTCGCAGGAAAAGTAAGTGGTGGTGTGAGTCAATGGAACTGGTGTAAGGTGCATGTTTGGGGTGCTTGGGTATGGGGTGAAGGTTAAGGCGGTGAGACGGGAGCCCAGGGTAGAGGAGCGTTGAGGTGGGTGAGGGTATACGGGGTGCCAGTGGCTTTAAGACTCAAAGCCTGCCTCCCTGGGCAGATGGTAGAACTCTTAGCCTAGATGAGGGTAACCAGAAGGAAGCAGGCTGGAGGCGGGGGGGGGGGGGGGGGGGGGGGG
>NW_026596085.1:14128767-14155096 GCF_907164565.1 Psammomys obesus
GGGGGGGGGGGGGGGGGGGGGGGGGAGGTCTGAGCTAGAGGTGTCAGGAGATGGGAGGAAGTTGGTGAGGAGTAAGATGGGCTTGTTTAGAAGGGCTGAGAGGAGCTGTAGGCTGAAACTGGGTAGGTTGTTCCCTGGGCCAGAGCTATACTCCGTTCTGCTTGGGAGGGGAAGAGAAGTCTGTGGAGGCCCATCCCCTGAGGGCTGAAACATAGCCTGGGAAGCCCCTTCATAGTTTCAGAGCCTAGCTCTTGCAGAGGCCACACTGGAAAGAGGAGTTCTGGGGCAGACAGGGACACTGTGTAGACTGATAGCTCTCCACATCCTGTCTACACAGATCCCAGAATGTGGCCTCGCTGGGAAACCAGATCTTTCTAGATGTAGCCAGACCCTTGAGATGAAGTCACGCAGGACTTAGGGTTGACCCTCTTCTTTTTCAGGGTCTTTAGAAGATAAAGCGGTAGAGGGACTGGATACCCCCAAGGCCCCTTCTGGGTCTTAGAGAGGAATTTCTGAGCTCCAGGCAAGGAAGAGAACCCCATGCTCAAGTGACAGGACTGGGTTTCCCCATTGTAATCCCATGGCCAGGCGGGGCTGGAGATTGGAGGGTCTTCTAGAATAAGGGATGTCTTTCTCTTCTGCTGGGAAAGTTTAGACAATCCCTGGAGCCTAGATCCTCCAAGGTCTACTATTCCCAGGCCCTGGCTGTGGGCAAGGTGACTTCACGGTTTGGTAAGCATAAGGCCAGAGTGTCTCTCAGGCAGCTTTGCTCACAGAAGGTGCTGGGCTTGACTGCTCATGGGCTAACCTGGAATACAGTAAAGCTCCTGAGGGGGAAAGAATTTAAAGTGTCTGAAGGAAGAGAGAGATCTTAGGTTGAAACTTCAAATCAATGATGGCCACTCAGGAGGGCTGCATAGAAGGCTGTGAGCACTGGCTGGCATGTGTGAGTGTGAGCGCACGTGTGTGTGTGTGTGTGTGTGTGTGTGTGTGTGTGTGTGTGTGTGTGTGTAGGGGAGTACATAAGTATATGCTTTGTGAGGAGAGATGCAGCTATAGGTGTGTGCATGTGTGTGTGAGGCTGAGACCATGGGTGTGTAATGGTTTGTGTACAGACATGTTCACATGAACATGTATGTGAGGTTATAATAGTTTGAGCGTGTGACCTGGGGTATGTGACGGTGTAAGTGTACAGGTGTTCATGCAGAGCACACGAACTCAGGGTGGCCAAGCTCGGAGCCATGTCGGGCAGGGCCCTGGGAAGTGCTCCCCTCCGTAGACCTGAGACAGGCAAACGCCACACAGTGGCTGCTCCTTCCTTACCTCTGCACACCGACAGCCCCTCTCTGCCCCTGTTTCTGGGCCCACCTCAGCTAGTGCAGAACCTCAGCTAGTGCCCTCCTGATCTGAGCCTGGCCTGGCCTGGTACCAGAACACTTAACATGGCTGTGAAGGTGTATAGTGGGTCAGTGATTCCTGCCACCTTCTGTCTCAGCAGATTTGTCCTCTGGGCTGCAGAGGCAGCAGCCTGGGACTCAGTGGGACCCCGCCTGGACACATTCAGTAGGAGAGGACTCCCACGGGATACTTAGCCCTGTAATCCATCACCTTTCCGTCACCCTCAGAGGAGGGTGTTCCTGGTGTTTAGGGAGCAGCACCTGTGGATGTGCAAACTGACAGCGAGCTCTGCCGAAGAGCCAGGTGCGGGTGTCACTGTGGCATCCGAGCCTCCTCACTTGAGTCATGTCTCACCACTATGTGAGAGACAACTATGTGTCTCAGGCGACATTCCCAGCCCACTGGCTCTCCGTCTCTGTGCTGGTTGGTTTTTGTCACTTTGAAACAAACTGGAGTCAGCTGGGAAGTGAGAACTTCAGTGAGGAGCTACCCTCCATTAGATCTGCCCGTCAGCGGCATTTTCTTGATTAATGATTGATGTGGGAGGCTCAGCCCACTGTTGGATGGTGCCACCCCGAGGTTCTGTAAGAAAGCACTGAGCAAGCCCTGGAGAGCAAGCCGCTAAGCACCACTCCTCCACAGCCTCTGCTTCAGCTCCAGCCTCTGGGTTCCTGCCTCGAGCTCCTGCTCTGATTTCCCTCCATGACAGGCACCAGCTGGAATAAACCATTTCCTCCCCAAGTTGCCTTTGGTCAGTGTTAATTACAGGAAAAAAAAAATTAAAAAAGGAAAAAAAGCAAATCGCGACGGCCTTTGTGTGACCTCCGCTTTCTTCTCCAGGGGAGCATTGCCAGGTGAACGTTCGCTCAGGCCGCTGTGCCAGCGGAGTGTGCAAGAACGGGGGCACCTGTGTGAACCTGCTCATCGGAGGCTTCCACTGTGTGTGCCCGCCCGGCGAGTACGAGCACCCCTACTGTGAGGTCAGCACGAGGAGCTTCCCCCCGCAGTCCTTCGTGACCTTCCGAGGCTTGAGGCAGCGCTTCCACTTCACCGTCTCCCTTGAGTGAGTACAGCCTGGGCATGTGGGCACCCCTCAGGAAGGGGATGCCTCAGCTTTCCGGGTGGTTGAGGGGCCTTGCCAGCTGCTCAAGGGTAGGGCCATTTGCCATGCTGTCTGTCCGTACCGAGACTACTGAGAGGGGACCCCCCCCCTCCCAGGCCTGGAAAATAACCTGGCTCCTCTGGTCCTGCCCACCAGCCTGACATCTCAGTGGCCAGTGGTCGCAGGCCCAGGAATCAGACCTCCCACGAGTGTGTCAAAAGGCAGGCTGCCCAGGCCCCAAATCCCCAGCCCCGACCCTGATCTGTAACAGGCTGACTGTGTGCCGTCTATATCTTCTCCCCCAGAAGAATTTAGATTTTTTTAATCTATTATCTGGGGCTGGGGAGATGGCTTACTTGTTAAATTGCTTGCATGCAAACGTGAGAACCTGAGTTCAAATCCCCAGAACCTATGTAGAAGGCCGGGCGCAGTGGCATATACATGTGATCCCGCAGCCGGAGAGGCAGAGACGGGATTCCAGGGATTGCCGTCTAGCCAGTCTAGCTGAATTGGCGAGCTCCGGGTGCAGCAAGAGACCCTTATTCAAAATCTGATGTGTGAAGAGTGAAGGAAGACACCTGACATCAGCCTCTGGCCCCCACCCCATGTGCACGCATGCTCATGCACACACGTGTACAAACACATGCACACAAAATACCAAATGAACTCAACTGGATTCTAGGCCGCGTGAGTCCATAACAGTTGCTCAGTTAAAAGAAAACCTAGGATTTCCATTTTGAAGATTTCCGCCAGGTAAGTCGAAGAGGGCAAGGTTTCCACTGAGTGTTTTTTGTGCACGCAGTAGCCTGCTCTCCCAGAAAGGAGCATGGTGTTCTCTGTCCTCTGTGTGGGTTACTCCACAGCCTCCCTCTTCCCCGAGCTGCCTGCCGAGGACCAGACAGACCTCTTAGGGTGGACAGATCAGTAGCCTGTCCTTGAGTTCTGTCCTAAAGAAGCCCACCAGCAGTGTCCTTATGACCACACACAAGTGGCTTCTTGTTCCTCTCTCATGTACCACAGGCCAACGAGGTCCCTCCCATTGGTGTGTGTGGTAGGGAGGTCTGAGGATGTGGGGTGGTGCTGGCAGTTGATACCCACTGTTGTCCCCACCTTCCACTTGGCTGATAAAATGAACAGTGTCTGCCTGTTGGCCCAGTACACACCGAGCCTTGCATATCCAGGCTGGGGTGATTGTTCTGTTTGCCCCTTTGTGCCAAGACTCTGCTCTCCAGCCAGAAGGCTGCCCCTTATGACACAAGCCTGCAGAGCAAGGGCCCTACTGTGGGATTCCCCTGTGACAGAGGACCCCGTGAATAGCCCCCTTCCACATCAGAGGAGTCTTGTGTCCCCTGGTGAATGTACTGTATGATGGGCGTGAGCTGGGGCTATGGAACTTTGGGGTATAGTCATGGCTGCCTCCCACCTTGGTGTGGCCAGCAGCTCACTGTCACATGCATTGTGGTGACTTTTGGCGACTGCCTTAAAACTCAAAGCCACAAAAAGGCAGAAAGTTCCCCCAGAGGCCCTCCAGTCACATAGTTTCTTGGGGCACACATCCTGAAAGTGGCTGAGGCCCCTCTTACCGCAGAGAGCTGCCTAGCCCGGCTGGGTTGCCTTGTCTCAGGTGGTTTCTGTCATGGCCCGTCTCCTTTTTCCAGTTTTTGTTTGCCAAGTGCTGGGGCTCCCAAGTGGGCCCCACTCCCAGCTGCCTTTCATTCCCTTTGTTCTTGGCTCCTTCTCCTCTGGCCCCTCAAGCCTTGGTTTCTATTTCTGTCTTTCCTCATTTCACTTGCATTGTTCCCACCCTCCCCTCAGCCCTGGGCCCCCGTCTCTGTTTCTTGCTCTTTAGCAATGGATGGTGCTTGCCAGGGAGGCACCATGTAGGAGGGGTTAACCTGGACATAGAGAGTCCAGGATCAGATGCTTCCACAGGTCCAAGAGGCTTAGCGACATGGCACGTGCCCATGCAGAGACATCCATGATAAAGGAACATCTTGGGGTCTCATTTGCTCTGTAGCATAAGATAAATTACGTGTGTTCTGCACCCAGACATGCTTCTAGTTGGTAAGCAGGCTGTGTGTCATTCTTTTGAACATGTTTCCTCCCTTCCCCCCTCTCTGTCTCTGTCTCTGTGTGTGTGAGAGAGACAGTGGATGCCTTCTCCAATCAGTCTCCATTATATTGATCGAAGCAGGGTCCCTCACTTGACTCAGCGCACACCAACTTCAGATAGTCTAGCAGACCCTGAGGATCCCATCTCTGCCTCCTGAGTGCTGGGATTAGCGGTGGCTACCACTTCCTGTCTGCCTTTTGTCTGTGGAATCTACACTCTGATCCTCATGCTTGACCCACAAGCTTCCATCCCACTCAGTCCCTTTTCCCGCCCCACATGGAGTCTTTTCACACTCTTTAGGCCACTGTCACCACGTTCGCCAAGGCTCCACAGCGTGTGCATCAGGTTTGGTGGGCCGTCAGGATCTCCCATGATAAGAGTGCTGGAGTGGATTCTTTCCTGAACCCCCCCCCCCGTGCTCACTCCCCTGGCTGGCCATGTCACCCCCGTGTGTCTTCACGTTCCCTGGGGTCCTTTACTATGTGACATGCTGCTTGCCCACAGGTTTGCCACCCAGGACAGGAACGCCCTGCTGCTCTACAACGGCCGCTTCAACGAGAAGCATGACTTCATCGCCCTGGAGATTGTGGACGAGCAGCTGCAGCTCACATTCTCTGCAGGTGGGGCCTCCTGTCATGGCCGGTGTACCTCCCAAGGCACTTTATGGCTTAAGTTTATTGTTGTCCTCCCATCGTCTCCTAGCTGCTCACACTTCCAACCCTAATTCTGCGTCTAGGAATCTGGCCTCTGGAATAAATCGGAGTACAGGAAGATGTCAGTGTGGTTGCAGTGTTGCTTGTAGTGCTAATGCCACACAGAGCCTGTTCCCTAAATCAGAATCAGTGCAGTAATGGGGACAAGGAGACAGATAGCTCAGCAGTTAAGGGCACTTGCTGTTCTTGCAGAGGACCTGGACTCAGTTCCCAGCATCCATGTGGCAGCTCACAACTGTTCGTAACTCCAGTTCCAGGGTCTCCAATGCCCTCTTCTGCCTTCTGTGTGTATCAGGCACACATATGGTACACACATATACATGGAGGCAAAACACTCATATACATAAAATCAAAATAATAATAATAGCAATGCACCTGCAAATTTGTATGGTGACTTAAACCAGCATGTGAGGACCAGGCAGGCACAGATATGGGGACTTGTCTAACTCCACCTTTCAGGTTAAAGCCGTTGATCTCGGGGGCTGGGTGGGGGATGGCTTCCAGTGGCGGCCCTGCCGAAGAAAAGGGCACACAGCCAATCTCTCTGAGCAGTGTGTCTACCCTGCGGCCTGGAAGCCTGATTGGAGGTCCCGTAACCTATCTCTCTGTGTGCAGGTGAGACCACCACAACGGTGACCCCGCAGGTCCCTGGAGGTGTGAGTGACGGGCGGTGGCATTCGGTGTTGGTGCAGTACTACAACAAGGTAGGAGGGTGATGATGGCCCAGGGGCTTTTGTACTCTGAGATGTAAAAGCAAGCAACTGTTGGGAGGGAGTGGAGGGCATAATGATGTCAACCGGTGGTTCTGTGAATGTAGCCAGGCCTTTAACTGGAGCTGTGGGGTAGGGCAGGGACTCTGATCCAGTAAGACAAGATGCAGAGAATTTGTTCGTCTGTGGCTTCCTTCAGTTCCAGGCTGGTCACACAATGCCCAGATCCAGGGCTGCCCTGAGCTGTGACTGGAGGGTCTGTTCTCGGCTGTGAAGGCAGGTGTCTCGGGTGTGTTTTGCAGCTGATTGGCTATAAGGAAACGCAGTCACTTCTGTGTCATGAGGTCATGTCCTTTCCTAGGCTGGGGTTTTGCGCACGCACGCGCGCGCACACACACACACACACACACACACACACACACACCCCTGCTCCTAGCTCTGGGCCTCACCATGAGTCCAGAATGGTCTGTCCTGCCCCTCACTGAGCCCAGCCCCAACCCTCCTCAGACTTTCTAAGACCCAAGTCTAGGTTAGACCACCAGCAAATGAGAGGTGAGGGACACCCCTTCAGTGTACCTTGTATGGTGGCAAAGGCATTTTCTGAATTTCCTGTCCGAAGTACTTCAGGTCTTTGGTACCTGGGATGGTACCTGCCTGCTCTTAGAGCCTTAGGGCATGGGGCTATTCTTGCTGTCCCTGCCAGTCACTGATGTTCCTCCTTCTCCGAGGTCACTTGTTACATTTGCCCTGGGCATCTTTTCATCTCTGAAGCTTCCCCTGATAGCCTCCAAGAGTGGACCTTGGTCCCCATTCTGTGTTCCTATCTGTGAGAAGGAACTGTCTCTCACGGGGTAAATGTTGGCCAATGCAGCCTCTGCAGTCTTAATGATGATGGAAATAGAAGGAGGGGTTGCCAGGACCTGGGGCCAAAGGTTCTCTGGGGACCTTGAGGGACACTGATGAGTGTTTGGAGTGGGGGTTAGACTAACCCCAGTCCTATCTCCAGTGGGGATCCTTGTGTAACACAGGGCACAGTTGCCAAAGAGAAGAGTGAGTCTCTGCTGTCCACACTGTCCTGTGTCAGAGACTTTCATTTGATCCTGAAGTGACAGCCCTGTGGATTTGGGGACACTTTATCAATATAAAGGATGCTACTTGTCCATCTCCTGAGTGGCTCACAGTAGCCCCGTGAGAAGCAGTGGGATGTGGGTCCCTCCTCTCCATTCTCTCCTCCCAGAACTCACCGTTGGGCTGGATTTGCTTTCCTTTCTGTAAGGTCTTAATCCCACATCATTTCTGAGCTATTTCTTTGTTGGTGTCATGCCATGGTCCCCCATGGTCCTCCCCCGCCCCAGGCTCTGTATTCTAAATCAGTGATTTCCATCCTGTACTCACCCCAAGAGAAAATACACCCTGCAAACCATTCACATTGTGGCTTAACGATAGTTGTGATCTCAGGCACACAAGTGAAGGCTGAGCTACTGTGACTGGGGCACCGGGAGCCTCTGGAGCTTGGGACTGCTTTTCTATGTTCCTGTGGAGAGGGGCATGGTCGCCTGGGATGCTCAGGCACTTTGACTGCTTGGTCCTTGACAGCTGCCCAGGTGATGACAGCTCCAGACAACAGAGCTCCCAGGAAGCAGAACTTACTTAGCTCAAGGACAAAGTGTCTGTGGTTTTGGACCCCAAATACACCCTTCCTTGGGTCCTGACATTTCATACACTTTTGAGTGGAAAGAATGACAGATAATCCCACAGAGGGATGCCCTTGTAGTCCTTCAAAGGGATGAAGGCCTTGCTGGCCTCTGCTCCCAGGCAGAACATCCAGGAACATTCACTCTGTCACCTTGTGGCACTCACCATGGTCCTGTGGCTTCTCTTGTTCTTCCCACCATCTAGACCTTCATATTCTAGGTGGACACTCCCACTGGCTTGTGCTTCCAGAATGTATAAGCCTGTCGGAATGGACCACAGGGAACCCTGGGATGCCAGGGAAGCACGGGTTGTATTTCTTTCTTGCTTATGTCGGAGACCCACTACAGGCTTGCTGCTGAGGTAGGGCTGGGTGCGGCAGATTGAGCCAGCCTTGGCTTCCACATTATAAGCCTCTGTACCTGTCTGCTGTGGCCAGAGTGACAGCATATCCTGTGGTTGAATGGGACCCAGATCAGCACCCTGCATTGACCTCTCAGCCCAGCTGTGAATTCTCTATTCCGTGAGCCAGCTCAGAGGAGCACACTATTACAGAAGGCTACCCCAAATGGCCCAGAGGAAAGAAGGGCCCGGTGCCAGAGGCTCCGTGGGTAAAGGCGGATTAGTGGGATCTGTGGTTCCCTTTCCAGGGTTGAGTCCTTTCAACAGCTCCCTCCACCTTCCAATGAACAAACAGAGCCCTGAGCACAGGATTAGGCCTTTGCTGGGCTGTTTTCTTTCTCTTGCCGGAGGGTATTTTAGGGAGGAAGCCAACTAGTCTCCTGTATATCCTTAAGCCTTCATGTGTGGGTTGAGTGGGCCCCACAGCAAGGACTGTTAGCAGAGATTACAGTATCTGTACGTGGATGGCCCTGATGTGTCTATCTGGTCCTGCCTCGGAGGGGGCTGCTTTTACCAGCCCAGGTGCAGGGACAGCCATGCTTTAGATCCGTGTGTCTGGGAAAACCCGTCAGACTGCGAGCAGGTTCTCTAGTCTATAAGAAGACTGTGAAAGTGACCTGTCAGGGTGGGTCATGCTCTTAGTGGGGTCCCTGTATCTTTGTTGTTATTATCATCATCATTAATGGCTTCTCTGTTCCTGGCCTCTGACAAAAAAAAAATGTGAAGTGACCTCAGGCTACTGAAGATGGCTGTGGGAAGGTGGCCTGAGGAGAAATGCATGATGATGAGGGAGGGTGAGCCACACTTAGAGGGACTCAAACCTTGTCCTGATGGTGACCTTAAGTTCAGTGGGTCCAACAACAGAGGGGAAGCTCCTCTGCATCCCTTCTCTAACTGGCTGTGCTGGTCCTGAGGATACTTCGCCTACTGCACTGAAGACACCTAGGTTTGGCTCTTTTGGTTATTGTGGAAATGCATTTGGAGACTTGAGTATCTCCCTGGCCCTGCAGTGAGGGTGTGGAGTTAGCTGCTGGCTATGGCTGTCTCATCTGCCCTGCTCTTCCTGAGTTCAAGCTTTCTACAGGCACAGGGAGGTGGACAGGCCTAGGGAAGGTGGTAGCAGAGCTGTATGGCCTTCCATCCTCAACGAGCAAGCACTGAGGTCAGAGGCCTGAGGAGGACAGTGTCGGTGGCCCCAGGGAACCCTCTGAAGATCTTCCAAATGAGGGCGGGCAAAGGCAGTTTCTTCTTTCTTTCTGCATAATGACATTTTCAGTGGGAAGGCCTATTGGTTAAGTCTGCCTTCAGGGAAACAGGAGCATGTTGGAGTTGGTGGTGGTTCTAGGGAGAGATTTTATAGGCAGCCACTGCTCCTGCCCCTTGAGCTTCACACAGCTCTTCTTCGGAAGCACTGGGGAGGTTTGGCTGGGTGGAGATTTGTGGTCATGGTCTCACTGTAGACTTTCCCCCCCACCCTGAGGCTTTTGTAAAGGCAGTTAAGCTTTTCCATCTTTCCATCTGCCATGTATGATGGCCTATTTCAGGAAGAGCATTTGAAGTCATTTCTTTGCACTTGAAATTCAGGTTTTGATGCTGGGTTTCTTTTGTGTCACCTTTCAGCACCCAGGAGTGTTTGTGGTGTTAGGAGAGGAACACTACCCATATCCCAGCTCACAGTGGTATCTGGTTGCTTCCAAAAGAGGACACTGTCTGGAGGACAGGGAACCTGCATACAGCCACTGGGCATTTGGCTCTCTGGAGCACGTCTTTTGCTTCCTGGGGGATTCTGACTATACCTTGTTTTGCTCAGGGAGCCTCAGTGGGTGCTGGGGACACAGGCATACAATGAGTGCTACCCTCTAGCATGTCTCAGGGACTGACGGGACTAAGGATGCCACACAGGCACATACATGTACAGGAAAGCTGAGATCAGATGGCCTGTGCTTGCCCTGATGGAGGGCACCAACTGTGACCTTTGAACCCCAGCGGTTTTTTTTTTTTAGACAGTGTCCTCATGTGGAGAGTGATGGAGTCCCGAGTGATGTGTGTTATTTGACACAGGCATGGTCGTGTGAAAGACCTCAATGCCTCAGTCTCATGGGAGGGGCAAAGCCTTCCCTGGGTGAGGCTCAGAGGGGTAGGAAAGCCTTCCTCGGACCCAAGTGGAAACGTTAACAGCGTGTTTAGAAACCATCAACCATGGCTTCTTCCGCAGGGATGACTGCAGCCCCAGACTGCTTCCCTATAGACACCTTCAGTCAGGACTAGCTAAACCTGCTTCCTTGTTGTATGCCATAAACCTGCCTCCATTCAGATGTATGAGCTATACATGCTGGGCCGAGTGGTGGTGCAGGTCTTTATTCCCAGTACTTGGGAGACAGAGGCAGGTATAAGGGTTAGCTGGGAAGGACTTAACAATAGTGATGGCAGGGACAGGAGTAACTGAAGCTGGGAGGGGAGGCCGCTGGGTGGTAGCAGCAGGCAGCTTGTCTTCAGCATCTAGCACAGGGACATCACCTTGTTGACTGCCATTGTCACTCTGGCCTCCTGCTGCTGACAGGGCTTGTGAAGTTCCTCCCAGATCAGGCTGGCTATCGGGTGCTTGGGCCCTTCTTATTCAAGGGATGACTGGAATGGTGATCCTCCTCCCCTTTTATCATCATCATCGTCGTCCAGGGCAGTATTTTTAGTTTGTTTCATCAATTCCATAGTATCCTAGTCAGTTAAGCCCACCAATCCAACTCCTCAGTAGCAGGTTATAGCAGCTAGTCTGGTTTTCTTTCATCTTCCTTTGAAACATGCACAAGGCCAGGCTTCCTTTCCCAGCTTGACGTGCATAGAGTCTGCTTACAAATACCCCATAGTTAGGGAGTGAATGAGTGATCAAGTAAACTGCATTAGCTCTGAGAAGAGTGATGCTATATAGAAGTGATCTTGGTTAAAAAGAGAGAGAGAAAGAAAAAGAAAAGAAAACAAACCATCGCATAGGAGTTGCGAAATATCAGGAATGGAGAGATGGCTCGGGTGAGGAACACTGGCTGACATGAGTTTGGTTCCCAGCATGCCCGTGGCAGCTCACAGGCATCTGTAACTGCAGTTCCAGGAGACTCCTCCTCCTCTTGTTCCTCCAGATACTGCACGTTGAGTAGCGTACATGCACGTGCAGGCAAAACACCCATACGCGTAAAAAACATCTAAAGCAGTTGCCAAATATTGTTTTCAAAGGACAGACAGTAAATCAGATTGACATGATTAATGTCAGTGTGGCTTACGATGTTTTCCTTGTCTGCATAAATCTGCTGAGAAGAGGTTTGGAGAAAGGGTTGCCATATATTTTCAGGTTGAGTGTGTTGCTGGTACAAGACTGAAGTCACTTTTATGAGAAGAGGGGGCTCCGGCAGAAAGGCTAGAAAACTCTTCTCAGAACCGACACCCCTCTCTCTGACTGGGGCTTGGGGGGTATCTGTGCTCAAGGTGATCTTGGGTTGACTTCTAGATATGGATCTTATTCTTAGGGATGGCCTGGCCCTGGCTGGGTTCACTCACTTCGACTGTTCCCATAGTTCAGATAGTGAAACCCCAAGATCCAGAAGACGTGGGTTGTGATCCTATCTCTACTACCCTCATGACAGGGATAGGGGGTGTCCCTACGACTCCAGAAAACCCAAGGGCCCGCTCTCAGATAGCAGACTTGGACAAGCCTCTCCCTAGGACCTCCAGGTGTTTGTTTGTTTGTTTGTTTGTTTGAGACAGGGTCTCACTGTGTAGGTCTGGATGTCCTGGAACTCACTAAGTAGACCAGACTGGCCTGGAACTTCCAGAGACCTGCCTTTCTCTGCCTCTCAAGTGCTGAGATTTAAGGTGTGCACCACCGTACTGGTCTAGGGACCTCCAGGTTCTTAAAAGGCATGAAGTCTCAAGGCGGTACTGAGGACATGTGTTGCCAGTGGCACTATCGAGGCTGTTTGCAAACAGCAAGCAATTATGGTTATGTTTGTCAACAAGGATGTGAATTCGGGTGGCTTTGTGATCTTTCGAAGCCCTTCCGTGTGTCAACTTGTACACACCTGAGTTACTGGTAGAACGTCGGTAGCAAATGAACCATTTTGGTCTTTTTCTTTTACACTTTTTTTTTTTCAACAAATCTTCAGGTTTGAAGACTATGCAAGATAAAGACGCCACATTTTCATGAGTTAATTGAGCTTTGCAAAGCCCCTAAAACTGTTCTGACCAACAGTGCAGCAAAGAAAGCTTCCTTTTTTTTTTTTTAAGTCTCCCATTGCACCAGGCCCTCTTACCAACAAAGGGGAGTGTGGTATTTCACATGAGCCTGTGGGAGTGCACCCCAGGGGTTCGGTTACCATAAAAGCCCTCATTGTCCACAAGCCTGAGCCTGGAGTGTGAATTAGTTGTTTCTTTTCCGGCTGTGTTTCCTGCCGGTTCAGCGAGCTCCTGTCTGGCCTACATAGGTATTCCATAAATATCGAGTAGCGACACTTCCATACAGGCACATTCCGACGCCTCTCGGTGGGTCACAGGGTGATGTCTGAGACCCTGGTTATCTGTCCTCCATCTCCACCCTTGGAATGTTAAATGGTTCCCTTGAAGCCAAGCTTTGTAGGTAATAGAAGCCAGCCCAAGGGGCCTGGAATGGCCAGCGAGCCCTGTGAGAGAGGCCACTGGGTGCTTCAGTGGTAGTGGCGGGGCATGTAGCAGGTACTAGGACACACCCTGTCCTTGACAGCTGGCAGAGTTGGGAGATAGGGTGCCTGGCTTCCTTTCCTAAACACAGGCTGGTCAGACGGTAGGGAGCCACCTGCATGGAAAGTTCACAGCTCCCAGGCTCGCCCCGGGCCTTTGTGTTCCATTGCTCTGTTGTGGAAAGTCCTCCAGGAGCTAGGCAGCCTGTCACAGGGTGTGTCCTGGCTGGCGGGATGGGTGCTTTTTCCGGTACCCTCCATCTGTCTTATCCTCTCCCACTCTGTGTGACTTGAGATGCAATTGATGCAGCAAGCCTGCTCCCTCTTCACCCTAGTGCAGGGACCACGTACCCTGACATCTTGCCTGGTGCTAGGGTGTGTAAGTCCAGGGTGGCCGTCGTGGTTCTGGGAGGAGATGAGGAAACTGAGGCACAGAATTGTACAAGGGGAGAGGAGGGGACACACGACTGTGACTTTCGTCTGCTGATGTGTCAGGGGCTCTCAGGTGTGCCGTCCTCAGCCTGACACATGCTCTCCTGCTGTGACTGCTCCTTTGCTTTCTGTAGCAAGCCCATGCTTTCTCCCACATTTATCTTCATCACGACGGTTTGGGCTTGTTGCCCTCAGGATCTATCAGTGAGGAAGACGGAGGTACTCTGAGGTGAGGTCAAAGACAAGGAGCTGGAACATGGAGCCTCCCTGTCGTGGCCCAGACTAGGGGTGGGTGGGTGGAGGGCAGAAAGAGGTCGGTCAGGTCCTAGCTAGAGTAGGCCAGGCTTTGTGAGAGTGATTTGTTAAGAACGTGTCAGATGCTGCCCGTATGCGTGAAGTGTGAGACCACTGGCGAGTGTGTGCACGTGAGTGTGTCCATGTAGCTGCTGGGTGAGTGTGCGTGTATGCATGAGTGTGAGTCAGGGTGAGCATGCATGCAGCCGAGCCCCAGTGAGGGTGTGTTGAGAATGCATTTGTGGTGTAGGGAAAAGTGCACACTTCCGGTAAGCCCTGGCCTGTGCGCTCTCACGTCACCCAGGCTACCTCGTCGGATAGCCTAGGCTTAGTGGGTCTTGTCTCAGATATCTGGGATATGCTCTGGTAAAGGAGAGCACAGGAGTTGTTCCTCAGGCGTACCCTTCCCCCACCTGCCGGGTTTCCCTGGTCAGGACAGCCAGACCTTTGCCCTTGTCTATAACGGGACACTCAAGAGAAGCAAGGACTTAAAACTTTGTTACCGGAGCACAGCTCCACGCACATGCTGGTGAGCCTCCTCAGGGAGAAGGCACACTGAGGTGGTCAGTAAAGTGCCTGTGCAAGCCCATGGATGGCCGACACAGCAGGGTGGACTCAGGGCTGCTGTTGGAGAAATGATGGCACCACCCTTCGCCTCCTGCAACCATTCCCGGGCTCCGGCCATCTGTGAGTTCTTTTATATGAATGTTGGTTGGTCGTTCCTGACCGTGAGTGTGAATCCGTTCACGTCCTGAGCCTCGCCCTGCCTGCATTTGGTTTCAGAGGCACCCCACTCTGCCCGCCCCCAAGCTGAAACCAAACCCCCATCGGCCTCCCAATGAGGAATTGTCTGTAGCAGGTTAAAAGACTGCAGAAATGTGAGCGCTATGGAGGACCAAAGGCTTTTATGTGCACACAAAAGCTCCCCGCAGATACTTTAGGCATCTAAGTGGAAGCCATTGGGGAGGGCCCGTACACTGGGAAGAAAATCCGCTGCAGGAAAATGAAAGGGGCAGGCCTGGTGACGCTTTGGCATCAGGAGTCCGGATCTGCACAGGTTGATAGAGCTGGCATCTGGACGTGCACAGTAGCTCTTGGGTTTCTTGAGTAGAGGAGCTACTGTGGGGGCCCTGCCCACTGGCCACTTCCACCTGCCTGTGTGTGTATGTGTGTACGTGTGTGTGTTTTGCATGTGTGTCTTGTATATCTGTGTTTGTATGTGTGTATATATCTTGGGTATGTGACTGTGTCTTGTGTGCGTCCTACTCAGAGCAGCCTGTGTGGCTAAGGTGGGACACTGAGGTATAGATGTGGAGCGTGTAGACGCCGCTGATGATACAGACTTGGCTTCAGGTATCATGTGGTGCTCTCGCCTCTGCTCTGTGTGTATCGCACCACTTTGCCTAAGTGTCCTGGCTGGGCCACTGCTGAGCATTTTGTCCTGGAGATGATGCCTAAGGTTCGGTAGGCCTGAACGGTTCCTCAGGCATGGGAGGAACTTCATGTCCTGGTCTGATTGGGGTCTTCTGTTCCCCAAGTGCAGTCAGCCCTGGGAAGGCTAATCATCCCATGCCCAGCATCCCACACAGGAACAGAGGAGAACCCTGAACCTGCCACATGCTCCTTCTCTTTTGTATAAAGATGTGGCAAATTTTTAAAAGTTCGCTTTAAAAGTGCTGAGTGGTGGTGGCGCAAGCCTTTAATTCCAGAACTCAGAAGGCAAATGCAGATGAATCTCTGAGTTCAAGGCCAGCCTGGTCTCTGAGTTCCAGGACAGCCAGGGTTACACAGAGAAACCCCGTCTGGAAAAAACAAACAAGTTAGAAAGCTGCCTATTTTATCCTGTTCTTCGTCCCTCCTCACCCTACCTGGAGCCTGGGAAACCCAGTCTCTGAAAAAGCTGCTCATGGTGCCTCCACTGCCTCCAGGGGCTTTTCCACCCTCATTCTGTGTGTCAGCTTCCTGTTAGGCCACCTGTTTTTGGGTGATGACCAGCAGCAGCCACCCCGGGCCTTGCTACCAGCTCTGACCCCTCAGGATGGAGCTAGGCGGTCAGCCTTTCAGCAGCGACTGTTCCTTATCAGCAGGAGCTGCTCCCCCCTGCCCTATTTTTTATGCCAGTGCTTCTCCCTGTCTGTGCTTGAGTGCCCCGGTGCTGAGCTGTTGGTTATCAACTGTAGTGTACGACGATCACAATTTTGTAAATAGCAGCTTAGCCTCATGAAAGCCTCCGAGTGTAGAGGCTGTTTATATCCACCCTCTGAAGACCTCACACCCATTCCCAAAAAATGTAAATTACATGCTACAGAGATGATACGGGGTTCGCACAGCCCAGGGATGGTCCTTCTTTCTCAGTGTGGTACCTAACACTTAAGCATCCCTAATGGGTACCTCACCAATCGCCCAAAGCAAGTTGCTGCTCCCAAGTGAGAAAACAGATGATTTTCCATAACCTTTAACTACTACTTGACACAGAGGTGGACTCCCTAAGGAAATAGATAATCAGAGATTGACCTAAGACACTTGGCTCCCCTAAGCTCCAAAAGAAAGATTTGTGGGAGTCTCATGTATCTTAGTTGACAGTAAAATTCTTTGCATATCAACAGGACAGATGGTCTAGTGTGTGTATGTGTCTATGCATGTGAGTATCTTAGTTTTTTTTTTTTTTTTTTTTATTGCTGTGAAGAGACACCATAACTATGACAGCTCTTACAAAGGAAAGCATGTAATTGAGGTTGGTTTACAGTTCAGAGGCTTAGTCCGTTACCATCATGGCAGGAAGCATGGCAGCAGGCAGATGTGGTGCTGGAGAGAGGTACCTGGGTGTTCTACACCTTGATTGGCAGGCAGCAGGAAGAGAGAGCGACCCTGAGCCTGGCTTGAGCTTCTGAAATCTCAAAGTCCACCTGCAGTGACATACTACTTCCAACAAGGCCATACACCAAGAAGGCCATACTTTTTTAATAGTGTCATTCCCTATGAGCCTATGGGGGCCATTTTCATCCAAACCCTCATAATGAGTGAGAGAGAGAGAATGAGTATATGTCTGTGAATATATAGGTACATGCCTGTAATTGTATGTGTATGTTCATGCATTCGTATTTTGAGGGCTCTAATATGTATGTAGGTGCACTTGGTGTTTTGTGGAGGTCAGAGGTTGGCATTGGATATCTTTCTCAGTTGCTTGCCACCTTAGGTTTTTGTACTGAACTTGAATCAGCTTGGCTAGCTAGCCAGTTCTGGGGATCCACTTGTCTCTGCCACCCCCCACCTTCCACCCAGTGTTGGAATTGTAGGCACACATGGCTACACTGAGCTTATATGTGGGTCCTGGGGATCTGAACCCAGATCCTCCGGCTTGCATGGCAAACAAGTTACTCATGAGCCCAGGTACTTTCATCTTAAATCCTACCTTATACCCACTGAAACTACTGCCACGAGCTTGTTTAGGGCAGATGTTAGGAGGGGTGGGGGAGGAGGACTCACACAGGTGGCTACATGGCAAAGTCACCCACTGTACCGCTCCAGTATGTGGCCTGAGCAGACGGGCCTTGGATCACACACCTCCGACAGTTGGTTGAACTCCTGTGCCAGCAGCTCCATGACCTCCCTTCCAGCCCTGTGTCCCATCAAGCAGGTGCCTCTTTTCTATGAGAATTTCGAGGTTTCGTGCTGAATGAGCTACACAGTCATTTCCTGTTAAAAAGGCATTAAGGGTGATTTAATTATAGTCTCTGTTTTGTTTTTTTTTTTTTTATAGC
Source organism: Psammomys obesus (assembly GCF_907164565.1). Classification (NCBI taxonomy): domain Eukaryota; kingdom Metazoa; phylum Chordata; class Mammalia; order Rodentia; family Muridae; genus Psammomys; species Psammomys obesus. Next base: position 14,146,085 of record NW_026596085.1, read on the forward strand.
TATTTCTAGTAGCATAAAGAAACATGTTAACACAAGCAAACCCAGCACTGTTACAGCAAGAGGAGGCACAGGACCTATGGGTTTATTTTGCTTTTCGTTTGAGATATGGCCTTGCTATGTTGCCAGGCTGACCTAGAACTCCCAAACTTAAGTGATCTTCCAATCTCAACCTTTTGAGTTCTAGGACTGAGTGTAGGTGTGCCAGTATACCTGTTTGGGTCTATTGTTTGTTTGTTTGTTTTTTTTTGTTGTTGTTGTTGTTGTTTTGAGGGGGGTTGCATGGAGGAGAGCTGCTGCCAGGCTCTCTGTGGGAAAGGAGGAGTCTCGAATCTTGCATGCCTTGGTGATACCAGCTTGGGTTTGTGCTCACAAAACCTAGGGACACAGGCCTTGGTACCCCAATGTGGAGGTCAGAAGGAAATCTAGTTGCCTGTGTCAACATTGCCAGGCAAATGTCTGGCTATTTGCCTATTTCTAACACTCACTTGAGACTGTCATACCTTTGTTTAGCATGGACAGGGCAGTTGGCTCCTCTTCTACTCCTAGAAGGGTTTCGGAGGTTATATGGGTGGATACCAAGAGCTTGAGACCATGCTGGCTGCCAGGAAAAGAAGCCATCCCTGGGTGGCAGCTGCAGTCCCCTCAACAGGGAGAGGCTTCACTGTGGCCCCTGGGAGAAGGAGGTGGGAGCCCAGGCTGGTACATGAGGTCAGCAGAGGAGCCAAGGCCAAGAGCTTCTGAGGAGTGGGTCTGGCCTGGAAGCATCAAAGAGGCAACCTCAGACCAATGAAGGGATGAAGATAATATTTTTAGAGTTATTGTGTATTTTTTTTATATGGGCACCTTGTGTGCCTGAACAGCTACACACCAGGAGACAGCATTAGACAGTTGTCAGCTAGCCTTGTGGGTGCTGGGGATTGAACTCAGGACCTTCAGAAGAGTCTTAACTACTGAGTCATCTCTCCAGCAAGGGATGAAGATAATTTGAGGATGTGGCCGGCAGGGGCACTCAGTACTTTGGGTACTTGGTATGGTTGGGCTCCAGCGTGGATGGCTGACAAACAGCTCTCAAAATGTGGGACAGAAAGCTGCAACCGGAACACAGGGCCATGGTGTCCAGGAGCCAATGAGGGACAAAAAGAGGGTCCTACATAAAGACATGACTGTGTCTGGAGGCCACTGTAAGGAAGAGCTAGCAATGGTGTGGCTTAGACAACAGGTATTCCTCCTCTTGGCCTGGAGAACTGGACTCAACAGTGGGACCGAAGATTCAGTTCAATGGTTGAGTGGTTGTCTACAGTCCTGGACTTTTATCAAATTTTTTCAGCATATTAAAAAATATATATATATATTTATGTGCTAGCTTTCTACGGAGGGTCCTGCATGGTCATCTTGTCTCAGGCCCTCATACTCTCCACCCCAGATTTGCAATAACTTACTGCCATCGCTCTATTTCCAACAAGGGCTCATTTTGAGGTTCTGAGAAGGCCCTGTGTTCTGGGAAGATTCCCTACAACCCATGTAATGGGTCAGGGGCTAGGGTGCCTCACCCATTATGTACATGCTACCTGTGCAGGGGATATGCAGATGTGGGTGTCACACTCTGAGAGACAGAGCTGACCAGTTCCATTCTTTCCGTCCCCACAGCCCAACATCGGCCACCTGGGCCTGCCCCACGGGCCATCTGGAGAGAAGGTTGCCGTGGTGACGGTCGACGGTTGTGACGCAGCTGTGGCCGTGCACTTTGGAAGTTATGTCGGGAACTACAGCTGCGCTGCCCAGGGCACTCAGAGCGGCTCCAAGAAGTGAGACTCCTAGAGAGGGGGTAACACAGGGCATCCACAGCCATCCAAGCCCCGCCCTAGACACAGATCACTGTGGTCAGGCCCATGCAGGGTGCCTTGGTACCTCCTGTCTAGGGGGTATCAGACTCTCTCCCTAATGGATAGGCACCTTCCCTCTCAGACTGTAGAGCCCCTCAGGATAATAGTCCCCTAGAAGCATCTGTCAAGCCAGCTGTAGCAGAGCATCCCAATAATCGTAGCACGTGGGAGGCTGAGAAACACATGCTGAGGTTTCACATCGCCTGGTCTATATAGCAGCCTGAAGGCCAGCCTGGGCTAAGCAGCCAGGACCTTTCGGAAGGGAAGTCAGTCTGAGCCACTTGCCCTTCCTGCCTCATCTTCAGGATTGCTGGTCCCTGCACTCTGGAATTACATGAGGTGGAAGTGACTGGGTGTCCTGGCTGGTTTGGGGTCTCTCTGGGATTGCTTTAACTTAGGACAAAGAAATCCTAACACCCATACACAGGGCCAACCTTACTTTATTTTCTTTCGAGAACACCAGCCTCAAAAGGATGAGGACCGGCTCCTGCTGTGTCCTAGCTGATAGTTTGTGGGTGGGATACAGTACATTGGGTTTGTTTTTTTTTTTGTTTTTTTTTTTTTTGAGACAATGTCTCCCTATACAGCCTGGGCTGTCTTCCAACTTCTAATCCTCCAGTCTTGGTATCCTTAGGGTTAGCAGGCTTCTACCCCAGCCCCTATCCCTGAATCTCTATTCCCTTTGAAGGTCATGTTCAGGTGAACTTGATGAGGGTCACGCCCTTTCCCCCATCCTCATTTCACTTTCTTTCCTGTCTTGATGAGCTAGTTCTAGAGCCCTGTGTGGGAGTTCAGCTGCCCCCTGCTGGAGCCAGAGTTCTGCTCCAGTTAGACTTTCTCTCTGGAGAGCCAATGGACTGTGGGATGTTCCCCTCTACTGCAGAGTGGAACTCAGCAGGTAGTCCTTAGCTAACCCCCAAACATCCATTTGTTGGGAAGTGATACGAGTGTAAGGAAACAGAGCCCCAGAGAAGCTGTGAGGAGCCACTAGTGGCCCTGAGGCCAGCTGACCCCTGTCCTGACCTTGGGCTTACACCTCTGCAGCCTCTGGCAGCAGAGTCTCAGTGACATTACAACGATGCCAGGTCTGATGCCACAGGCGGATGGCTTTGCCTTCCCAGGTCACTGGATCTGACTGGCCCTCTGCTCCTGGGTGGTGTCCCCAACCTTCCAGAAGACTTTCCCGTGCATAGCCGGCAGTTCGTGGGCTGCATGAGGAACCTGTCGGTCGACGGCAGGATCGTGGACATGGCCGCCTTCATCGCCAACAATGGCACCAGGGCAGGTATGAACAGCCCCTGGGTGTGTAGGACAGCATAGTGCCCACTGGTCATTTGTGGCCACTCCAGAGACAGAAAGGCTGTTTCTACCTCCCAGGGGGGGTCTTGAACTGTACCTACCTGTGAGTGAGGACCTCTTAGGAATGGGTGTAGAGCTTGGCTTGGTGGGCACGGCGACAGTGCCTACACTTCACTATGCTCTTACTATTGGAACGGCGTTCATGTACCTGGGCACACAATCCTAAGGTCTTGAGCTGGTCAACAAGTAGTCATATCAGACTCTGGGATGGCATGGAAACCCTGAGTCTCAGATAGGGGTGAAATAGAGAATTCCACACACTCCAGTCTGGGGTTCTCACCATGGCCAGCCGGTTCCAGGCTAGCCATCTCCAGCTGATTGCACTCATGCGTGGGTCAGTGTGGGGAAGGGTGAAGCTCACAAATGGGGATCTTCAAATCAAGGCCAGGCTACACCCTCATCCTGCAGGCTGTGCTTCTCAGAGGAACTTCTGCGATGGGACCTCGTGCCAGAACGGGGGCACCTGTGTGAACAGGTGGAACACGTACCTATGCGAGTGCCCACTCCGCTTTGGTGGAAAGAACTGTGAACAAGGTAAGAATTTGTCCCTTCCCCACCCCCCAAACACCAGCTAGTAGGGGGACACAGGAAATAAGCAGCCTGAGAGTCTGGGATAGAGGTTCAGGGCCTGGGGTCAGCTCTGTAGGATATGAAGCCAAGTGACCAACAGCAAGATGGCTGTGGGGACACACGTGAGCCCCGTGGAATTCTTGGGTGCTTTTCCTGACAGCTGCTGCTGATTGGGCCCTGTGAGGAGCATGAAATACAACCTCCCACCCATCTCTCAGAGGCTCTGCAGGGTTTGAGTGGTGTCTTAGTTTCTCTCCTGTGACTGCGTTAAAATACCATGACAAAAAGCAACTTAAGAAGTAAAGGGTTTATTTGGCTCACAGTTCCAAGGCACAGTAAGCCTGTCGTGATGGGGCTGCCGCTGGGAGAGAATGGGTGATATCACAGAGTCACCATAGTCAAGAGCAGAGAGCAATGAATGCATTCATGCTTGTGGCCCGGCTTGCTCTCTTCACTCTCATGACCTCCTGCCTAGGGAATGGTGCCACTCACCCAACCAAAACTTGAACCTGCTCCATGTCCCAAGTGCCACAGGACTACCCCTTGACTGTCATATATCCAACAAGGGGGGTGTTTGCTACCCTTCGGATGTGTCTGACAACTCACAAGTCGTCTTTGCCGAATGAGCTGTACAGAAACCATGCTGGGCATCTGTAGAGTCCATTGCTGGTTTCTTAACGTAGTACTGAGCACAGGTCAAGTCTGAGGTTAGCATTTGGGTTAGCATGAAAGATCCCTTCCTCACCTGGCAGGTAGCTGAGAAGATGCTCTCTGCCTGCTTTCGGGAGGTGCCTGAGGTGCCTGGTCTTGTATCTGCAGCTATGCCACACCCACAGCGCTTCAGTGGCGAGAGCGTTGTGTCATGGAGCGACCTCGACATCACCATCTCTGTGCCTTGGTACCTGGGGCTCATGTTCCGGACCCGGAAGGAGGATGGCGTGCTGATGGAGGCCACAGCTGGCACGTCGTCCAGGCTCCATCTCCAGGTGGGTGTGTCTGCACCTGCAGAGCAGACAGGTGCCTCAGAAAAAGAACCAGACAGAGGGGCTTCCCAGGATGCCTATAAAGGGACATCTACCGCTCGCTCACTTCCTCCTATGCCTGCCCTATGGGGGAAAGAGAGAACACAGAAGGGAAATATGGGTGACTCAAACAGTAGAGCCATTGTGCCAGTCAGGTCAGGGGACGTGCAGAGATCGTGCATAACTATGGGTTCCTGTGGGGTTCATTTCCAACGCCTGCTTTCCTTCAATGTGGACACAGAGTGGAGCCCATTTAACCATGGAGCTGCTGGCTCTGTGTAAATTGCCCTAGCCAGCAGCTCTGGTTTGCCTGGCCTGGAATTTGGCCCTTTTTCCTGGCTAGTCTCACAGACTTTCAGAGCTGAAGGCAATGGGCTGCAGCAGGAGCAGGGAGTGAGCCTCCATCAGTGCCAGTTGCAGCCCCCTACGCCCATATTAAACCCGAACGCTGCCTAGAGGGCTCCAGAGAACCCGTTACATCATGCTGCGTGTATGTTTTCTCCTTTTTAATTTTTATTTTTTCCTCTTCACCATTCGGTTTGTTTGAAGCCTTAGGTCAGAGTACGGGAACATTTTTGGGAGTGGCTTTAATTCACTCCATTCACGTAATTGCACCTCTTGCTTCGCAGACCGTATCTGCTAGGTTGTTGGAGCCAGAGGTACTAAGGAGTGATGCGTCTTTGTGAGGATCACTCAGTGCTCCGTCACTGAGCTGCCCTTGCCTCTCAGCCTCTTCACTGTCAGTGCAGTAGAGAGAGCCCTTATCCTATGCTCATCCTGAGCTTTTGTTCAGAATGAGCCCACAGGCTGGGAATCACTGCTTGGCCAGGAGGTCCTAGCAAAAGCCCCCAACCCGACCTCTGCCCTTGAATCTGACAGATCCCATTTGCACCAACAGGACAGATTCTCTTGTACACACCATGGCCCATGATTCCTGGGAAGGGTCAGAATTCTCCATTTTTGGCTCTCCTTGGGCTTAACACCCTCCTGATAAGCAGAAGTCCCTGAGGATCAATGGCCACTTAGGGGAGTCATGCCCTAGCAGGGGTTTGATTTTAAATTTGAAGGAATTAGTAACTGGGCATTTCTTTCTTTCTTCCAGGCTTTTCCAAAGTATGTATATGTAAGCACCTGCTTGTGTGCCTATGTCTCTTTGTGTGTTCATATCTGCCTGTGTACGTGAATGTGTCTGTGCGTGTGTGTGTGCGCGCGTGCATCTGTGTGTACATCTGTGCATGTCTTTATGCACGTGTCCGCGTTTGCATGTGTTCATGACTGTGTATATGTTTCTGTGCATATCTATGTACATGTCTGTGAGCGCATGTGTGCCCATATGTGTACGTATGTTTGTGCATGAGGGCATGCGTGTCTCTGTGTGTGTTCATACGTGAGTGCATGTAATAGGCTCTGGTGCCCGTGGACTTCCTTCCCATAGGTCATCCTCTGTCCCTTTCTCCTTCCTTCCTTGTAGCACAGTCTCTACTGTATATCTATCTCTTCTCTCCCCGAGGAGTCTGGCCACACTGACATGCGAAGCACATAGCACTTCTGTCCCAAGATTATAGCTTTAAGAGTAGCAACTCCTGGAACTGGTGCCCATGGCCCCTGCTGTCCCCATGTCCTCATAGAGCCATGGCCTCATTTCTTTCACTTCTGGGGCCCTGGATAGATCCTTATTTTTAATTCCCAGCAGTTGGAGTGGAGCTGGAGATGGTCAGAGGAGAGGTGGGCTCTTTCTGTACCAAGGAGTGTCTGTACCAAGCTCCCGTTTTGCATGAGAGAAACTGAGGCTAGAGGCTGTGTAATCTAGGTCGAGTGGGGCCTGGGTCAGCCAGAGAACCCCTCATCCTCCCTGGTGCAGGGCTCAGCTCAGAGAGCGGGAGGAAACAGGGATGCCCAGAGCCCTCCCCTCCCACAGCGCTCTGCCAGAGGTCACAGGGCCCTTGGATAAGTTTTTTTTTTTTTGCACTGACAGAAGGAGGGTGGGGCTATCAGCCCAGACAGAAGCCAGCCTCTAGCCTCTGCCTGCTCACTCACCTGGGGTCACGACTCCAGAGTCCCACTTGGGTCGGAGAGTTCTTCTCTCATTAGCTGTAATTTCACAAGTTACTTGCTGCCCCAGAAGCTCATGTTTGCCTGAATTTGGAAGCACCATTCTGCCTGGAGATGGCATTTCTCTGTGGGTGTTTCTCTGTCAGAACACATTAAATTGGCTGTTTTGATTCAGGTGATGATGGGCGTTCACAGGCTGTCATTAGTGTAGCTGAAGGAAAAAAGGCTGCACTCTGCAGGGTTAGCCCTGACTAGCCATGGTAGCCAGACTAACCTTGGTAACTCATTCACAGGTTCAAGGACTGCAGCCAAGAAGACTAGGTGAATCAAAGGTGGCCTTTAGGAGTCCTGTAGACCTCATGGGCAACCCAAGAGACCGCCTCATCATAGTTCCCAGAGGCCAGTCTAGCAGGCATCCTAGAAATTTTCTGGTTTCGTGTGTGTATGAGAGAGACATGTTTAGCTGTTGGCATCCTGACTGCCAAGGGAGTGCCGTGAGGCAGTAGTTTGAGTTCCCCCATCCCATGGCAGGCCAAAGCCCAGACAATTTGGATAATTGCTGTCAGGGGCCCCAAACCCAGCTGCATCATCAAGTGGCTGTTGTTGACACGTCTTTAATCTGGTAGCAGTCCAAGACACATAGCAGCTCCTGTCCTGTCCTGGGATTTATGCACGGCTTCTCCTTTGGTTGTAGACACATTTTTCTTTTCATTGTTGATATACTCTTACCTTGGGGCTTTGCCAGGAAGGCCAGTGAGAGAGAACAGCCCAGAAAACCTCTGTGTCTTAATGTTTCAGGTGTGTCACAGTTGATGAGTTTTAAATCTAAGTGTCATTGTCTTTAACTGTGGACATCACCTTACATAAGCCAGATCTCAGCTTTTGATTTTTTTTTTCTTCCATGTATTTAAATGTGGTGGCTTGATCCTTTGGGAGTGTTACACTAACAGCAAGTGTCTGCCGGTCCCCAAGTCTGTGCTTCTCATGGCCACTCCCAAGTCTGGGTCTGACAATTCTGTCATCCATAACTGTATGGGTCTCTTCTACTCTTGAGTTTTTAGACATGCTCTTGTGCCCTCATGCTTTCGCATATCTTTATTGAGTGCTAGGCACTGTACAGCAAATCTAGAGAGAACTGGTTCACCATCACCTGATGGCAGCAGCCAGGGGAACTAGTTACCCCCGAACATGTTGGTGAGCCCCAGATCCGAGAAGGTCAAAGCCAGGTTATCTGTTCTTGCAAGATCTGTTCTGTTTCTTGTTCCCTCAAAATGTCTTGGCCCTTCAGCATCCCAGCACGAGGCCTTGAAGATGCTGGCCCATCCAGCTTTGCTGGATCAATTCTGGCCTTTATATTTCATGGGCCCTCATGACCCTCTTGAACTCCTGCTGCACTTGAGTCTTCAGAACCAGCTGGCAGCCCTGGGGAAAGCAGCCCCAAGCAGAGCTGCAGGGTCGTCTCCCTGGCCTTGGCTCTGCAACTCTGCTGTGTCACGAAGAGCTTACACAGATGTCCCAACTCACAGAAGGATGGTCCAGCTCACTTAGTACTCTGCCAAGTCAAAAGTTATCTGGGCATTGCCCCGGCTGCATTAACTTAAAAAATTACATTTCTGTATTTATTCGTTTAATTATATGTGTGCATGTATGTGCCATACATGTGGGACCCAGGGTGCATGCAGGACCCAGAAGACAACTTGTGGGAATCGGTTCTCTCATTCCTTCTTGTGGGTCCCAGGTCATCAGGCTTGGCAACAAAGCACCTATAACCGCTGAGCCACCTTGTCAGCCCTCAGGTACATTCATTTTTCTTTCTTCCTTTCATTCTTCCTTTGTCTTTGTTTTGCCTAGCCTAGAACTCACTGTGTAGAGGAGGCTGTCCTCAGACTCATGAAGATCTACCTGCCTCTGTCTTTTAAGTTTTGGGATTAAAAGTATACACCAGTGTATGCTTTAATACGGCCTTAACTATATGCTAAACACTTTTACAGGCAACATACAATACTTTGGATTTTCATTCATGTCTTCAAACAAGATTAGCTCTCAACAAACTGAAATTGTACCTAATACCCCCCCCAAGTGTGTGTGTGTGTGTGTGTGTGTGTGTGTGTGTGTGTGTGTGTGTG
>NW_026596085.1:14155106-14247982 GCF_907164565.1 Psammomys obesus
GTGTGTGTGTGTGTGTGTGTGTGTGTGTGTGTGTGTGTGTGTGTGTGTATTTTCCTTTCTCTTTTGAGATAGTCTCACCATTTAGCCCAGGCTGGCCTGAAACTTGCTATTTAGAATTAGCTGGCCCCAAACTCAGGATCATTCTTGCTGTTCCCCCGAAGCCCTGGTATTACAGACATATATCACCATGCCTGGCTCCTAATGTTTAAGTCCGTTTTTCACTCTGGTGACATGTCCAAGTCTGTTTGCATGTCTGTGTTATTAACTGCAGAATGCTTCCCGCGTTACCGTAACTGCACCAGTCAGTTGGTTTGTCTCTTTCTGCCCTACAGATCCTCAACAGCTACATCCAATTTGAGGTCTCCCACGGCCCCTCCGACGTGGCTTCCATGGAGCTGTCCAAGTCCCGTATAACTGATGGGGAATGGCATCACCTGCTAATAGAACTGAGGAGCGCCAAGGAGGGCAAGGACATCAAGTACCTGGCAGTCATGACCTTGGACTATGGGATGGACCAGGTGAGTTAGCACCTGTGCTCTCCTTGGAATAGTCCCTTCGTCAGCCTATGGGAAAGCACAGTGGTGCTTGGTACGCCAGGTCCTGCAGGGACCCTGTGAGCTTGGAAAAGTACTGGTTGGCATCCCTGGGTTTGGCTGTCCCTCTCCGTGTTTGATGAGAACCCTTCTGTAGTCTGGAGTTGGGCTCTGCCTACCTGGGTCTCCCATCGTGGTGCTGTGGGCACCTTTGCAGGGCTTTTCCTCTTGGTGAGGCTACTTTGAGCAGCATCTCATTGTGCAGCCCTGTGCCACTGCCCAGGTAGAGGTACCAATTGCACCTTTCCCGGAAAGGGGGTTAGTGAATAGACAAGACGCAGGACCCAGAGGGGTCAGAAGACACAGACACACATCTGTTCTGAGTGGTAGCTGTCTTCAGACAGCACCCTCAGAATGCTCACTGAACCAGACTGGTTTCTGCAGTTCCCAGCCAGAGGGCATGGCACATGGCAGAAGATGCCCATACACTGAGGGAATTATGAAGTGATCCATCGTGATTCACAAACTTGCCTTGCTTTTCTCAGTGTACATGGCTGTTGAGTGCTGGAGCTTGGAGCCCCCTGAGACCAAATTCCCATCATGGGACCGCATGGTCCCCACTCTCTGCCTGCTTACTCAGCTCTTTCTCTTAACATGGCTCTTTTAGTTCTATGCCCATTATGGGGCATGAGGGCTGCCCGTGTCTTCCCCATGGCCACCTGGATCCCATGCCCAATGTGCTATCCACAGTCAACCTGCCTTCCTCCTGAAGGCCAAGTGTGGTCAGCCATTCTTTGGAGGCTCTAGGGAGGCGCCTTCATGTCCTTCTGCTTTAGCCTTTAGCACATTCCAGCCATTGGAAAGGTGTCCCCAGAGACTCCCTGTTCTCTCCACATAGAGCACGGTGCAGATCGGGAACCAGCTTCCTGGGTTGAAGATGCGGACTATCGTCATCGGAGGTGTGTCTGAGGACAAGGTGTCTGTGCGCCATGGTTTCCGAGGCTGTATGCAGGTATGGTGGGCACGGGACTGCATTTTCACTGGCCGGCTCAGGCCTCCACCCCTGCAGTACGGCTCTTTACTTAGTCTTTAATGAAGTCTTTAATGATCCATCTAGTAGGCACCCCAAACCGTATCTCATGTTTCCTGCTCAGTCTTCCCCCACAGCTCCTCTTATGGCAAGGATCTAACCCCCACACCCCCCTGCCTTCAGCTTCTTGCTTCTGCCATAACAACCTGGTCCAGCTTCCCATCCACACAGGTGTCTCACAACTGCCACAGGAGCAGCTCATCCATGTCCCACTCACAGGCCCCTGCAGTGTCCACAACCCACACATCTCTCTGCTGCTGGCCATGCTGTCTGTCCCAACATGGCCCATGTCTCCAGCCTCCAGGCTATGGGGATAAGAAGAGCCGCTCAGCTTGGGAGACAATTTGGGGCTCTCTTAACTTCCCCTTGCCCTCTGGGGTTCCTCCAGTCCTACCACTCTGGGACTGAGTCCAGCTGCCCCTGCTTTTTAAATGCAGGGCGTGAGGATGGGGGAGACATCTACCAACATTGCCACCCTGAACATGAAGGACGCCCTCAAGGTCAGGGTAAAGGACGGCTGTGACGTGGAGGACCCATGTGCCTCAAGCCCCTGCCCTCCACACAGCCGCTGCCATGACACCTGGGATAGCTACTCCTGCATCTGTGACAGAGGTGGGGCCTTCATTTCGGACACCGTAAGAAAGGAGGTGTTGATGGCTACAGCCCATCTGGGGAAACTGATTTGGGGTGTCAGCTACCCTGGTCGAATCAGTGAGACTGCAGGGGTCCTGAGCTGTTTTATAAGATGTAGCCTCTCTGCCACGCACTCAACCCCTATAATCTTAGCACTTGGGAGGCCATGGCACTTGCTACAAGTTTGAGGCCAGTCTGGGCTGCATAGTGAGTTCTGGGCTAGCCTGGGCTGTAGAGGTCTCCCTACTCCCCTCAGAAAGCAGAGGGCCTTTTCTACCGGAAACAGACTCTCTTGGTTTTTCTTTCTCAGCCTTGGGAACATTCAGGACTTAGGGCAATCAGTAGTGTAAAGTGACACATTTTTCAAAGCTACGCATTCACTGCTCACCCTTGAATTTGGTGGCTGGGGGAACACTGATAGCTCCCTTTCCCATGTGTCTGGAATGACCAGGACCCTTCATCCAGCCCTCCCCTGGCCTGGGCAGGTTGGCCTCCATGTTTTCCTAGTCTGTCTCCTGTGACCTGGAGGCAAAGCTTCTGCTCCCTTCTGCAGAGGGTTAGGAAACTCCGGCTTCGGGAGTGGGATGCAGGAGGAACGTTGATGCAGAGGTAACGCCGGCCCTGTCCCCACAGGGTACTTTGGGAAAAAGTGTGTGGACGCATGTCTCCTGAACCCCTGCAAGCATGTGGCGGCCTGTGTGCGCTCCCCCAACACCCCTCGAGGCTACTCATGTGAATGCGGCCCCGGCCACTACGGGCAGTACTGTGAGAACAAGTAAGGGAGCCTGTGGCCCTGCCTTGTGACCCTCTGTTCCCATTTCCCCTGACTCATCTCCTCCAGGGAGTCACAAACAGGTGCCATCCCACCCTGTCCCTTCTGTCTGTGCCATACGAGCCCGGGGCCCTCACTGGGCTTCTCATGTGTGTCTTCAAGATAGACGAAAAGACAGACCAAAACATATTTCACAGCATTTTTGGGGAGAGAGCCTGACTTGGTATGTGGAGTTAGGGATATGGATGTAAAACTTCTTCATTTGTTATCTTACTTTCCCATCAGAGTCGACCTTCCATGCCCCAAAGGCTGGTGGGGGAACCCGGTGTGTGGCCCCTGTCACTGTGCCGTCAGTCAAGGCTTTGACCCCGACTGCAACAAGACCAATGGCCAATGCCAGTGCAAGGTGAGGTGTCAGCAGCCCGTCCCCACCCACCTCAGACTTGAGCCCAGCAAGCTGGCCATGCATTCACAGTCCTACATACAAACATGGGTCTACACACATGGACAGATGTGCCTGTATGGATATCATACACTTCCCTACACACACACATCCACCTGTAGTCCTGTGCATTCCCCTGTGAGCACACACATCTGTGCGCATTCCCACCTGTACACACAGATACACACTCACCCACACACTCATGCATATAAACGTTGGATTCTACTGGGTGGTGGTGGCGCACACCTTTCATCCCAATACTCGGGAGCAGAGGCAGGTGGATCTCTGTGAGTTCAAGGCCAGCCTAGTCTACACAGAGAGTTCCAGGACAACCAAGGCTACACAGAGAAACCCTGTCTTGAAACCCAAGATAAACAAACAAATATTGGGTTATTGACCTGTGCTCTTGTAAACACTCCAGGGCTCCTTACATCTAAACTGGTTCAGACTTGTCCCACCATGGGATCCAGAAGCCACTGTCATCTTTCTTCAGCCCCACTGGCACTCAGTGACTATTGAGTTTTTAAAATCTTGGGGGCAGGGGAGAAGGCTCGGAAGGTAGAACTTACACATTCAGCATTGTGCCCTGGATTTGATCCCCAAGTACCCCCACCCAAGCATTACACACAAGCCATACACACAGCATGGGACACCTGGTCTTGAAGCCTCTGAACATGCTCCCGTGGGCTTAGCTGTAGTTGTGGGAAGCCCCAAACCCCCTCAACCGCAGGGACCTTCAGAGTTACCATTGGAGGATTGCCACTGAGCTTGAGGCTAGCGGAAGTCACCCACCCAGTAAGGGACGTACTGTCAAGAGGATAGGGTGATAACCCAGGAAAGGCAGTTGTCACCATGGGCTCTCTGTGATGTTTCCCTAGTGTCAGTCTTGCCTTGAGTGCTCCAGAGTGAGTCCAACAGTGAAACAGGCCTTGTGCCTTGAAATGCTCTGAAGTGTCAAGTTGAAATGAATGTGGCTCAGGCCTGATCATGCTTGCTTGCAGGCAGAGGGGCACCTAGCATCCATAGGTGGCAAGAGGAAGGACAAAGCATGTATGCAGCATTCTGGAGGGCAGGCAGGTGGTAATGCCTACATCTTTTTCTCCTCAAAACTTAAAAGCCGGCAGGCAAGACGGCTCAGCTTGTAGAGCCACTTGTACACCGGTCTGATTCAGCCTGCTGTCTCACAAGGCAGCAGGCATGAAGAACCCTACAATGGTCCTTTAACCTCCCCCCCACTAATGTATCCCCCACCCCCTCTACACACATTTTTTTTTAAGTTCGTGAAAGTGTTTAGTTAAGATGTGGTACTAGACACTGTAATTCCAGCACTCAGGAGGCTAGGACAGAAGGATCATGAGTTCAAAGCCAACCTGGGCTGTGAAGGAATTCCCTGTATGGGGAAAAAAAAATTGTCTTTAAGGCTTCAGAATAATTCTGAATAGAGAATTCTGAATAGTTCTCACAAGAAGCCTAAGAAAAGGGTTTTATTACATGTATTTATGTATTATGTGCGTGTGGATGTGTATATCACGATGTGCATGGGGCAGTCAGAGGACAACTGTAGGGACAATTCTCCCCCTCCGTCTTTCTCTAGCTTCTGAGGATCCAACTCAGTTGACCAGGCTTGTGTGGCAAGCGCCTCTACCCACTGAGCCATCTCACCGGCCCCCGCCTGTGACTTTTACAGGAGAATTACTACAAGCCCCCAGCCCAGGATGCCTGCCTTCCCTGCAGCTGCTTCCCCCACGGCTCCCACAGCCGTGCCTGCGACATGGACACCGGGCAGTGTGCCTGCAAGCCTGGGGTCATCGGCCGCCAGTGCAATCGCTGTGACAACCCTTTTGCTGAGGTCACCTCACTCGGCTGTGAAGGTCTGTTGGTTGTCCCTTGACCCCTTTCTGGTCACACTGCAGAGCAGACACTGGCATGGTTTACGTGTGTCCACCAGCATGTACACGTTTGTTTCTGCATACCCCTGGGGCTTGGGAAATCCTGACAGCCTTTATTCTGAGTTCCCTTGGCCTTCTAGAAACCTGGTCTTCCTGAGGTGCCAGGCCAGACTTGTTCTAATGTGCACGGTGATTGGAAGGTGCTGGGGTCACTCTCGTTGGGAGCCTCTTGTGGGTGGAGCGTAGGACTGGCGCATGAGCTGGGCTGAATATCTTCTTCTTCTGTCCCCAGTGATCTACAATGGGTGTCCCAGAGCATTTGAGGCTGGCATTTGGTGGCCACAGACAAAATTTGGGCAGCCAGCAGCGGTGCCATGTCCCAAAGGGTCAGTAGGTAAGTCTTGTGCCCGGGTTGTCCTTTGGATAGGCAGCCAGACTGACGCAAGCTTTTTTTTTCCTGGGCAGGTGGCCCGGGCATCGGAGCTGGTGAATGTCCACGTTGAAAGAATGTCGTGGGCTAGAGTGGTAGCACTATGGTTAAGAGCGTCTAGAAGAGCTGGGCTCCATTCCCAGAACCTATGTGGTGGCTCAAACCATCTGTAACTCCAGTTTCAGGGGATCTCAAGCTCTTCTTCTGGCCTCCCTGGGTGCCGGCCATGCCTATGCTGGTCACGCGCAGACATGCATGCAGACAAAACACTCATACACATTAAATTTAACTTTAAAATGTGTCATTAAGGAATGTGTTGGGAGAAACAACATAGCTTTTCCCTCAGTAGCAAGAGGCAGAGCATAACAGATGAAAACAGCCCGTGACTCATCTCTTTCCACCTGGGTGCTGGGGCTTTGCCCCTCTCCAAGTGGGACCTTGACGAATCGCCTTATTGTTTATGGCATTCGTTCTCTGTGAAACGGCGAGCAATGGTGTCTGTTCTGTCTCCAACAAGCCCTGTGTAGAGAACATCGGCGTTGGCTCCTTGTCTCACAGATTTGCCCATACCCCAATGCGTGCTTGTAGTGAAGGGCCTGCCTTTAACTGTCAGAGCAGCTCAGAGGTGGATTCCGGCAGAGAAGATGAGAGCTGTGTTGGTCCCGTCCTGTGGCCTGTGAACTTGGCTGACACAGCCCCCACCTGGATCCTCACCCGCATATATATATTCAGGTGGAAGCATCACTAGGTGCCGCCCCACAGTCTGAGCATCCTTCTGTTCCCAAGGTAACGCAGTCCGACACTGCAGCGGGGAGAAGGGCTGGCTTCCCCCAGAGCTCTTCAACTGCACCTCAGGTTCCTTTGTGGATCTCAAGGCCGTGGTAGGTAGCCTCGGGGAGGTGCCTCCAGGGTATGTAATGGGGACATTGCATTTGGGTCTGGCATGACTCCTGAAAGGCCGTGAGTCTGGAGGCAGGTGGGGAAGGGGCAACATTGGGGCTTCAGAGGCCAAGGGGCCAGGCCTAGAGTCAGACTGACTTTAAGTAAGTAGGTTTTGTCCCCTCAGAGTCTGGTTCTGAGTCCTCACTGTCACCAAACTCAGAATTTGCTTCCACCCATTCTTGCCCAGCGGGCCTGCCCTTTTCTTGTTACCTCTGTCAACTCAGATTGGTTTCTGGGTTTGGGGATCTTTGAAGTACTATCAAGAATACCAAAAAGTAGAGAATTACTTAATTGGATGAGAAAGGTCAAAACAGCTGAGGTCCGTTTGCGAACATCGCCATTTCCTTTTTGTCCCAGAACGAGAAGCTGAGCCGCAACGAGACAAGAATGGACGGGGACAGGTCCTTGCGGCTGGCAAAGGCACTGAGGAATGCCACACGGCACAATGGCACACTCTTTGGCAATGACGTGCGCACGGCCTACCAGCTGTTGGCCCGCATCCTGCAGCATGAGAGCCACCAACACGGCTTTGACTTGGCAGCCACTCGAGAGGCTAATTTCCATGAGGTAAGAGGAGGGTGATCCTGCCTGAACCTAGTGCGAAGCAAGAGCTGTGGGGTCAGGAGCTGGGCTCAGCTGGTGAGGTGTGGGATGGGGTCCCATGAAGGTGCCTCTTCATTTCAGGTGAGGCATTCTCTTGGAAGTGTTGTGGACAGGCAAGGGCAGACCACGGTCTCCGTAACAGCAACAAATGCTGACAGTCAGAGACCTTTCAGTAGGCCAAGTGTTCTTAGTGGTGTGTATTTTAGCCTTGCATATTGTCTTACCACTGAGGCACGTGGAGCTTGTGTTTGGCTTTCCTGAGGGCACAGTTTGAGAATGGCAGAGCCTAGCGATAGGCTCTTCAGCCTGCTACGTTCCAGATCATTTAAGTCCCACACCCCACACTATGCTCAACACTTTCACATAAATCCTGGAGTGCCTTATGTGAAATGTATGTGAATGTGGGCCATCACTCATCCAGTCCTGGCCACACCCTGCTTCCTAGTACACCATGGTTCCTTTCCCTGGTTTACCTGTGTGGCCCAGGCCTAAAATGAGGGGGCAGCCCTGCCAGTTTTCCTCCTTAGTGTCTGGGCATGTGTGTGAGACCCCAGCAGTATGCCCTCCTGGCAGAGCCTCTAATAACTTTAGCCCTGCTCTCTTGTCCCAGCCCAGTCCTGGTCAGTTAATGTCTGAATGGAAGCTTTGCTCCATCTCAGGACCAGGAGTCTAAGAGCCAGAAACTGAATACCATCTGTCTGTCTGTCTGTCCAGGATGTTGTCCACACTGGCAGCGCCCTCCTGGCCCCGGCGACACAGGCAGCGTGGGAACAGATCCAGCGAAGTGAGGGGGGCGCCGCAGAGCTGCTGAGGCACTTCGAGGCGTACTTCAGCAATGTGGCACGAAACGTGAAGAGGACCTATCTGAGGCCTTTTGTCATCGTCACCGCCAACATGAGTATGGACTGAGCTGTGGGAGGGCGGAACCCCAGGGGCTTTGGGCATGCTGTCCAAACGCTGACCCCTAGCAGTGAAGTGGGTGGAGACACAGTCTCAGCCTAGGCACCCTGTGGAGAAGAGAGCAAGCAGCTCTAGCCTCTGGCTTCTTGTCTATGAAGTGGGAGGAGGTGCCCAATTCAAAAGACATCCACAATTGCCGGTGATGTCATTCCTGTGGAGGTGTCACCCTGGGGTCTTTCAGACACCCTGGTTTGGGATTCCCCACGGTGCACCGTGCCAGGGGACAATATGTCCCCTCCCCCATTCACCACAGATGAAAGTGCATGTGGGAGGGGCCTTTGGGGTGGAGGTGTAGGCTTTTCCACCCTGGGAAAAGCAGTCAATACTGTTAACACCGATGGCCCCTGTTACCTCAAATTCTAGTATACACTGCTCTAGGGTTGGGATTTAGCAGTCCTGACTCCTTCAAGGCAGAGACAACCCCATGTTGGTAAAATTAGTCCCCAACCTGACCAGACAAAGCTGGCAAGAAGGCCCCAAGTCCCCGGGAATCTCCATTCCACGGACAGAGTTCCTCTAACTCTGTGTGGGGCCAGCAACACTGCTGATTTTGACCTCAGCGATCCCCTACCTCTCACCACAGGCTTTTCTTCCTGCCCCTCACTCCTACCGGTAGCTTTAGGGGCACCGTCCTGGGAGGGAGTCTTTTTTTTTTTTTTTTATGTAGCTGAGGCCATCCTGGAACTCACTATGTAGACCAGGCTAACCTCAAACACAGAAAGCTGCCTGCCTCTGCCTCCCACATGCTGGGATTAAAAGCATGCACCGCTATGCCCAGCTGCTAGCAGGGAGTCTTAAACTCGGCAGGGTGCTATGAGGAGACCCCTAGCACGTATAGGCGTAACTCTACCTCCATGTCAGAGTGATGTGGCCAGCACCAGCTGAAGGATAGCTTGACTGTGTGTCCCGTTGGGGGCCTGCAGGTGTTTCTACAAGGCAGAGAGCAAACAGCATGCTGCTGAGCTTGCTCGGAGTCAACTGTGGCTATTCCACCAAGTCCGTTTCTGTCACCACCACCCAGGAAGGCTGCAGAGGGATGACGTGGCTCGGGGAGCGGAGTCAGCACAGTACCTCTCACATTTGTGTTGTGGCTGGCCTTGCCCCTCATATCTCACCCCACCAGAGCCATGCAAGGCAGTGCCAGGTGCCACCAAAGAATGCCAGAGCGCCACACTCTGCCTTGTGTCCCCCTTGGGTGTCCCACTGTGCGCCTTTCAGTAGGTTCCCTCCTAGAGACAGGGGCCACTGCTGAAACAGTAGTTACTGTTTCAATAGCGTGGGTTTGAGAAAGCTCTAACATTCGGGAGTGAGTCGAGGGATTGTCCCCAGTTCTTGCAGTTGACATCTTCGACAAGCTTAACTTCACCGGTGCCCAGGTGCCAAGGTTCGAGGACATTCAGGAAGAGTTCCCAAGGGAGTTGGAGTCCTCCGTGTCCTTCCCCGCTGACACCTTCAAACCACCAGAGAAAAAAGGTGAAGCCACCTAGATGCCCCTTGTTGCCTTGGGAGTCCCCACCCTTTCAGGAGGAAGTGACCCTCTAAACGAGTCCCGAGTGAGCCGTGGGGCAAGAAGGCTCGAGTGATGTTCAGGTGTCTTTATAAGTACTGTGAGAGGTTCTCACGGATGTAGGACCAAGCTTCGTCCGGGCCCCACCTTCCAGACTGTTCAGTTGGAGCTCCCCCATGTGTGTGCTAACGTGTTTGTCACAGCTGAGCATGGAAGTGATTGTGTGGTGTGTGAGCTTAAGAGCATTAGCGAGGATTGTTGTTTGCTTGCACTCAAGTATGCATATACTCAATGTATGTGTGGCTGTGTACATTCCTGAGGTGTGTATGTGTGTTCTGTGTGTATGCATGGATATGCTGCATATATATTCAGTATGTGTATGTGAATGTTAATGAGCATATGTATGTATATTCAGGATGTATATATTCACATATATTAATGCTCATGTATGTGTATATTTAGAATGTTTGTATTTGTATATATGTAAATTTGTACGTATGTAAATTTGTAAATATGCATATGGACGTGTGCATATTCAGTATGTGGTGTATGTGCATATATTAGTGTGACCACGTGTGTCTATTTGGTATGTGTGTGTATGTAGATATGTATATATGTTCATACTGCAGGTGTGCATGTATCTGTTCTATGTGTTTATGTGTGTATTCGGTATGCATGTTTTCATATCCTGCATGCACATGAACATTCTCTGCATGCACCTGTTCATTGCCTACATTGTGCACAGGCACACTATTCCTATGTGTGTGTACAGGAGTCTCTCCCTCAGCATCGTCACCTAGAGGAGGACTCTGCCCCTGTGTCACCTATCTGTGTCTGAGGCGTGGCTCAGGGAGACCCAGTGTGCCAAGGAACGCTCCCATGGGGGGAATCCCATACGGTCCAATCCGCAGTTCCCCACAGCTGCAGAAGCGCTAGGGTTGGTCAGCACAGCACCACACACCCGGTTGTCCTCTGATAAGTGGGCGGTTGGGAGCCTCACTCAGGCCTGGAGTAGGCCCATCCCTACCACACCCTGATCCAGGAAACATGACATCTCTTTCTCTGTCCCCCCCCCCCCGCCCCCCACTGAGCCCAGGAGCTGGGACAGGCACACCCACACCAGTCTCCTACACCATCTCTGCTTTGTGAGTGGCAAGACATTGTAGGCTTGGGCACCCCAGACATGTCCTTATGTGGGGTTATGTACACCGGCCTCTCTCATGGACAGCTGAAAATGCTCAGCGTGAGCTAAGAAAGCACAGGGCACAGAACCCTTGTAGACAGAAGGCCCCCATCTCCTCTTGCGTCTCCCGGCATTGCTCCTAGTGCATCCAAAGAACCACCTGCCACGTGACATCTTTGTTCCTTTAGGCACCCCATCCTGACGTGTTTTGCTGTATCCCCAGTGCCTCGTCCCCTTCTCCCCCTGCTCCTCAGCCCTTCCTCTTGTGGACATGAAACTAACCGCTGCTTACTAAAAACTCCAACCCCAGTGGCCACTGTGCCACTTTCTGTCTGGGAGTTTGAATATTCTGTGCACTCATTTTTCAGATCTGTAGCAAGTTCTTCTAACGCATGCCCGAAGGTAGATTTGGGCTTGCCAGGCCAAATTTGGGCTGCTACCGTGTGGCCTCAGAGGAGACTCCATGTTAGTTTCCATCTGCCAACTTTAAGGGCATAGAAATAGCGTGGTAGCTAGCACAAGCTCCTGCCCTGAGTCCTCACGCTCTGTTCTCAAATTGCAGAAGGCCCCACGGTGAGGCTTGCCAACCGGAGGGCTGGCCCGCTGACAGCCCAACCAGAGCCCAGGACTGAGAGAGAGACCTCATTCGGCAGACAGAGGAGACACCCCAATGACCCCGGCCAATTTGCCGTTGCCCTGGTCATCATTTACCGGACCCTGGGTCAGCTGCTGCCTGAACACTATGACCCCGACCATCGCAGCCTCCGGTGAGGCCTGGGTGCAGGGACCGGGGGGGGGGGGGGGGCATGCTCCCCAGCATCATGAGGTCTCCAGAAGTCCAAGTCCTGATCACCCGCTGTCACCCACAATAGCATTATGCCATGACCCCTGGCCTGCTGTGACTGCCAAGGAGGGGTTCTGTGTCTGCCATGGTACTGTGCCCTGGGATGGCCATGCCCTTTGCCTTAGTTCACCCTCGCACTTATATCCACATGTTCCCTTCGTTTGCACCACCTTGTGCCTCCAGGGGCCTCCGTTTTGTCCTCCACTCCACACCCAAAGGCATAGGTGATCCCCATAGGTGCATCTGTGCTCCGCAGGCCCAGTTCCCAGGGCCCCTCAGCCAGTGTGCTGGACAGGACATGTTGCCCCTGGACAGAAAGCTGTACACTGGCCATGCTTCTCAGCTACTGTAGCTACTGTACTAAACCGGGTGCTTCCTTGTGCCCCAGTCCTTGTTCTTGGCATCACATGTTGAGACCGGTGACTGGGTTCCAGGCTCTGGTCACAGAGCTACTGCTCAGTGTCACTACTATGTGATGGCCTCTGGGGTCTTGCAGAGACACACTTGCCCCTTAGTTTCTAAAGCCCCTCTTCCCTGGAGGTGACAAGTCTCCCTGCACTCTGAGAATACCAACAGTGCAACCCTCCCGAGACCAGGCCTGTGTCTCGGTTGCTCATTTGACCGTGTCCTCATAGTGTCTGGACTCAGGTTCTCATGGAATGTGAAGTCATCATGTTTTATCCCCATGATCTTCCCTCTCGGCCACAGACTGCCTAACCGGCCCATCATCAACACCCCAGTGGTGAGTGCTATGGTGTACAGCGAGGGGACCCCGCTCCCCAGTTCCCTGCAGAGGCCTGTCCTGGTGGAGTTTGCCCTGTTGGAGACCGAGGAGCGCAGCAAGCCTGTCTGTGTGTTTTGGAACCACTCCCTTGAGTAAGTGAGACACCCCCCGCCAAGGGCCTGCAAGCAACCTCTGCTGTGGGAGCCCTGTATTTGTATGGGAGGGCCTTGCCGAGGTCAGATGGCTCAGCTGGCAGAATGAAGACCATGAAGGCCGTGTTTCCTGGTCTCTTACTACTCCCCTTCCAGGTTTAACAAAACAGGAGGCTCCTTCCTTTCCCCCCCCCCCCAGGAGTTTCAATGTACACAGCACAAAGCCATGTGTACATTGAGGAATTATTCATAGCCTCATGGAGAAACATAGACCTATACACACACACAGAGAAGATCTGCACACATGATATAGACATGGTCCATGTGCAAGGATATGTAGATACATACATGCATGCACATCCAGGCAGGGCAGGTACACAGGTGCACACAGAACACTCATGCAGAAACAGGCAGGTACACACATAAGCATCCCCTCCCCCGAAAAGGCCGTGGCGGAGATGGGCTGCTCACCTACAGAGCACCTGCAGTACGGTGGTCAACGTGAGCACCTGTTTCTCTGCCAGGCAAGGCCACTTGCAGGATATGGGACTCAGAGACGAGCCCATGCAGAGAAGTGGCGGTGTTGGTCCCAGGCTGTCCCTCTGCAGCAGGGTTCGTTTGGCCTGTTTCAGGAGCCATCAGAGAGAAGCCAAGAATGACCAGATTCGTGATGTGTGCACCTGCAGTCAAGGAAGGGAGGTGGTTGATTTAAAAATATGTAAGATGTCATTCCCCTGTGCCCTGTGCACTAGACTCCAAGGCTGGTGGCCTGTCTGTGGCTAAAGCCAGGGGCCATTTGTCTTTTTTAGCTGCAGGAGTCATGTGAGGTATTGGGCTTTCACTTCCTTGCCTCGCTCTTAGGTCTTATATGGGTTGCCCTCACCCACAGGCTGGAATGAGGAAATGCTGGAGTAGCCCCTGTCATGGCTTGGCACACGCTTTCCTCATCACAAGGAGCCTGGGATTCAGGGCATCAGAGCCCAGATGTAGAGCTCTCTGCATGCCTAAAGCTGGGCCTGAATGCCGTGTATCTGTAAATTCCTACCACAGGGACATTTCCCACAATATGGTTCCCCACAACTGAAAGAAGAGCTACCACATGAGTCTGTGCTAGGTGCCTGGGCACGTGCTCAGGCAAGAACATTCATCTTCTCTGTCTCTGTACTTTCCAGTTTATAAGTGAAGCTCATTGAATCCAGGGTATAATAGATCTTTGGCTCACAAAGGAGAGAGTGAAGGGAAGCGTTGGTGTCTGGTGCATGGGCCCCACGGCTGCCAGGCATGGCTGTCTGTCCCTGGCTATTTGTTTGAATCATGGCAATTAGCAGTGGCTCTAGTGATCTGCCTCCTGCTTTGTATTGCTACCATTATCCCCAGAACTGAACGCTCCTGGCAAGTGTGGCAACCGTCACACCCCATTTTACAGATGAGTAAACTGAGGATCAGAAGGATTACAGAACTTTCCCAGAGCCGCAGAGGGCAGGGCCCTTGCAACAACTTGTTATTTGGGGCTTTCCAGCAGGGGAACAAGAGCACTAATTGGGGCCTGGCTTCCAGGCGGCTCCTGTAAAACATTGTGCAGTGCGAACATGAAAGTGGACAATGGGGAGATGAGGCCTCATTGTTGAGGCCATCGAGGCTCCCAGGATGGCTGGTGAACACAGTGGCTGTCTCAGCCTTGGCTCCTGCCTCTCTTTGGAGTTTTCTGTATCTGGCACACAACCTTTGAACTTCAGAGGCGCTCATGAGAGCCTGAACCAGCTATGAAAGGAAAAGAAAAGCTTTTACACGGTACCAGCTGCTTGTGAGGGCTGTGTCCTCGGTGACAGTAGCCATGGCCCTCACCCTCAGTGTGGTGAGGAAGGTGAAAGGCTCAGGCCGAGAGCAGAGAGTGAGACTGTGAGACTCTCACAGGTGAGACTCTCACGGTGCCTGTTCTCTGCACTTGGCCATTCCTTCCCAACCATATCCAGTGATGTCAGGACAGCCTCAGAGACCCTGGGGCTGGGTGAAGGTAGCTTCCTGGCTTTCTCAGTGGTACAAAGAACAGACTCACTCTCTTCTCCTCTCCTCCACAGCATCGGTGGGACTGGAGGGTGGTCAGCCAAGGGCTGTGAGCTACTGTCAAGGAACAGGACCCACGTCACATGCCAGTGTAGCCGCTCGGCCAGCTGCGCGGTGCTCATGGACATTTCCAGACGTGAGGTGCGCATTTTACCACCACCCACCCCTTGTAGAGCCAGGGAAGTAATCCCAGTAACCGGAATTGGTAACTGAAAGCCCCGTCCCCAACTCACCCTCCCTCCCAAGGCCTCCATTTTTCCTTGTATGTTGAGCAAATCAGATGTGCTCATTGAAAGCTGTGTTCTAGCAACTGTTCGAAGAGGTCTATGAGGAAACTTGGAAGAGGTTTTAGGGGCCAGTGAGATGGCTCAGTAGGTAAAGGGGCCTGATGACCTGAGTCCCACCCTTAGGGTCCCCGTTGTGGAAGGAGAGAACCAACTCCTGCAAATTGTCCCATGGCCTCCACACATACACTGTGGCATTCATTTGCACACATGCGCACGCGCACACACGCACACACACACACACACACACACACACACACACAAAGATACATCAATAAATGTAAAAATTTTAAAAATTACATGGCCTGTAATCCCAATACCTGAGAGGCTCAACAGCAGGATTGCTGCAAGTTCAAGTTCAACTAGAGCTTCAGCGTGAGACCCTGCCTAGGAAAACAAGTAAACAAAAGCTTTCTCCAGGAGCCCAGGTTATAGAGCTGTTAGTAGAGGTGTTCAATGGTGCGTTAGGGTTTCTATTGCTATGATGAAACACCATAGGCAAAATGAACTTGGAGAGGAAAGGGTTTATTTTGGTTTATGGTTCCACATCACAGTCCATCATCAAAGGAAGTCAAGATAGGATCTCAAACAGGGCAAGAACCTGGAGGCAGGAACTGATGCAGAGGCCATGGAGGAGTGCTGCTTACTGGCTTGCTCAGCCTGCTTTCTTATAGAATCCAGGACCCTCAGCCCAGGGATGGCGCCACCCACTGTGGGCTGGGCCCTTATGCATAAATTATTAATCAAGAAAATTCCACAGACTCGCTAATAGGGCACTTACCTAATTAAGATTTTTCTCTTTCCAGATCTGTCTAGGTTTGTGTTAACTTGACAAAAAATCAACCAGCATGGTAACTAAACCTAACCTTGGGCTCAGAAGCTTCTAGAATGTTATCTCCTCTCAGGGCAGGGCCCCTCAGCCATGCTAGATCATGCTGCCTCTATACCCAGTTTGAATACAGGTCTCTCAGGCCACACACTGCCCCAAGGACAAAGGTGTGAATATAGGAAGTCAATGACAGAATGATACCTTTAATATCTTAAACAGCTTGAGAATGTGAGCCAGCCATTGTGTTATTGTTGCCTGGAGAATACTAGGCCCTGAGCAGCCATGGTGCAGAGTTCTATGTCACCGCCTCCTGGAAGGGGCTGGATCACCTGTACCCCAAATGCCAAAACTCTGAGGACTCTGAGCCACACTAAACACATGCCTGGAGACTCAGTCTCCAGTGCTCAATCTCATGTCTATTTTACCTGGATTTTTAAGAAAAAGACACATTAGTCACCCTCAGTTGCAGGAGACCATATGCTGAGGGTGAGAATGACGCGCCAGCTGCAGGATTCTGCTGCCAAAGATGACTGTCTAGTCTCCTGAGTTACCAGAGCTGAAGTTTCAGCCTGTCTAGCCAGACCACAGAGGGAGCCTAGGCTCTCAACATCTGTACCTTCCTTGTACCCACTCTCCTCCTGGGTAGTCTGAGGACCATGTGAAATAACACAACCATGGATGGGCGAAGAGTCCCTACCATATATTAAATAAGCAGGAGAGGCACTGTGTCACAAGTTACCCAGTCTCCTGTAACAGTCACAGTCTGCTGTGACTGCTGTGGGGGAGGGGTGAGCAGTACTCCTGGGGACAGGTAGGGTTTGCATAATCCAGCTCAGGATTGGGAATGACTTTCTCAGTCACTCCTGACTATAGGATTTATGTGGGAGGGTTAAAAAAAAGTTTTTGAGGAAGGGTCTCATTATGTAGACCATATTGGCCTTGAACTCACGGAAATCTATCTGCCTCTCCAGTGCTGGGATTAAATGTGTGTGCCACACTGGCTAAAATATATATCACACGGGCTGATCGCATTGGCACATCCCCCTGTTGGGCAGCCAGCACCATCACTCATCCATCCCCAGAGCTTGCTCCACCCCAAACTAGTCACCTGTTCCCCTCCCGCTCTTGGATGTCTAATATCCATCACAGTATTTTGTCTGTGTTGTTCTAACGTCCATCGGAGCCAGCTCCTTACTTCTCTTTAACCAACCCCCCTGCAGCATGGGGAGGTTCTGCCTCTGAAGATCATCACCTATGCCGCCCTGTCCTTGTCCCTGGTGGCCCTCCTGGTGGCCTTCGTCCTGCTCTCCCTCGTCCGGACACTGCGCTCCAACCTGCACAGCATCCACAAGAACCTCATTGGGGCGCTGTTCTTCTCCCAGCTCATCTTCATGGTCGGGATCAACCAGACCGAGAACCCGGTGAGCCCGCTGTCCTCGGCCTGCCACAGGCTACCCTGATGCTGTCACTTGGGCACACTGTCACATGGGTGTGCTCTCAGTCACCCTGGAGCAGTGGAAGAGTCCTGCCTGTGAGGGTGTCGTGTCAAGAAACCTCTGGTTGGAGGCCAAAACTTTGTGACCTGTGGAGACCTCCCTCCAAAGGCCACATACACAGCGATCCTCACCCTCTCGACGTAGGTACTAGGCATTTCATAGGTGTTCTGGTTCTGTTTCTTGCTGTGAGAACCCTGACAAAAAGCAACTTATTAGGTTCATGACTCCAGGTCATGGTTGGTCATTGTGAGGAAGCTGAGTCAGAGACTCAGGGCTGCTGCTAGTCATTTCACATCCAAGAGCAGAGAGAGAATAAATGGGTGCATGTCTAGTGTTCAGCTATATTTCTCTATTCTTACATAATCCAAGGCCCTCTGACTAGGGAATGATGCCACCCACTGTGGGCTAGGTCTTTTCCCATCCGTTAACAGTCAAGGTAATCCCCCACACACATGCTCACAGCCCTACCTGATCTCGACAGTCCCTCATTGAGACTGCTTTCCCAGGTGATTCTAGCTTGTGTCAAGTTGGCAATTAGAATTAACCATCAAGGTGTTATAGTTATGTGCTAAATCCCAGAGTCCTGAGGGCTACAGTAGAGGATAGTGATGCACAGATTTCCCCATTCCTCTGTTCTCTCCATGCCTGTGACAACTCTACGCTCTGCTCAGGAAGAAGCACCAAATGTATAGAGCAAGGAAGTGTACTCTGAGGGTGTTATAGGACCAAAGAAGAGGAAGGAACTTGCTGAGAAAGGATGAGGCAAAGAGGAAAGTCAGGGAGCCTCCAGTTGATCTTGATTAAGGTTGTTGAGCATTGCATTGGGTCCTGGAGAATTGCATGAGCCCAAGAGAATGTTGCAGAACCTCACAGGGGTCCTAGCTGCTGATGGGAGGTCACGAGGTCACCTCCTGAGCATGAGGTTTTAACATGCAGAACCTAACAAGTGTTACGGAGGAAGGATGTGGAAAGCAAATCTTTACTTGCACCTACACAGCTGGGTCTGTGACCAGAGAGTCCCCATTCCTTATCAGCAAGGCATGTCCAGACACAGCTACCATGCACACACATGGGGGATTGGTGGAACTTGCCACTGAAGTCAAGATAGCCTACAGGAGGGGCACAAAGACTAAGAGTCATGAGGTGGGACAGACAGTGCCAGGCCAGGGAAATCCAAGGATCTCTACTTAGAAGGTAAATGACTATATTAAGGACAGAGAGCATCTGTGTAATGATTTACAAAGGTCCACACACTGGGACAGTAGGTGTCTGCTATTCTATGTACCTATGGAACAAACTCAAATGTACCTATAGAAGACACAAGTTCAAGAAAAATTTCTAGGAGTCTTAATGAAGGAATAATGTTAATAGAAATAATATGTCTGGCTTTGCAGACTAGGAAATAAAGGGGACAAGAAGATAAACAGCCACGAGGTGTCATTTGAAGGGAAAATCTCTAATGAAGGGAAAAGAAAAGCTCAAATAACAAACGCTGGGGCCAAGGAGAGAGACATGAAGGCAGCTTGAACAGTGTGGGGGCAGTACAGGAGAACCATGGCTGAATGGCTGCATTTCTCTCTAAGATAAGGAAGACTGGTGTCCAGCTGGGTCTATCTTAGGACAGACATGAAGGTGATTTAGCAGGATACAAACCTATAAAATGTCATTCTCATCACCACATACAAAGAATGATCCAAGTTTTCTTTTGCTATTCTGAGGCAAGGGCTAACATAGCCCAGGTGGCCCTTGCATCAGCTGAGGCCTACATGAGCTTGAAGGCCAGACCCTCTGGTTTCCCCTCTGGAGTGTTTGGGATTACAGGCCCATGCTCCTGAACTACCTGATTGTGGTAAAGTTGGAGACTGAACCTAGGGCCTCTGGCATGAGGCCCTCTAACCACTAAGCCATATCCCTAGCACCACATTTAAGGAGAAAATGTTTCTTTTCTTTTCTTTTTGTTTTGTTTTGAGACAGAGTTCTCTGTGTAGCCCTGGCTGTCCTTGAACTCACTCTGTAGACCAGGCTGGCTTCAAACTCAGAGATCTACTGGTCTCTGCCTCCCCAGTGCTGTGATTAAAGGTGTGTGCCACCTAGCTGAAAATAGTTTTCCTAATGCAGAAAAAAAATGATAAATCTTACACTCATTCATGATTAGAAAGAAAGGGGATAGGAGAAAACCCCCTTTGAACAAACTCAAAGGGAACACCTTAACCTAGGACAAGGACCACACACATACACACACTAGCACAGTAGTAGAGGGAACAGTGAGCAGTCTTAACTGTGGTTCCTTGTAGGCGTTAGTTTTTAAAACTTTTATTTGCATCTTTTAAAATCTTCTCCCTACTCCACTTCAATCCTTTCCAACACCCCAACACCACGTAAGAGAGAGAAAGGGTTAGTGGGAGAGGAGGCACAGTTCTCTTAGTTGCTTTCTTCCTGCTTGTTAGGGTCGTCGGGTTCCTTGGAGCCAGTCCAGTCCTCATTTCAGGAGATCTAACTTCTTTCTTGTTTCACAATAGGGAGCAGGAGCAGCATTGTTCTTTCTCTGAGCTCCACACTCTCTGGGCTCTGGCATTCCTTTCTTTTTCCAGAGTCCCAGATTTAAACTATCTGCAGCTGGCAAAGAGCGCCCCTCAGAGCCCGCACAAAGCAAATAGTCTACTGCTGTGGGCCATCTGAATCAGTTCCACATCCCACACCTGGGAACAAAACAAAAACATGTTCCTGTCCACAATAGTCCCTAATGGCAGGGACCTGCCTTATTGCAGCCTATTATCTACTAAGGTATGGGAAGAGGGCCTCGGCAGGGTCACCTATAAAAGAATCAAGATTGTTTTATCAGATGACATGATTGGCATGTTGGGTTCCAGAGAAAACTTTAAAACAACATATAGATAAAACCCTGTGAATAATGAGGGAGCTCAGTGGCCTGTGTGTAAAGGTAACCACACCTAAACATAAGGGGCACAGGAGTGGAAGGGTGAGGGTGTAAATCTGGCTGTGAATTAACAGAGAGGTGCCTGTGGCTGAGCTCCTGGAGGAGGGGGCTGGGGAGCTTTCATAGTCCATTGGTGATTGTGGCATTTGTCCCTCAGGTGATAGGGGCTCTGGGAAGAACAGACTGGGTCCAGAGATGATGTCTTGGGAGGCAGCACAGGTCCACGCTGCTGCTGAGAGTGGCAAAGTCCTTGATGGCAGGCAAAATCATGGGACACAATGGGATTGTGCCGTTGGGTGGCCCAGCTAAACAGCTGTGGTTTTCCACATTTTCATATTTACAAGGGAGAATTATAAAGTAGGTGAGGTCCAGCCCACTTCTGGGGAGTTTGGGAAGGGAGGGTGTCTGCCGGTCAGCTCTGTTCCCTGTGAGGACTGTGGCGGAAGCTCACTCACAGGATCCACCCATTACCCCTCTGGGGCTGAGAGGTGGCTGCGTAAGGGAAGACGGTCTTGACAAATGGGGTCACCACTGGGCTACTCAGGTGGAGATGGTAAAGTTACAGTGGGTTCTGGGCCCTTGGTGCCACCCCCCTGTAGACCTCAAGGAGGTCTCCACTGTGTAGACTTTCTAACCACCAGAGATGAGGGCTGTCACCCTCCAATGTGTGTTGCCCTCTCTGCCTTGGCACTCCTGTGTATATGCATGCTATTTCGTACCTGTGGCTGAAATGTGACTGTACAGTCAACAGACCTTCACTTGTGCATGCAGTGACCCAGACTACCCAACACAGACACCGTCACGTTTGCAGTGGCCTCTGGTCCAGGGTGGGGCCCCATGTAGCACTGTCAGTGCGGTCAGCTGTCCCCTCAGCCTCACCCAGGTCTCCCAGAGGGAGTTACAGCAGCTGTGCTCCGTTTCCACATGGGCTTGTCTCAGGTCCCGAGGGTAGCAACCCAGAGGACGTGTCAGATGAGGCAGCTCCTGCGTATGGTACTTCCTCCTGCAAGTGTCACAGCCTCCCCGTGTGTTGGGCTGGCTGCACTGTGATAGAACTGTGAAGGGAGAACGAGGCACACTTCGTACAGATGTCAATGCTTTTTTACCCCAGATGTTTGCCATCCTTGGAGGCAGAGCCCTTGCATACAAAAAAAAAAAAAAAAAAAAAAAAGCTATACATTCAACCTACCAAAGACCACGGTTCAGGGACATCTCCCACCCTCTACCTGTTGCCTGGTGGGGAACTGGGCCAGGGAAGGGGGCTGCGTGGAGACTTCCTATTGCCACCCAGTAGAGGGTGTCCAGGAAGGATGCAAGAATAGGTGGTGAACCCATCCACCGGTAGCCTGGGAGTCACTCAGTGGGAACACCGTATTCTGTGTGCAGGTTGCAACACGCCCTGAAGTGCTATGGCAACCAGCCAGAGCTCTGGGATCTAACACAGGCCTGGCAGTTGAGGCCCAGAACAGGGCAGGAAGGGAGAGGTTGGGGTGTTCTTGTTTTTGTTTTTGTTTTAAGGGCTCTGAAGTAGAGGAGGATAGATGTAGCTGCTGGTAATGGGGTGAGTAGGTGCAGCCGGACACAGCTACCCAGGGCAGAAAGCACAGAGCCCCAGCATGGAGACCTGATCTCCAAGTCAGGCTCTGGGATAGAAGGGGGAAGAAAGCTGCAAAGCTGGAGTTTTCCACCAAGCACAGAGACCTTCCTGAGTGGCCAGACGCCTCAGGAAAGAGGACAGACCCCACTCCCTCCCAGGCCATCCTTGACTCTGCCATTGACAAACTTGGGCTTTCCTGAAAGGTCAAAGAAGCACAGGGTTGATCAGGTAAACAAGGACCAAACCTCCCCACCTCTTCCCAAGGCCAGACATTCTCCTCACAGAGCGGGCATGGCGTTGATATGGGCCCTGAGGGAAGATCTCTCCCTCAGGCATGGACACGAGAGGCCCACCCTCTTCCACATGTGTAGCCCGGGTGACAGCTCAGTGAGCCGAGATTCATTTAGGGAAACGGTAGGTGGGCCTTTTCAGGGTCTGGAGAGAGGAAAGTGTAGTCTTTGGCTTCAAGCCACTCCCTGCACCTGAGTAAGGCCTGTAGAGCACTGAGAAGCCACAGCTCATTTCTGACTCAGCGCCTGGCTGGAATGAGAGCTTTCCGGGCACCAGTGAGCACAGACCAAGCAAATGCACCCCAGCAGGAAAGGTGTGTGGTGGCAGGAGCTTGGCACGATGCCTGAGGTTTTTTTTTTATGAGTTTTATCTAAACTCACAGCCCTATCTCTGGGTGAGGCTGTTTATCTCCCAGAAGCCTGACAGGCTGAAATGATTTAGTACCTGTTTGTTCTGTTCTAGAAAAGCGAGTGTGTTTAGTGTAGAAGTGTGTACACAGGACCCCGCCAGATCCTACTGTGGATTTCTAGCCCTTCTTTTCAATTTACTTTCTTTACTGAGCATTTACTTTTGCAACATTTAAAGCAGCAGCCAGCCCACCTTCTCACCCTCGTCCTCCAGCTGAACCACAGCTGCACGTCCCACTCTGGAAATGGAGTTTGGAGTGGGTTAAACCAGCTCAGGCCTGTCCCTCGAAGCTGCCATTCTGATGCCAGCAGAGAGCAGCAGAATGGCCGCTGTTTCTGTCTTCAGCTTTGCAGTGTTGGCGGCAAGTGTTCACGCTCACATAAGTCCCTTGTACTGTCCGGGTGTCGTTTCTGGAGTGCACCTGGCCCCTGGAGGTTCCGTCACGGCACCCTCCAGTGCCGTGGAGGATCTCTGAGGGTGCGCTTCTCAGGGAAGACGAAGAGGACGGCAGGCTGGCAGTCAGAGGCCGAGCATGGGGCGGTACCTGCCAGTGTGGGCCCCATATGTGGGTCAAGGGTGGGCTTTGATGAGGGTGTGGCCAGCTGTGGTGTTAGAGGGTGCTTGTGGCCAAGGGTGGGATCTCTCAGTGAGTTTGGTCCGGCTGGGGGTGGGGTCAGTCTCAGCTGTGGTTAGGAGTATGGTTAAGCTGCGGGTGTGGTTGTCCAGGTGGCCAGCTTGAATAGGGCCAGATTTCCCCCCTTCCTCCATTTCTGCTTCTTGTTTTCTACCCTGCCTGGCTTAACTTCCTGCTGGGAAACCTGCCATCACCTTCCAGCCGGCTGACCTGGAAAGCCCCTTGAAGGGCAGGTCTCCCAAAAGGCCTATGAGCAGCTGCCCTGGGCAACATCTTCACATCCCATTGTGACAGTATAAACCCGGAGGCTGGGTTTATACTGATGTCCCGCCAAGCTGAAGGAGCCCCGTGTCCCTTGTCTCTCCTCCCACTGGCGTCTTCCTGACACTGCTCAGTCTTCTGTCCCCAGTCAGGCAGAGCTGGCTTCCACAGATGGTGCACTACTCAAGAACACACATGGTGACCTTCAGCCAGCCCACGTGTCAAGTTTTCATTTGTGGCACGGGGCCTCTGGCCTGACACAGAGCCTTGTCTGGTAGAGCCCCCTTCTCCCCTGGTCTTAGACCAGCAGATAACATCAAGGCGTTCTTCCCACTAGACAGAGCGGCCCCTGGAGGAAGTGCCCTCCCCCCAGCCCCCAGCTGTACCCACTGCTCGCTGAAACCATGAGGTGGCAGCTCTGGGAGTACAGATGGAGGTCCCAGCCTGGGAACTCTCAGCCTGAGCAGATGCAACTCTACAGTGATTTCAAATAATAATAATAATAATAATAATAATAATAGTAATAATAGTAATAATAATAATAATAAACCCGAAGTAAAATTTAAAAATTAGAACAAGCTCTCAAAAAAATGTCATTTCCAGATTCTCAAAAAGACGAGGTGCTTTGTCCACTCCTTGTTCCTGAATCACACCACTCTTGGTGGTGACCCCAGGTTGAGATCTGATCCTTGGGTGGATTTCAACCCCCACCCCCCATGCCACTTTCCGCCATCTACGACAGGAGTGATGCAGTGACCTTCACTTGGGAGGAGAGGAGCTTTGCTGCCCTCTAGGGACACTAGAGACCCTGCCATGGCAGGACAGCCCTGTAACAATTTGGCTTCTGCCCCAGGAGGGGTTCCCACCACCCAGGCTTGGACCCCTGTGTCGGCAGTTTTCTGGGGTGCTTGCCAGCCTGCCCCCTCAGCGGTCCCAGGGCCTTTGGCTGCATTCTGAGCTTGCTCCTCTCCACCCCAGTTTCTCTGCACAGTGGTCGCCATCCTCCTGCACTACGTCTCCATGAGCACCTTCGCCTGGACCCTGGTGGAGAACCTGCACGTCTACCGCATGCTGACGGAAGTGCGCAACATCGACACGGGGCCCATGAGGTTCTACCATGTGGTGGGCTGGGGCATCCCTGCCATTGTCACAGGTAAGGGCACACAGGGCAGCTCTGCCAGGGTGACCTGGGTTAGGATACAGGTTTCCCCGAGCCATCTGTCCTCTTTTTCTCCTGGTCCTCAACATTTAGCTGTGTAAGTCTCTCTGGGCAGGTGTGGGCAGCAGGAACAGAGTACTTGGGGCTCTTTGTGAAGTGCCTGTTGGAAGAAGCCGTGCTTCCATCACAGGGTGTGTGTGTGTGTGTGTGTGTGTGTGTGTGTGTGTGTGTTATAAAAGGGTGGGTCGGTAGGTGCACAGATGGATGGACATGCTGTATGATAAATCAGTCTTGACAATTGGATGACTTCCAAGTGAGGACTGTTTCATGCATACTTCCTGAGCATGTTTTTCTTTTCTTTTCTTTTTTTTTCCTGGTTTTTCAAGACAGGGTTCCCCTGTGCAGCCTTGCTGTCCTGGAACTTTTTCTGTAGACCAGGCTGGCCTTGAGCTCACAAATCTGCTTGCCTCTGCCTCCTGAGTGCTGGGATTAAAGGCATTCACAGTCATTCCTGGCCTGCACTTTTCAGTATCTAGAGAAAGCCAGCATTTGCTTCCTGTTGAGGAAGAGCCACACTTCCTGTTCTCAACAGGAAGGCATGAACCCGTTTCCTGGCAGACCCTGGTGGGCATTCTAGGATTCTAGACAGTCTCCCAAGGCTGCTAGGGTTCTGATAAAACTCATCCTTACTCCAAGGGAGCCTGGACCATGTTCATATTTTCAGAGATATGGAGGGAGGGTGGCAGCTGCCTCTCCTTGCTTCACAGACATGTACTATCTCTTTCAAGGTCAGGTGTCATCGTGAGAATACCTAGAATATGATGTTTGCTCCGCAGTGTAGAGGCCATCTTGAGTTGTCAGTGGAGGGCCTCCCCCGCAGCCTCTGTTGAGTTCTGAATGGAAAATGCCACTGCCTCCTGAGGGCTTTGCTATTTAGATTCAGACAGTTCACAGTTCTAACTTTTCAAAGTTTACTTATTTTAAAAAAAAAAAACACACAAATCTTGTCGGGCAGTGTTGGCACACACCTTTAATCCCAGCACTTGAGAGGCAGAGGCAGGTGGATCCCTGTGAGTCTGAGGCCAGCCTGGTCTACAGAGAGAGTTCCAGGATAGCCAAAACTACAAAGAGAAACCCTGTCTCAAGAAACAACAGAAACTACATATATATAATAATTATGTAAATACACACACACATACATATCCCAGGCCATAACTTAGTTTAAGGAGTTAAGGAGTTTGGATGTGCTTCTCTCTGTCTCCTTGATCTCTGATAAGAGTGGTTTTGGGTCTCTGGATGGCGTTTCCTGTCTGGCCTCCTCAAATCTCCTCCCAGGAAGGTGGGTGACTATCCATGTTCGTGACCCTCACTTCTCTGTCTCTCCAATATCCACAGGACTGGCTGTTGGCTTGGACCCTCAGGGCTACGGAAACCCTGACTTCTGCTGGCTGTCCCTTCAGGACACCCTGATCTGGAGCTTTGCTGGGCCTGTAGGAGCAGTTATAATTGTGAGTACTGAGTCCTCAGACACGGCACTTGGGACACCGGGGCCCAGGTGCTCCAGGGTCAGCAGTTCCTCAGGGTGGCTGGGGTTGGCGAGAAGGACATGCTTCACAGTGACAGAGTTTTCAGGCTGCTCTGGGACCCTATCCCCAGACTCCCAGGTTCTGGGTCTCATTTCATGCCCATTGGAAGACCTCCATGCACAGGCAGCCTGGCGTCAGGCTGAGGCCTGACCACGGCATGGCCTGACTTAACTTGCCTGGGGCCAAGGCATCTCGCCCCACCCCAACCCCTTCTCCAGACATGGTTGAAAATATGTGTTTGGCTGGGGCGCATCGCCTTGGAGACGGCAGTCCACTACCTGAAGCTGCTATTCTTGTTTCCTAGATCAACACGGTGATCTTTGTCCTGTCTGCAAAGGTTTCCTGCCAAAGGAAGCACCATTATTATGAAAGAAAGGGAGTTGTGTAAGTTGGGGCTGAATCTGGCCTTTGGGTGGGACAGAACACTGAGCCAACCCATCAAGTCTTTCAGCTGGGCCCTGGGAACCCCCAAAGGTAGAGTACATTCTGCATAGAGACCTCTGCAAGTGGCCATCCCATCCCCCAGCTGGCTGGGCTGTGAGCCACATACCCAACAGGAAGTCAGCCTAGGGGAGTAGGGCGAGCACTGGACCTCCAGGGAGACTCGATAGTGATTAGCCAAGCAGGGGCTGACAGTGGGTTCAGGCCCTGAGATAGTTCCTATGGGAAGAGGAAGAAGAGGGACATGGGGAGGAGAGAGTCCTGGATTGGGAATGAGACACACGTTCAGCACTGGGTGACACGTTCAGCCAGGTGGGCTAGGAATGACGGCGATGCTGGGGCCTCGGGAGTGTAGGGACCTCCTGGGTGTAGCCCAGGAGTGAGCTTGCAGTTTTAGTAGTAGATGGGGTGAGGAGACTCATTGTACCCCATAGAATTAACGTGGCATCCAAGAAGGGTGAGGTGCGAATGACTCTAAGGAATGCTGGAGGATGCCCTCTCCCTCCCCCCTCCCCCAGCCCAAAGAAGGTACCTGAGTCAGAAGTGGAGAGGGTGGGAGTAGCTGGAGTCCAGGCCCAGAGGCTGCGACTTCCTGAGTCCACTTTATCTCTAGCTTCCCACTCTGACCCCAAGTCACACGGGGACGGTCACATGGTAGAGGCGGCTGGCATATGAATTCTCTGTCTCCCGCTGGCCTCAGCCACGTTCCTCTGTGTTTCCACATTTCACAGAAGCTAGCACGGCCTTCCACAGCAGCCATTGGACCTGAGTCACATTAAAGAGAGTGTTGGAAGCAATGGTTCACTTTAGTGGTTGAGGCTCATACTCTCCTTTTAACTTGTTTTATCTTCTTATGCCCACACCTCGAACAACACAACCTCTGTCTGCCTTGTCCCTGGTGGAAGCTAGGGTTGGGGTGGGTTTGTGGGTGGATGGATGGACAGACACAGGTATGACAGCCGCCTGTGTGAACCTGAAAGAGGCAGGGACCGGCCCTCTGCCCTCCCACAGCTCCCTGCTGAGAACGGCCTTCCTCCTGCTGCTGCTCGTCAGCGCCACCTGGCTGCTGGGACTACTGGCTGTAAACAGTGACAATCTGAGCTTCCACTACCTCTTCGCAGCCTTCAGCTGCCTGCAGGTAGGTGCCAGCCGAGTCACCTGCTGAACACCTTCTTCCCTCTGTCCTGGGGCAGCTGCAGTGAGAAGGGGGTGGGTAAGAGCCTCGGGACTTACATCTTCAGAGGAGGAAACCTGTGTTTTCCGTCTGTCCCAGCCCTTCTGTTCCCCTGGAGTCTGTCGGGACATTGCCGTGCTTTGGGCAGGACAAAGCTTGATTCCCTGCTCCACCACCATAGGCTGGCCCAAAGCCAGTTGGTGTTCTCTGAGAGTAGGAATAGCTCTACATTTCACACCAAGTGCTGCCTAGTAAATTTATGGCATAATGTTGGTGGCGGGGGTTGGGGGAAGCTGATGGCTCATAACGCCATGGACTGTGCCGTCCTGTCCATGTGTCTTAGTTGTGGAAGCTCCCCTGTGAAGCAGTAGCCCCTCCTGGAGGCCTGTGGTGGACGCTTGGGGCATCTTGTGTCAGCCAGGCTGCTCTGAACTAGGCTTTCCTCCGTGGGCAGCCAGATGCCTGGTGTAGCAGCATCAGGACCCTGAGAGTCATTCTGACCTGGTGCCCATATCCCTCCAGGGCATCTTTGTCCTCCTGTTCCACTGCGTGACCCACAGGGAGGTGCGGAAGCACCTGAGGGCAGTGCTGGCCGGGAAGAAGCTGCACCTGGATGACTCGGCCACCACTAGGGCCACTCTGCTAACGGTAGGAGGCGCTGGAGACCTCTCCAGTCCAGGCCTGGGAGCTGGCGGTACTGCTAAATGGCAGGGTTGGTAGCTGTGGGGACCAAACGAATTCCACTCCCTAGGCTTCATGGGGGCCACTCAGGGTCAGTGCTGATTTCTGCGGCATCTGCTCACATTCTCCCCACCCTCCCCCCAGCGCTCCCTCAACTGCAACAACACATACAGCGAAGGACCAGACATGCTCCGCACAGCCCTGGGCGAGTCCACAGCCTCTCTGGACAGCACCACCAGGTCAGGCCTCTGTACTCACTCTTTTCTTCGGGGGTAAACAATGCCCTGGCTGTGAGCCCTGATGTTCCAGGAACCCAGTCTGCCCCCATATACCGGGGAGGCTGTTGGATCAGTTATTGCTGTCGAGAGAGCACAAACGGGGCAGGTTTAGAGGATCTTGCAGAGCCTCATGTGGCCTTCCGTAGTAGGTGCTCTGTGACATTGAGAGCCCGTCGCTGTCACTCAGGGACAGTGCTGAGCCGACCCCACCTCTAACCTGTCTAGGGATGAGGGGGTCCAGAAGCTCAGTGTGACCTCTGGACCAGCACGTGGTAACCACGGGGAACCAGATACGTCCTTCATCCCTAGGAACTCCAAGAAAGCTCATGGTATGGTTTCCCCTCAGGCACCTCCCTCCCGTTCTTGTTTTTCCTCCTCTTTCTTGACCCTCCATCCTCTGTGGTTTTGGACTTTGTGTATCCTGAAAGAGCATTGGTGGCCTCATGCTTAGAGTCGGAGTTGGCCTGAACTCCCTACCCTGCCCTGACTCCCTGCAGGCCCCGACTCTGACTCCGACAGTGAGCTGTCCCTGGACGACCACAGTAGCTCCTACGCTTCTTCACACACATCGGATAGCGAGGACGATGGTGGGGAAGCTGAAGACAAATGGAGCCCAGCTGGTGGTCCTGTCCACAGCACCCCAAAGGGTGAGCAGTGGAGACACACAGAATGCCAGAGTGGACTGTTACCTGTGGGATATGGTCACGCTTCAATTCTGGCTGGTGTCCCCTAGACCTGGCCAGCAGAGTAATGGCCACACAGGACAGCTCAGACAGGAACACAGACCCTAGGAAATTTGGCACACCATCTGCTGGGCAGTGGCAGGAATTTGGGTGCAGCAGTGTGGCTCACATTATCCCAGGCTCCCCAACACCAAGATGTGGCCTCGGTTTCTCCATCTTTAGACTGTGGCCCTGCCAGTCCTGTAAACCAGAGATGAGGTCAGGGCCACTCTCAGAGTCTACCAGGCCTTGGGTATGATGGGAGTGTGGCTGTAAGTCTAACCAAATGTCATTCTTAGCAGACGCTCTAGCCAACCATGTCCCAGCTGGCTGGCCCGATGAGAGCCTGGCTGGGAGCGACAGTGAAGAGTTGGACACTGAGCCCCACCTGAAGGTGGAGACCAAGGTCAGCGTGGAGCTACACCTGCAGGCGCAGGGCAATCACTGTGGCGACCGGCCCCCTGACTTGGAAAGTGGGGTGCTGGCTAAGCCAGTGGCTCTGCTCAGCAGCCAGCCCCAGGAGCAGCGGAAAGGTACCTGAGGAGGGCCCTGCTGTCTGTCACTGGAGCAAACCTTTTCCTAGCACAGAGGACAGGGCAGGAGCCTTTTTTTTTTTTTTAGCAGGCTGAGGGGAGTTCTGTGGAGGGCTTGGGTGGGGCCTGGGCAAGTTGGTAAGAACCAGGCCAGGTGCCTTCTCTTACTCAACACCACCCATCCCCAGTTGAGCCACTGCACCCAGGTCTGCCTGAACTAACTTGGTGGTCACCTCCATCCTGTCAGGCATCCTGAAAAACAAAGTCACCTACCCACCACCACTGCCAGAGCAGCCACTGAAGTGCCGGCTGCGAGAGAAGCTGGCCGACTGTGAGCAAAGCCCCGCATCCTCCCGAACATCCTCCCTGGGCTCTGGTGATGGTGTTCATGCCACCGACTGTGTCATCACCATCAAGACTCCAAGGAGGGAGCCAGGCCGCGAGCATCTCAACGGGGTGGCCATGAGTGTATGCACAGGGAGTGCCCAGGCCAATGGCTCTGACTCAGAGTAAGTACCCTTGGGAGGGTGGGAGCCACCAGC
The DNA here is from genome assembly GCF_907164565.1 of Psammomys obesus. Lineage (NCBI taxonomy): Eukaryota > Metazoa > Chordata > Mammalia > Rodentia > Muridae > Psammomys > Psammomys obesus. The sequence continues at coordinate 14,185,729 of NW_026596085.1, forward strand.
TTTCCCCATCCAGGACTCCTAGCGCCCCCAGGCTTCCCCTTGCACCTGAATGCGAGTATCTGCCCCTGAATGACTTTGGAATACAACCGATTGCCACTGTCACTGACCCTCCACACGCCTGGCAATTCTTCCCACACACAGAGGCAGTAATGAAACTTCAATTTGAACCATCAGGAAACCATGAGGCACAGTCAACCCCAGACTGCCAGTCAAGCCCTCGGACCTTGAAGCCTGGGACTGATGCTTATGGGGCAAGCAGGCCCTTTGTATGAGGGCCCCTGCAATAGCAGCCGGCTCTACACAGAATGTCCAGGCAGAAGCCCTTGGCCCTCGCAGGAGCTCAGGGCCCAGACTCTGTGACAAGTGCCAAAGCTACAGGCATGGTTCAAGAGGGAGTCGTGGACTTCAGACTGGCACAGCTCCGTCCTTAGACTGCAGACAGAAGGCAAACCTTGCTGCTGACCTGGCCACAAGTGGCCCCGCACAGAAGCCAGAGAGCCTGAACTGGACTTGGAGAATCACTATGCCAGGCCCTTTGCCTTGCCAGAGTTTAGAGATACCAGACACAGGCCAAGGCCCAGCTGTCCCTGCAGGCATCTCCTGCAGTACAAGCCCATAGTCACCAGCCTTGCAGTCTCTGCAAAGGCACCCCGTGTCTTAAATTGCTGTTTAAAATTGTAAATACGTACAAATCTGCCCTGGACTTGGAGAAGATGGGAATCTGTATATATTTTGCAATGTCTTGACTTTGCTGACACGGGAGAGCCATGAAATGGCATCTCGATATATTGCCCAAGGAAGCTCACAGTTGTACTTGACCCTGGAATGAGTCAACACAGCTGGTCGCAGTGCCCAGGTAGGGAGCACATGGGCTGTGAAGTTGATATAGTTCTGGCGGCTGCCTCCAGCCAGGGAGCATGGGTGTTCCACTGGCCTTCGGAGCCCAGCCTAGGTGCTGTGCGTGCTCTCGGCTCCATGGATCTGGGATGGGGCTGGCCTGTGAAGTGGGGCCGCTACAGCTGACTTCATAGGTGTGTGTGAAATCCCGACCACTCAGCCCCCCACCCCCAGGCCCAGATCCGCTCCTGATCCAGTGGGGCTATTCTGGAGCCCTTCCCAGTCAGCCCAGTGCACCGGAGAATTTCTTTGTCGCTGCTCCTGTTTCCATAGGATCTTAAGAGTGCTCGGTGTTGCCGATTTGGAGGGAGCCCTGAGGTCTTTCTTCCACAGTGTCACATTCCTTCCTGCCAATGTTCTACTCTTTCAGGCTCCAGAGCATTCTGGGCAGGCAGGGGCTCCACTCCTGAAATCTGACCAATAACATCGTTTTGCCTCAAATGGCCAATTGTGCAAAGAAACAAAGCCACAGCCCTCTTCACTGGTTACCAAATTCTTTTTGGAAACTCACACCAAGGGCTGCTATGCCCAGCCCACCACGAGCCACCATGCAGCCAAACCCAGGGGACTGGGGCCCAGAGTTACTCAGACGTGTACTTCGGCATTCACTGTTGTTTGAAGCAGGTGCCTGGGGCTGAGATGTAGAGCTGCTCTCAAATGGGAGAGCTAAACCAGGAAGCCATGCAAGGACTTTCACAGCAAGCTCTGCTCCCATGAGTGCACAGGACTGCTAATGATGGATTTGTGAGAGAGGAAAGCCTACATGGCATGGTCTGAGGTCACTCACTGCCACCAGGCTGAGGGGAGGCCCTAAGGTGGCCTGAGGATGACAAGGATACAACCTTGCACAGGCTGAGGGGAGGTGGAACACTATGATCGCCCAATTCCATGACCCCATGCCACTCCAGAAGGTGGAGTTGTTAATTTGAAGACTACTGTTACCAAAACAAAACCTGTCAGTTTTAAACTGTTTTTATGACCTGAGACTTGATTGATCTGACACTGGAGGTTTTTACCAGGTGTATTTATTACTGTTCAGCACTGGATGACAACACAGGTGAGCTGCATCTATAATAAATTAAGATTTTTGGATTTGTATCCATGCTGTGCTGGGTGTTTACTGTCCCCGCTGGCTCTAAGGTAGCACAGGAAGGACTGATAGAGACAGCCTCAGGCCTCATGTGGGATCCAGGAGACAGACAGGCCCATGGAGTATCCATTTATGTGCAGGCCTGCCATGACATGGAAGGACTTGCCCAAGTTTTCCAGTTCTTCAGTCTGTCTTTTTTTTTTTTTTTTTTTTAATCAAATCTGAGAATTTAAAAGGATTAATTCTGTGAATGGGTATTTTCTCTCTCTGCATGTCTCTGTCAGTGCTTTTAAGCACTGAGCTGCCTTCTCTCCAGCCCAGGGGACACAGAAAGAAAAAAAAGAGTTTGTGTAGAGACCAGAAAAGGGTCAGTGCTTTATACCATACCCCACCCACCTGCAGCAGGATTGCCCCTGATCCTGGGGCTCATGTTTGTTCTCCAGTCAAACTGGAAGCCAGCGGGGCTCCCCACTAGCCCTCCCATCTCTGCTCGTTAGGGGATAAGGCTACAGGCACATGAGGCCACATAGCAGCTTATGTGCATGCTGGGGCGAAGTTCCAGTCCTCATCTACACAGCAGGCACTTGTAAGCACCGAGGCCCCATGGCTCGCTGCAGTCTCCAACCCTCCTTCGCTCTTTCCCTCCTTGTACTGTTGTGGCACCTCACTTGAGTGCTACTCGGATACCCCGCTGGCCCCCAAGCCCTCTTGTTCTGCAGATCTGAGTACCCACGAGGGTCTTGATGCTCCCTCATTCTTTCCCATCATCTACACTGCGCTACTGAGCCCATCTGGTGAGCTTCTGACATTTTAAGTGTGATTTTCAATTTTATAGTCTGTTTTCTCATGGTGGTTCCTTCTCTGCATTCACCTTCATCTCCTAGGCACAGTGGATTGGTGTTCCACCCTCTCTGGTGCTGTATTCAGCTGTGACCTTAAGGCTCCATCTATCGTCTTTCTCTTGGCTTTGAACACTCCAGTGGCATCTTGATTTCTCTGGAGCCTGGGCATGCTTAAAACCTCATCTTAACTTTGCAGCAACCTGGTTAGGCTCCAGCCACTACTGAATCCAGCCCTCACCTCTTAGGTCATTTATCTTGATTCCTGTCCAGAAAGGTGAGTTTCCAAGACTTCTGTCCCGCTGTGTTGCTTCATATATCTGTTCAGTGGTGCTACCCTTGGGAAAAACTGGGAGCAGAGTAGTGGGTACTCCTTTCTTTCCCTATGGCCCAGGGGTCCCCTTCCCCAGGGTCTCCACCTGGTGTTGCTGCACAAGGAGCCATCCCAGGCCTGTAACCCACGCACACCCCAGATAAAGGACATCTTCTGATGTGGTTTTTCCTCGGATACGCTTGTGCACTTCTAGAGTAACGTGTTCACTTCAATCCCCACTCCCACCCCAGTGCCAGGCTAACAGGAAAACACTGGCTTCCTCCTAACATGGGCACTGCCAGGGAAAGGGTTATCTCACTCGTCAGAATCTAGACAAGGACAGACCTACTACAGATAACTCTGCCTTCCCTTTGGAGAGAGCTCAGGCCCCAGGGAGGGGAGAAAGAGGCTATAGCAACTCCTCATGCCTGCTGTGACACATGATTGGGGGCTCAGTGTAAGGAGCACAGCCACAGCAGCCCACTCAGGCCTGCAGCAAGCCCCAGACACAGTAGTCAGATTTTGATAGTTTTATTTGATTCTGTTCCTTCACAACCCTCACACACTGTGGAGGCCTCCTTTGGGGGAGCTTCAGCAGGACCCTCAAGGCGAAGCCAGCAGCCAGCATCTGCTTCAGGCTTACTGGAGCACCAGCACAGAGATACTCCTTCCTCAGGCTGCCATGGCTCTGCAGCCAGCCAGACCATTGTCTTCTAGCAGCACCAAGCCCATCACTGACCAACTTGCCCCAGACTCTGCTCTAACGTCTCCTAGCAGTTTGGCCTTTGTCAGGATGTAGGGTGCAGGCCAGGGCTGTCACTGGAGACCTCAGGAGCCACTCCGGTTCTCTTCTTGCCCTTCTGGAGTGTGTAGGCAGATGGCCCTAACCGTAGGATTTTCCCACTGCCAAGGCACTCATCACCCTTGTAGAACACTGCAAACTGGAAAGAAAGGGGTAGAAAAAGCTCACTGTGTGTGTGTCTCAGACGCCAGGACAGAGTTGGCCAAATGAGGACAGCAATGTCTAGGCCCCTGCTCTACCTCCCACCGGGCGCTCTTTCCTCACTGCCTTACCTGTCCCAGGGCAAGGGCTCTCACAGCCTTCACAGCCGTCACCCACACAGTGCCATCCTGATTGAGTGTCAGCACACAGGGCACTGTGGAGAGAGTTAAGAAGTGGGTGTGGGCCTGCTTTCACTGCCAACCACAGCCCCTGGGAGAATAAGCAGCCTGTGGGTGCAGGGACACCCAACATCTCTCCTACTGAAGGATAGGACAGTACCCAAAAGGGCTCAAAGCTGCCCTGGCTATGGACATGACACCTCAGAATAGCAAATATGGTAACCCAACTTCCCAGCAACTCTGACAAAACATTTCTGTGCCTTAGTTCCCCTTCTGTGGCAGGCACAGGACTAGTAGTTTTGAAGTTAAACAAAAGGAATGGTGGGGACTTTCTGGTGTGCTCAAGGGAATACTGAAAGTGTACACAGTCTCTCTGGCTTAGCTTAAGCTGACCGGGAGCTTAGCAACAAGCACCCCTCCCATCCAGTCACCTAGTGCCATCTGGTGGTAGAATCGGAAATGGCACTCCATCATCTTGTCTCTGACCAAGGCAGCAGGTGGTTCCTCGGCAATCCAGTGTACACGGTTGGTCCTGAGCAGGTCCCTGTACAGAGCAGGGTGGTCTCCCCGGGGAGCCTGCAGAGCAGAATACAGATGTTGTGATGCCTTTGAGGTGAGCATCCCTCAGCAGTTATCAATAAGAACAAACGTATCAGCACATCCATAACTAATTGTAGGCTGGCCCCACTCAGCTGCGTGTGTCAGAAATCCGTTTCATCAGCTTAAGGGTTTAGTCACTCTGGTTTTAAGATGAGAGAAAAAAAGGAACAAAAAGGGATGGCCATAGGCAGTAGCAAGGGGCAAGGATGAGATTCCCTCCCCCGCCTCTAGTCATTCCCACAACCCCATCATGCTTTGAAGATCGTTTTCTATTCCTAGAGATGTAGATCAAACACACAAATAGCCTCTTGAGAGGGCCATGGATCCCACCAGCAATAACTGGCTGAGAAAAGCAGGAGCTGAAGGGTGCTAGTCCCCAACCACCTTCGTGTTTTCACGATTGTGAGACTGGCCTGACCTGGATAGTTTATCACACATACACACATGACTGCTTCTCAGCTTCCTGTTCCATCACCACTAGTCCCTGCATCAAAGAACCCTGGTGTTGCCTAGGGTGCCGAGTTTCCCATCAGGGGGACCCAGGAGTACTAACTGAGACTTCAGGTGCTAAGATCCTGAAACTATCTGAGCCAATGACCCTTTTGGCTTTTCTTAGCAGGCATTTCTGAGAGCTTATGCTAAAAACATCTTAACCCAAGCCTGGGGAGGCGGTTCCCACACTGCTCTTCTGGAAAGATGTCTGTGGCCTGTGCTCCAGTGTCTGTCTCTGATTACACTAGCTGGCAGCTCAGCCTGCCCCAAGCAGGCTTCTCACTCTTCAACGCCTGAGAGTTGGATTCAATGAGTTGGGGCTGCTGTGTATGCAGAGGCAGAATGCCAGCAGCACCAACTTCTCCATCTCCACCTAGTTCATAACCCAAAATATCTCTTGCTACTATCAATATCTGGAAAGCTCTCTTGGAGAATTTCTGCCCCAGAGCCTAGGGCATAGCAGAATGGCTCAGGAGGTGGGGGAGGCATGTAGTCCGGGGCATAACCATGTTCTAGCCTAATTACCTTGTCCCACAAGGACTTACTTATAGGACCCTTCTATAGATTGTGGGTGGGAGGGCTATCTGGGCACTGTGACTACCTTTTCTCCATGAGGCCTTGGCAAGTTACCCAATCAGAGTCTCATCCTCCTCTGTAAAACAGGGCAGTTTTTCTAGGAATGGATGCAATGATTGGCACATTGCCAGCATACAATAGGAACCTATCTTTATATGAAGACCTGTTACCTTCCACCTGTCCCAGGAAGCTGTGGAGGACAGGTCTGCTGCTCCAGGCCCTTAGAAATGCCAGTACTGCTCATTTTATTGGCACACTAGACAGCGAAGGCCAACCTCACTCACCACAAGCACGTCACCCTTGGTGCCATCCTTCTCCACCACGTACCAGGGCTCTCTCAAGCCGCTGATCTTAGCTCTCTGGCCCAAAGTATACAGGAACCAGCCTAGGAAATAGTGTTCCAGAGGGCACATTTCAGCCTTCACAAATGGGAGGTTACCGATCGCTATAAGGCATGCTTACTTGAAACTGATTCTCTCGGCTCGAGGGGCTCTTAGCCCTAACCACAACACCCATGTCCATCCTGCCTCAGGATCAGGACTTGAGGGATATGACAATGACTAGGATGGACCTGAGCCTGGCACTAATGCCAGCTCCTTCATCTGGCGGCTCTGACCTTCCGGGGACTACGGCTCTCAAAGCCGGTCTTGGGCCTGCTGAGCGCACTCCTCGAAGCTGTACTGTCACCCACCGTTCACCAGCCCTCCCTCCGCAGAAATACACGCACTGTGGCGTGAGTCTCCAACTGCTGCCTGCTAGGGACAGCAGCACTGTCTCCAGCCAGGTTCTCTTCTCCACTAGAACACCGTTCAGCCGGGTCTCTCCCTACTCTCAGGGAGCCCGGCTCCCTTCACAGGAACCACACATGGCAGGAAAAAAACAAGTGTACCCTGTCCTTCCAACTAGTCTCACAGATCAGGTCTAGATGTCAAGTCTCAGGAGGCATGTCCCCTCCAGCCTATACTGCCTGTCCCCACATAAGGTCTGTGAGCACTTGGGACTTCCCCTGTCCTCACACGGAGCACAGTGCAGGTCATGGTGGTCTTGCTCTGTAATTATGTGAACAGCTATCGTGTGGTTCTCAGTCACCTGGCTCCAAGGCCAGCTACATTCTTTCTCCAATGGCATTTCTTGCAGTCTCCCAAAGCATCAACACTTTACTTTTAGCAATGTACCACACGCAGAGTCCAGCTCTGCATCTAGGGGTTAACTCCGTGTTTATAAAATACAGCAACACAGGGGCACAAAGCTCTTGTCAGAGTGACTGCACGTGCAATATGTACCCACCCAGCCTACCCCTTGAGTCCTCCATGAGCCCTTCATGGAATGGATGGGAGCTAGCCCTGGCCTTTGGTTCCCAAAGCTGGCAGGACTCACCTTTATGTGTTCCCAGAACTGTATTATCCTCGACAGAAATAAACTTGCCAGGCCGAGGCTGCAAATACTGGAAGACAAGTTTCATCAGTACTGGAGACCAGTCCCAGAGCAGACGGCTACTCATGTCAGAGGACACTCACCTGAAGAATGAAACGCTCAAAGTTTCTTTTACCAATGAAGCAGATGCCCATGCTCTGGAACGAGAAGAAGGCCAACATGATGTGAGCAGAAGCCAGGGAGCAAAGCAGGGAACAGAAAACCAGGCTGGGTCAGGAGGGCAAAGAGCAGGCTGTGTTGCAGGACACCTCAGCGCTCAACACAGACACAAACAGAACTTGAGCCTAGAGAATATCTTGTCTTGCCAAGTCTGGCTCCAAAGTGGATGATATGTAAACAGACTGCATCATTTGACTGAGGACCACATGAGAGCTGTTCACATAATCACAAAGCAGGACCACCATGACTGTGCTGGAAAACCCATATGAGCAATCCAGGATAGCAATCTAGACTGCTGAGTACTCGAGAGCCAGGGACCAAGGTAAGAGCAGAAAGCAGGGAAATCAGGAAGGAGACTGGCTACAGCTGGCTAAGCCCTGCACAGGAGACCAGGCAAGAAGCTGATCTTCCTGGGACTGGGCTGGGCAAGCAGCTCTGCAATTATTCCTCAGTGTGTGTGTGTGTCCCTCTATAACATAGGTCACATGACTAGGGATTGGCTCCATATATTGCTGGGACTCTCTCAGTTCCTACCATTGAGAAATTCTGTCAACTGAGCAACATGGAAGATGCAGAACAGGCAAGGGACATTCTCTTTGGCAATGTGGCCTTGCTGATAGAAAGCACAGCCATGCATGTTCCCAGAAGACTGGCATAAGTGGGAGCTACAGCTGAACCAACCTCTAATCAAACCTGAACTACCAGGGTTTCTCACAGGATCCCAGCTCTCCCTCCACAGCGGGTAGCACGGTTTCCAAGATGCAGGTGTATGATTGTCCCTCTACAGGGAGCTCTGAGAAGGCAGAGATGTACTTCTGCTGTTATGGTCTCCTTGGATAGGCAGCACTCTCTACAGATCCTGTCTCGGGATGGACCAGCATGGCTGTTTCCTGTCCACACTCACCTGACTGGCTAAGCCAGTTACCATGTCCGCTGAGACAGCAGGCACAAGAGGAAGGAGGAAGAAGGCCTCAGCTGCTCATCTGCAACTGTGCTCTGTGCCGTGGCCTGATGGGACCCTGGCAAAGGATCCAGAGAGCCCTGCCCTGCCTATATACCATGACAACATAGGTGGACACATTCACAAATCAATGGCAAGCTGCTCACTCCTACCTCTTTCTTCTGAAGCACATGATGGAGTCTATTCTCTGCAGCTATTTTCTTTACAAAATCTTTTGTTAGGTCCCCCAGGGGGAAGATGGTTCTTCTCAGGGCATCCTGGGAAACCTGGCTGAGAAAGAAGGTCTGGTCTTTAAAGCTGTCAGCTGCTTGGAGAAGTTTTACGGCTGCCAAGAGTAAAGAACAAAAGTCATTGCAGGAACACAGATAATGACTCTCTGCTTTTAATGCCCTTCTGTGTTACCCCAGTCTGCCAAAGCAAAACCCATCTCAAAAGAATATGGAAAAAAAAAAAAAAAAAAAAACAGCTTAATGTACTGAAAAGTCTGGCCCCTGGTTTACCTACCAGGAACAATACAGGGAAGGTATATTTTTACATACAGAACTTATTCCTGCTTGTAATTTTGATCATAAGACTTTCAAACATCAAACACTATATGAAAAAAAAAAAAAAGTGAAATGAGAATCAATGGTCCAAAATAAATATAGTCACATCTGGGAGACTGGACAAGACAGTTCATCCAGAACTATGTCAGCAGTGTGTTTCCTTAACAACTGCAGCTGTGAAGTATGCAAAGAAACACACAGGGCACTGGCCTTCAGCCCAGCCACAGGGTGAAGACGGCTCTGTAGAACTCTCCTCCTTGGTGGAAACAGCTTTGCTATATGTCCAGACTGACATCTGGCAGCAGCCTTGCTTTAGTTTCTCTAATATTCTCTACATAACTGTAAAAAAATTCTTATTGCATGTAACAGGTGTGAGTGATTTTGGCCCTGGTGATTTTAGATTCTGAGAAGGCAGCCAGGATATTTCCCAATGAGACAGTCAGCTCCACTCATGGCTGTGGGCTGGTAGGGCTTGTCACACATAGTATGAGGAGACGCCTCATTAATGAAACGAGGAGCAGTCCACACACAACAGCTCAATTTTGTATGTGCACATGCATGTGAGAGCTTGTCCGTGCCAGTACACACGAGCGTGGAAGTCAGATGACATCTTCAACTGCTGCTCCTCAGGGTGTCACCCACTTTCTTTTTTTGAGATGGTCTCCCACTGGCCCAGAAGTCACCAACTATCCCATCTCTGCCTCCCCAGTGTTGGGATTATATGTACATGCCACCATGCCTGGCATTTTTACATAGGTTCTGGAGATTGAACTGAGGTCCTTGCCTTTACCACGTACTGCCTGCATGTTCCTACCCGCTGCCTTTCATGTCTCTGTGTAATGGAGAATGTGCCCCATCTTTACAGCCACAACTAAGGTCTGGCCCGTGACGATGCAGGTGCTGAAAGGCTGTGCTATGGACTGAGCTGCCTCCCATTTTTCTCCTGTCACTCTGTCAAAAACAATGCAACTAAGGCTACAATTAATCTGTTTCAAAACAAAATTCTCTCAAATACTGTTTGTGTGCATTTTTTCTTGGTTCTGAGTTATTTTGTCCTGGATTCTTTTGACTGTTTCTTGAGCCTCCCGAGTGCTGTGATTACAGGTATGCATCCCCATGCCTACCTTCTGAATTATTTTAAAACACTGAAAACCTATGACTTTGAAATAGAAAGCTGGTAACACCAGCAAAAATGCCACAGAAGGAAAAAGCAGGATGGAGATAACATCTGGTGAATCTCCGAAGCTCGGAGATTCATTTGTTTCTGGGATCCTGCTATTCTATTTGCCAGGCACTGCACCATGCTCAGATGGAAAGAGGCTGGTTACAAGGTCAGGTCCTTAACAAACTACAGCCATCCCCAGAGACCAAGAGCTCTTCTGCCTCCACCTGCATGATGCCCTAGGACTCAGACCAAAGCCAAAAAACCAGCTTTGGCTGCCTAAAATGCACACTGAAAACCAAGACATCATTAAACTACCACAGGCAAGTCACTCAACATGATGCCTGACTATTTTATGAGAATCAGAACAAGTGTGGAATAGACAAAGGTAAGCATGTCCTTGACACGAACAGATGTATATATGCAAGATGGGAAGTGGCTCTCCATCTGTCTGGGACCCTGTGAAGACCATTTCAATTATCACTGTCAAATGTTTCCCCAGATATTTTTGGAAGTCCAAGCTACCAATATATAATAACCTCAATGATAGGTTTCTTTTTCACCTTCCTTGGCTCTCACCAGGACATCTCAATGCTCAACCACTGGGGAAGCAACTCTGCTACTACCTGTGCCTTCGCAAATGTGAACCTAAACAAACCATCTAATTGGGAGCACACAGAATTAGGTTAGGTCTGTCATCCTTCTGAGTGTTCCTGTGCTCACACAGATTATAGCTATGGCCACCCACACAAACTCACGATTTCTGACTTCAAATCGATTTCTGAACAGCCCCTCTGGTCTCTTAATGTGCTTCTGCTCAAAAACTTCCTCATCATCTAGTGAGGTTCTTGCATAGTGGCCAGTGGCAACAGCATCTGCTCCTGCAAGGTTTTTAAAACACAAAGATCCAGTGTGAGACTCAAATTTACTGGCAGTTGTACTGGTTAGTTTTTGAAATCTCGACACAAACTGGAGTCACTTGGGAAGAGGAATCCTTAATTAAAATGTCTCCATCAGACTGGTCCATAGCAAAGTCTGTAGGGCATATTCTCATTCTCTCTCTCATCACGGTCTCTCTGCATAGTGCCAGCTGTCCTAGAATTTACTACATACACCAGGCTGGTCCTGAACTCCCTCTGTCTCTCAAATGCTAGGACTAGTGGCATGTCCCAGCATACCCAGCTTATGGGTCATCTTCTTGATAAATGACTGATGTAGGCAATACTACCCCTGGGAAAATGGTCCTGTGCTTTATAAGAAAGCAGGCTGAGCAAGCGATGGGGGTAAGCCAGTAAGCAGCATTCCTCTGTGGTCTTTGCGCCAATTCCTAACTTGGCTTCCCCTGTTAATGACTGGGACACGTAAGCCAAATAAATCTTTCCTTCCGTAAGTTGCTTTCAGTCATAATTTTTATCACAGCAATAGAAAATGAACTAGGTGTTGGTGAGATAGCTCAGCAGTTAAAAGCACTGGGGTTGTACTTCCAGAGGTCCTAAGTTCAATTCCCAACAACCACACAGTGGCTCATACCATCTATAAAGAAATCTGATGCACTCTTCTGGCATGTAGCTGTACATGTGGATAGAGGGCTTCTACATTAAAAAAAAAAAAAAAAGTAAACTAGGATGCCAGCCTAGGTAAAGAAGCATGCAGAACTAGCCTCACTGAAACCTGCCAACAGTCTACTCACCTTGGACACAGAGCACGAAGCACAGAGGTCTGAGTGACAGCTCACTAAGCAGGCTCCCTGCAACTGCTAACGTGAGCTGAGAGAACCTTTCATCTTTAAAAAGCCATTTCCAAAGTCAGAATTGATCCGCTCCCTCATTCTATATTACGCACACAAAGATTTCAGTACAAACAAGGTTTTTACAATACTAAGGCAAAATTGAAAACCAAAATATTCAACAGCAGGAGGACGTGAGTTTTGATGCTACAGCATCAGTGGGAATGGCACTTACAACGCACTGACTGACAGAGGTAAGCAGAGGAAAGTGATGTCATACTACACCCACGACTTGGTGGACAGGAGAAAATGGACAACCTCCGTCTTATTCCTTTGATTCTGGTTTGAAACCATGGACATGCTGCCCCTCTTTCTTCACCTGCCAGTATAGTAAGTGCGTATTATCATACCAAAGGGCCAAGCAATAGATTTAATCTCTTCTGCCCACATGATCCTACCTTTCCACTGTGAGGAGTTCAGGAGTTGTTACTGCAGGAGGCTGAGCTGGAAGGCTCAGCAAAGCAGACCCAGACCTGAACACCTGGGCTATGAGCTAAGACAGGAAGCCTTGAGAGACTTAGCACTGCATGCAAGCACTCTACTGTACCTTCAGGGACACACTGTACCCTGACTCATTTTCTTACAGAACATTCCCTTACAGACCGTTACCTGCACTGCAACAAGTGTGGGGTTTTTCTAAGAGAGCCCTATTATCTCAGAAGCCTAGATTTCAGGTGTCTGACCCTCAGCCTAGTGCAGGCCTCAAACCCAATAAAGAATAGGGACTCAGAGAAGCAGGGAGATGCTCCAACAGAGAACCAGGTAGGATATGACACAGATTATATAGCTTGGCTGAACCTCAACACAAATGCATTTAAGAGGGTAGGTGACCTCTGAGCTCCTGGGGGTCGCATTCTAGACAGCACTGACTCTCAGTTTAAGCAGTATTCTCCTTGCCAGTGTCGTGAAATGACACACAAGCTCCTGGGCCCTGGCCTGCTGACTCTCATCTTGTGCTCTCCTGGCTGTGAGCAAGTCAGCCTGCCGGCATGCTCATGTGTCCATCCACCCACCCGCCCACCATCCATCTTTCTTTCCTTTACTGAGACAGGGTTCACTATATAGGACAGGAGGGCTTAGAATGTGCTATGAAGCTTGGCTGGCCTCAAACTCACAGCAGTCCTGCCCCACCTCCCCAGTACGAGGATTACAAGTGTGTGCTATGACCTTCTGCCTGGCAGCCATATACCAGCTGATATGGATGACCTGCAGGTTTCTACTCCTGCTGGTCTTGTTCTCCTCACTGATGATCCTTTCTGATGAGTCACTACTGATTTGGATCTGAATCCCACTTTCTGAGAGTTCTCTGCATAGGGTACTGCCACCTTTTAGCCTTTAGGTCAATAGCCGAACACACCTTCTCTCAGGAATGTGAAGCCAGCTGCCTGCCCATGATGGAGGACAACCTCTCCTAATGTTCACTCTGAAAGTTCTTTCTTACTCAGTGAGTACTTTCCTTCTGAAAGACAAAACTGTCTACAAGGCTCTGGCTTCTGACTATGTCTGAAAAGCAAATGAAGAATTCTTAATTTCTTACCAAGATTGTCCACAGCATAATGATAAAAGCAACTGAACTTGATATGCTTATTGCAGATGATGTCAGGGTTGGGAGTCCTTCCTTTCTCATACTCATTCAAAAAGTCGCTGGAATAAAAGAAAAAAAAAAAAACCCGTCAGATCTAAGTGATACACTCCTTTAAAATGTGTTAAGTGGCTTGTTTAATGCCAAATTTCCCTTTATTATTGCAAAACTGTACTTTTCTTCCACATGAGAGCTTCGTTATCACACCATTTTCCTACCTTGTCAAGCAGCTTCTCAGAACTCAGATGTCTGAATGAGAACAGCCCTCACGGGTTTAAACGCTTGGTCCCCAGTAGTGGCACTGTCTGGGCAGGCTTAGGAGATGTAGCCCTGCTATTGGAGTGTGACGCTGGGGTGGGTTTTGAGGTTTTAAAAGCCACATGCCATTCCCAGTTCACTCTCTCTACTGCTGTGTTTGCTGCCTGCTGCCATGATGGCCTTTAACCCCCCGGAATAAATTCTTCTATTAGTCAGCTTGGTCACAGTGTTTTGTCACTGCAACAGAAAATACCCCAAATCCTTGTAAATGGACCAGGCACTGTTCCAGAACTTTGCATGACTTCAGCTCACTCAGAACAATGTTCCTGGCAGGTATTAGCATTGTTCTTAATTTAAAGATAAGAAAGCTGACACTTAGAAAAAACAAATAAATTGTCCAAGGTCTTCCACGTGGCAAAGTTGAGGGTGAGGCCTATAAAAGTATCTTTCATTCTCCTGAGGTAGCTGTTGTCTGAGAGGCTTACTGCCACCTCCTGCTATCCTAGTCCTAGTAGCTTCTAGCCTCCATACAATTTAACCTAGGCTAGAATATTTTGTCTCTGAGACTTACTGCTTAATGAGGCTCACCCTTACTTGTTCTTACTGTGTTCTGGGCTGGCTGGTTCAACTCAGCTGTTCTGGTTCAAACTCCTTTCCCAGCTGACTTTTCTCTTGACCTCTGAATTGCTTTGCTTGCCTCCAATTAATTGTAGCAATCTGCTTTAATCTCCTGGCTCCTTCTCATTCTCTGGCTCATTCTGTCTTCAGGCAAGTTCTCTCTCTGCAACTTGTCTCTCTATTACTGTTCCAGTAGAACTGCCATTTTTTTCTCTCTCTCATTCTGTGTTGCTCCTTAAGTAGCTTCCCTTACCTCTCTCTTCTCAAGAGAGCTGGACGTATCCTACTCTGTCAAGTCTTTTCTCTGATTCATCATGTCTCTGCCACTCAATTAGTTATCACTTTCAAACATGGGTGCTTCCTCCTACAAACTAACTTTACCTTCACTGCTTGGGATTAAAGGTGTGTACCACCTGGCCTGGACCTAAACTTTTCTTTATCTGAAACTTGCTCTCAACCAGGCTGGCCTTGAACTCAGATCTGCTTGCCTGTCTCCTGGAGTAACGGATGGTTTGTATTCTAGACCAATCACACAGCCCTAGAAGATCTTTGGGTGTGATCTCTTGCCAGCCAGATCACACAGACCTAGGTCTTTGGATGTGATCTCTTGCCAGAACAACCATGTTCTGAACTAAAATTCCTCTACAGAGGCCTGTTTAGGCAAGGGCAACCCAGAGTGAACCCCTGTTGTCTCTGACATGTGCAAGGGCTCCCAGGCATTGTCAGGGTTTACCAGAGTGGCTCTGGTGTCCTTCTCTGCAGGAGTAAGTGGCTAGGAAACTTCTCACATTCCTGAGATAGATGACGGGCATTCTCCCGACTCCCTGCTGCTCTCAGACCCCACATAAAAGCTTCTACTCCAACCTTCCTTGAAGGTGCTCAGGCTCCTCTTCTTCCATGAGGTGCCAGACCACACTCTATGCCGCACCACTCTCCCTCCTCCCAACCCAGGGAATTTCCTACAGGCTGCTCATCACCACAGCACCTCTGGTAGAGAGCCTATCACCCACCTAGGTATCCCGTTTATACTTTGTAATCTCAGATGTAGCACAGTGCTTAGCATATAGTCAGCAATAATAATTACAGTGTTTGACTTGATCAAAGTTTTGCTTGCTGTTTCTTGTTTTCAAAAGGCAAGGGCAGTACCCCACAACCCCCTGCCCCCAACCTCTTGTCTTACCTTGCTTTCTACTGCTGTGAGAAAGACCATGGCCAAAAGCAGCTTGGGAAGGAAAGGGCTTATTTGGCGTATATGCCCTGATCATAGTCTTCTTTAAGAAAAGTCAGAAAAGGAACTCAAGCAGGGCAGGAACCCGGAGGCAGAAACTGATATAGAGGCCATGGAGGGTGCTGCTTATTGCCTTGTACACCATGGCTTGCTCAGCCCGCTTTCTTAGCTCAGGACCATCTGCCCTTTAGTGGGCTATATCCTCCCATTAATTATCTATCATTAATCAAGAAAATACCCCACAGATTTAGCTGTATTTTCTCAATTGATGTTCCCCCTTCTCACATTACCCTGGCTTTGTCAAATTGATTAAAAAACAAAATAAAAACAAAAACAAATAACAAATAACCAAGACGCCCATAATCACTTACACACAGTGTTTGGGTATCGACATTCATCTCCCAGCACCTTCTGGGGAGACCTCAGCCTCCACTCCTCATGCCATAATTCAGAAAAGCATTAAGGAAACCTCTGGCAGGTGGGAAATATCCCCAAGAAAGAGCGTGAGGGTGCTACAGACAAGGTCTCTGGTGCCCCAACTTCAGCACAGTCTTGGCCACCTCTGTGGAGAAACAATGACTGTTCCTCTCCTCCCTTGGAGAAGATGAACAGAACACTAAACCCTGCTGTGCACTGGCCTGTGCTCACCTGAACACGTCATTCCAGTACTCCTTCACATAGGACACTTGATGGAAAGGGATGTCTAAGATCTGACAAACTTTATAAGCATCTTCACAGTCCCTGTCAGCAGCACAAACACCTTGTTCATCCAGGGAGTCCCAGTTCTTCATAAACACCCCTGTCACCTGGTAACCTGGGGAGAGAAGTTAGGGTAAAAAGCAGGGATTCCCATGCCTGGAGAAGTTCTGATACAGCACACACCCAATGCCTCTGTACATTCTGAATGGCAGTCCAAGCATGTCCAAGTGGCCTAGGGCCTGGCTTACATTTTAGTATAATACCTGAAGGCACTTCTTCCCTTTAGCATTCATTGCACTCAAGGCCTCCATATTGTAGGACATTGTGCAACAAATTGTAGGACAAAGGGAATAAAATGAACTTTCTTCCATGTTGTATCTCCACCTTTGCATCAACAAACAGCTGAGGTGTATCAGATTTGTGCAGAATGACTTAATGTTGAGCAGAAACTCAGATTCTAAGCCAAATGGTAGCTCCATTCAGCCTGACATGGGAACACACACCTATGATTTTGTTATTTGGGAGACTAGGACAGGAAGATATTGAGTTTGAGGCTAGCCCCAAGATAGATATCAAGATTCTGTTAAAAAAAAAAAAAAAAAAAAATCAGGGCCAGAGAGATGGCTCTGGGGTTAAGAGCAATTGCTGATTCTCCAGGGGACCCGTTCGATTCCCAGCACCCACATGGCAGATCACAAACACCTGTAACTCCAGTTCCACGGGATCTGATGCCTTCTTCTGGTCAACCTTAACACCAGGCAAACACATGGGCACAGACACATCCGTGTGGGCAAAACATCCATGCATTAAAATTAAGAAGTTTTAAGATAATCACAGTTCAGTTCTTTTTAAGGTAAATCATCTGAAAAGCTATCCAGTTGCTATCTAAAACCTTTATATTACAAGTCATCAACTATAAAGACAATTAAATTATTAGATATTTATATCAGGCTGAGGGTGTAGCTCAGGAAGGATAGCTCACACTTAGCATGGGTGAAGCCCTGGGTTCAATCTTCAACACCAAACATTAAAATTAAGTGTTGGCTATTCCATAATAGCCAATATTATTCAATATTATTCAATAATATTCAAATATTTTGTTTCCTCTTCTCCTTTTTTACAGTGACAAATACCCAACCAAATATCACATTGGCCAACACTGGCCCTCCAGAGTCTCAGAAAACTCACAAGTGCTCACCCTGCATCAAAACCCCATTTCTCTTGAATAAGCTGAATATAAGGAAAGCCAGAGCAATTGTATTAAAAGCTTCTAGTATTTGATTATCACCACCCTACCCCCAAAATCCCAGGGATTTTGCTGACACACATTCAGTTATGGGATGAGGCACCTGACTCTGCTTTATTGCATAGATTAACTATGCTGGGCTCAGCTCCTGAGCTAGTTTTGCACTTTACTTACTAAAGCAGGGGGCTCTTCAAGGGCAGAGCTAGCACAATGCAATCCTGTATCCCAAGAGCTAGTACAATGCCCAGGGCATTAGGAGCTAAGACCCTTACTGTAGCATAAACAAACTACACAGAGCTTTAGAACCCCACTATTCCTGTGCCACATCTGCCTGATCGGCCGCCTCACAAACAGACAAGACCCACATGGGGGGACAGGCACTCAAGGATGGGTCAAATTTCCAAGGAAGTACAGGGCAGGACATTGCCTCCAAGAGCCCACAATGCCAAAATGACAGGATGTTTTTGTCCTGATATGTCCACCAGTTTCTTCCATAAAAGAAATTTAAGGAGAGTCAGAAATAAGATGCTGCAGCCCAGAGGCAGAGGGCCTATATTTGAACTAGGTTTCTATTGTTGTTATATATAGCATGATCAAAAGCAAATTGGAGAGTAACAGGTTCATTTGGACCTAAGGGTCGCAGTCTATCACCAGAGGAAGCCAAGGCAGAAACTCAGGTCAGGAACCTGGAGGCAGGAACTGAATCACAGATCATGAAAAAACACTTGCTCATCGGCTTGTCCCCATGGCTCGCTCAACCTGCTTTCTTATACAGCCCAGGACCACCTACCCAGGGGTGCATTATTCATAACGGGGTGAACCCTCCTAAATCACTCATCAACCAAGAAAATGCCCCACAGATTAGCCAATGCAATGGAGGTATTTTCTCAGCGGAGGCTCCCTCTCCCAAGAGGACCGTAGCATGTGTCAAGCTGACATAAAAACTAGCCAGCAAGGCGTGTCTTCTGTAAGTAGTAAAATGATAAAATAAGTCTGGAAGAACATGGTCAATTCATTGCACTTCCCAAAGCATCTAGTCAAACCTTCAAAGACTCCCAACTGCCTACTCAACATAACCCCAAAGCCCCTAATACCAGGTCAGCTTCAATAACTGGGGATTAACCCCTCTACATCCTGTTTGGCCAGACCTAGTCAGCACTCTCTCCTCTGACTCCTGCGTGTGTTACTGATTCTGGCTCAGCAGCCAGACCTTTGAAGAAAAATCCTACTGAGCTTCGGCTTCACCGCCTCTGCCTCTAGGTATACCTTCCTTCTCCCTTTCTGAGAACACGTGTGTGTGCTGTCCCCATCCTCTTTGGCACTTCTTACTATACCTCTCATAGCAGCTGTGATTATAATATAAAAGTCGCTCCTGCTTTCCGAACTCTTACATCGCATGGTTAACCCTCTCAATACAGGCGTTTTCATTTAATCTTTCCCATTCCATTTTACAGAGGGGTGCTTAATTAACTTGCCCAAGTCCAGGCTCCTTGCCCGCATCACTGCACGCCTCGTGTTTCTCGGGGAAGGTGAGCCAGGGCTGAGACTCCATAAACACTTGTCACGTGAACGCGGAATGAAGCTGAAGTAAGTTGGGACCACCGAGCGGGAGGAATTTAGGTGGGTAGTTGGTATCAGATCCGGACTCTAAGGTCCCGTGGGGCTATGTTTAGAAGTCAGGAAGAATTGGTAGCTGTTTTACAGTTTGTCATCCAACGAAGGGGGAATACAGGAGTGATTTAGTCAGCAGCAGTTGGCCGTCCTGGAGTGGAAGCCCGCAGAGTTTCCAGAGCCAGGCCTCAGGCCTGGAGAAGCCTAGCTCCTGTCCCCAGGGAGGAACCCTGGCCTCACCTCTCCGCCGCAACAGCAGTGCGGCTACCGCGCTGTCCACACCGCCAGACAGGGCGCACACGACGTGCCGAAGCGCCGACATCTGCGTACTCCCCAACTCCTCTAACAGCTTTCTAGCCGCGTTCACTCGACACCGGAAGTCCTGGCCTTCGGGGGCGTCCTCATTCTTCACCCGGCCGGAAACGTGCTCCGCACATCCACTGTTCTGCAGGCTTTTTGGTTCCGCGCTGCGGATTGGCTGTGATGGGCTGGGCCAGGGTGCCTCTGAGAGAGGTCAAAGCAAAATTGGGCGGGTTGGGTTTCCCATCCGCTGTTCTTGCGTCTTCTGTGCCAAGCTGTGCTCCTAGGTCAGCTGCACCAGGAACAGCCTCCACTCAGGTTTGAGGTTCCAAAGGCCTCCTAGGTGCACAGGGCGAGGACACCGTGTTGTGTCTGCAGCTGGCTCCTCACGGTTACCGGCTAGAGGAACCCGTCAAACCCTTTCCCACCGAATTCTATGAAGATTAGATGTCCTGAGGCAGGGAGCCGCGGGTCCTCTTGGGTCTGCTGCTGCTGCAGACCCGGCGGATGCAGAGCCCAGTGGAGGACAGAGCAGAGTGGATTGTTACTCACTAAGGCTTTCCTAGGGGCTCGGTCAGCAGTGTTAGAATAAGCAATGGGAACATAGTAACGAGGCCCAGACAGTGAGCTGGAAAAGGATGGGCCACAGAGGATAGGAAGCATTTGGAGTTGAACCTGTAGTTCATTCTGATGCTGTGATCATGGAGATACCACAAATTAAGGATTTGTCTCGTGGGCCTTTCTTGGAGGAAAACCGCACTCTACGGGGTCAGCTGTAATGAGTGGATGCTTTGGGGCCTCCGGCTGGGGGTGTGGCTCTTCCTGAATTCTTTGTGGGGAGCCTGACAGCTGGTAGGTGGCTGCTGGAAGAAGATAGATACTTGTACCGGGCCTAAAGACCGAGGAAGAGGAAGGGGGGGGTGTGAGAAAAACAAAAACAAAAAACAGGTAGGAGACCTGGGCAGGTTTGAAAGCAAGAGGGCAAGGGGTCATGTCTGTGGAGTGTCCCAGAAAGGATAACACATTCAGGGCTGCCTATAGGACTGCATTTACTAAAGCAAGTCTCGCTTTCCCTGCCAGAACCTGTGATAGGGCCAACCACAAAGTACCAGTAATCTGACAAACTTACAACCTATATTTTCCTAGTTAGAATTTGTCAATTTGACACAAGCTGAGGTCATCTTGGAAGAGAGAACATAAATTGAGAAAGTGCTCCATTAGATTGGCCCTTAGGCAAGTCTGTGTTATTTTGTTGATTAATGACTGATGTGGGAGGCCTAGACCACTGTGAGTGAGACCACACCAGTACAGGTGATCTTGGGTGATAAAAGAAGGCAAACGAAGTAAGCCGGTAAGCAGCATTCTTCCATGGCCTGCTTCAGTTCCTCCTCGAACTTCTCTTCAGGGTGGTCTGTGAGCAGGATGTGCAAACCAAATAAAACCTTTCCTCCCCACACTGCTTTTGGTCAGTGTTTTATTACAATAGAGAACAAACTAGGACATCCCCTTTTGTTTAAACAGAAGTTATTTAGCTATCCTTTAACTCCAAAATGCTGCTGTGTGATACACCATGGACAGCTGTAGCAAAGGCAACGTGGAAAAGTGTTGTGTGGTGAAAGCACAAAAGGCATGTGGATCTCAGAAACTGCCCCACTGCCAACACCCACGCCAGTGTCGCCATAGTAGCATGTGCTACAGGGCGGGAGACACGCTTTCTTCGGAAATTCGCCCCCTGGAAGGTCCCTGGCAGACTCATCCCACTTGGAAAAGAGACACGTTCTGAGATTTCTACGCTTTTTCAGTTGTGGCTCTGGGGCTGGATTAATGAGTTCTTTGATCTTTCTCTGTGACTCCTAAAACAGCACAACTAATTTTATAAAGAAATTTATTATTAGTAGATTATTAAAAGCTTTAATAAAAATAAAATGTAAAAGGAATAAGTTTAAGAAAAGTAATAAATTGGATTTAGTATTAATAGGCATTAAGAATAGTAAAAAAATAATAGGCTCCTTCTTAAAAAAAAGTAGCATGAGAAGTACAGCTGGCGGGAGTTTCCCCTCCCCTCAGTGCCTTGTTCCTAGGGAAGATTATAAATCTTTAGCAGGACATATGGGAGGATGGTTAACAAAGGTGTAGTTAGATTTTGATATAGAGAAAGATTTTGGCAGGCATCTGACTTAGCTCCTGACTTTCCTCTTCACTGGTTAGCAATAATGAAACTACATTTGAGGTTTCTTTTTCTTTGTTTGCTCTGATCAAAAAGTTTTTAGGCCAAGATTTCTTGTGGACACTGCTTTATGTTTGACTGCATTTTGAGTTAAAATGTAAACTTTGTATTCTTGGTAAAAGTCTGAATGTTCTGGGAAGTATGCCAATTTTAAGGTGCCTTTTGTGAAATCATTATAAAAATACTAGCTTGATTTCAGTAAAGTTGCAGCAGAGTCAAAACCATCAAGGTGTCTCTGTCTGTCAATTCATCGCCGAAACCGTGTCTCCCTGTCCAAAGCCTTGTTCTCCCGCGGACACCGGGAGCCCGACTGGGCCGGTCTGTGGCACCCACAAAATGGTAAATGGCACAGGGAGGCCTCTGCCGTCTCAGGTGTGAAGGTTTAGTTATCAGCCTGTGTACTTCATTCCAGCTTCTCAGCCCAAGTCTCCAATGAGTGTCACAAAACTGACTCTTCTGAGCAGCCAGGACCTGTGATGAAGGGCTTAGGGGAAAGCTGCCTTTGAATACATGCAGAGAAACCAGAAGGATTCAGTACACGCTGTCAAACATCAGCTGTCCTGGTAGACAGAGCAGAGCCAGGCATACAGGCTAAGCCAGAGCTAAGGGCTAAGTACAGACATTGATGGACCCCACCAAGGTAGTCTGGTTATCATGGGTTAGTATCTTTCCCCACCAAACAGGCCAAAAGGGAGGGACACAACACTCCACTGTACCCTAAGGGAAATGCAGCCCAGCCCCTACTGCAAGCCCAATACTTAATGAGCTCAATTCCACATTTACTTCTTCCCCTGTGGAAGGAGTCAGTGGATTAGGGAAGGTAAAGGCAGTTTACGGTGATAATACTCAGGATTCCAGAATTTCCTGCCCACTAGGTTAGGATCTGCTGCCCCATCCCTCCGGGGTCTGCAGCAGCTCACCAGACCTTGTTTTAAGGTCTCTGTGATACTCCCTCACTTTGCCACTGCTGATGCCCAACCACACTCCAGCTGGCAGCTTTGCATTCAGCACATAACCAGAGAATGAGGAACCCATCAGACTTCTCTTTCTCTCAACTGTGACAAAGGGTAGCCCCAGACTGAAGCTGGGACTGAGTGCCCTAGGGAAGAGAGCTGCAGGCTCATTCAGCCTCGGACAAACACTGAAGCAGACCCTCCCTCACAGTCCAATCCCCTTTACTTTCTGCACTCTAGCCGCCTAGAGCAAGTGTAAAGGGTGTGATTCTTAGACCACTGCATCAGAATTAGCCACTGGTATTAACAATGCAGGTTATGCCGGCCCAGAAAACAGGCTGGGGTACCTGGGGTGGGCCTGAGACTAATATTTATACCAATTTTATTCCCCAACATTTTATAAGATTAAGGTTAGATAATGAAAGTCTCCCATAGTGTCTGGAGGGATAAAAACAGCTCTACACATTCAAACATCAAGTGTGACAATCAAGCGTGCTTTAATACACTTTATAATTTAACTTAAATCTAGACTATTTAATTTTCAAACAAATTAAAGTTTACGAACAGTCATTTGCTATTTTACAAACAAAAATAATAATATATATATATATTTTAGAGAGCTGTGTTCCTGCCAAGGGAAAGGCAGGGAGCAGGGCAGCCAGAGGTCCGCAGTGGGGACCCCACCTAGGCACCACTCCAGACACAAGCGGGATAACAGGCTTCTCCCAACCTCATCAAATACAATTCCTTCTAAAATTTGCTTCTACAGGTCTAACGCCACAACAGAAGGAAACAGACTAAAGGGCGGAGGCTTGTACTCGGCTCAGAACTTGAGAAGTGGCGAGTCCACATTTTCTTTGTCAGCCTCAGGGCTCAGTTGGATCAGGGGGGAGCTCAGGTCGATCAGCTGGAAGAGAACAGAGACATCAAAGTGAACACGGCTGTCTGTGCCCAGCATGGCATACACAGCACACAAGAAGCTGCAGGGGCTGAGCCAATCCCACCCAGGGCCCAGGGGCAGAAAACAATTCAGCACAGCACAAGAAGACTCAATCATGTCTAAGACTCTTAGAAGAGAAATCTCAAACCCATAAACACTGTGACTTCCTGACATGGCAGGCAGGCAGGCAGTAGTAGTGTTGGAGACATGACTGCTGCCCTGAGAACTCCTTCAGGCCCAGCAAAATGCCTGATAGCAATAGGTAGCCATAGAGAAGCCAAGCATGAGTATGACACACAAACCCTGTGCACCCCAAGGACACCATGCAGGGCCCAGACAGCACCCGGGGCTGAACTGAGCATGAATCCCTGCCGCTTCTCACCTGCCCAAGCTCAGCCTTTGGAGGTTTCCCCACACCATTTCTATCCACCCCTGGAGTGTTCACTACAAGGTCGATGAGGGGCCAGCTGCTGGGTCCCAAAAACATGTTTGACTCAGGGGTGTTGCTGAAGTCGATGAGAGGGCGGTCAGCCAGGTCTCTGTCTCCTGCTTCAGGGGTGATGGTGAGCTGGTCCAGCTTGATGTCTAGGAGAAGACCCTAGGCAGGCACAGAGAAAGAGAAGGTCCAGCACCACGTCAGTGCCCAGCAAGCACCCTGGGAAGGCAGGCCCCGTGACGTGAGGCTCACAGCCTGGAGGCCAAGGGGAAAAGGCTGGAGTCGGCCCTCAATGGGAGTAAGTTCCCCTCTGGGTAGTGCACCCCTACCCACAGCTAGGACAGAGCTTCAGCCTGCTTCCATTCCTGCCTGCTGACCCCTGACCAACTCCTTTGCCAAACATTTCCTTAGTCCATGGTTCTGAGCCCCTCTCCAAGTCTGCTGAAACCAAAGGCCCCCAGCACAAGATGAAGCAGGAAGGGAACTGTGAGTCCCTGTCCATGACTTTCCATGTACCAGAGCTGGCACGTAACTGCAACCACCTCCACGTACCTCACTGGGGTGCGTGTCTTCATGAGGCTCTGCTTCACCCTGCACTGCTCCTGTGGAGGAGCCTCCGGAAAGAGGAAAGTCACTCTTCTCTGGAGAAAAGTTAAGTGCTTGAGGTACAGAGGATGGAGGGGAAGAGCTGTCATCTGAGGACAGGCCCTGGCCCTGCCCACTACTGACATTGCTGCCGTTCTCCTGTGCCAGCTCCACTCTGGGGGGAAAAGAGAAGGAAACACTTGTAAGGTCTCCCTACACTGGTCATTAGCTTTGGTGTGAAAGCAGCCTGGGCCCTGGGACAACTTCCTACACATGTCCACAGCTATGAGGACAACCTCATCTGACAGACCCTGGTCTCTGTGCAAGAGGAATGAAGATTTTCAAGGCTCCTTTCCAGTTCTTTCACCTCTCCAGTTCTACCAGTCTAGCTTTACTGTGTGTTCCCATCAACCCTTTCTTTTACAGCTACTAAAATACACAGGATCGGCTCTACCTCTGCCCACATGCTGTCGCTAGGCCCCTCCAGGCCTAGGTAAGCCAACTGCCTGCCTGCCTGCCTGCCTGCCCCGCCTCACTGCTCCCTCAGGAGGCCTGGTTCTACACACTGGCCAGACTGGAACCCTAGTCATGCATGGCCTCCCATACTACAGCATGCCTCGCACTAACGGGCACACCTAATTATGTCATGCTTCCCTCTAGCAGTGACCTCTCAGCACCTAGCATGTCCCCAGAACACCTGATGACTCAAAGCTGAATGAACTATGGAAACTGTGAGCAGCAACAATATCCACAAATAAGAACAGAATGTCCTCTTTTTCATAGTTTATGGGTTTCATAACAACCTTAGTTCCTTCTGTATTATACTTACAACACATATATACGTACATTCATGGTACAACATATATGAGACAGACAGACAGACAGACACACACACACACACACACACACACAAAGCCCCCCTCCAACACATACACATACTTCTGACTATTTGCATGACAAGCTTGAACTTCACAGAGCTTCTTTTCCTATTTCTCCTAACTGCTGCCTATACCCTCTCAGCACAGGGGGAGTCCTGAGGTCTGGGAAACTAGAGACAAGCTCATTCAACTCTTCTTTACCTGACTGTAGATCTTCTTCTGGGCTCAGAAGAAAGTCGGCGGACAGGCACACATAGTGGGGACACCAGAGGCCGGGGCATGGACTGAGGCGTCATTAATGGAAGGCCAGAGAGGCGCCGACTAGCAGGTGTAGGCAACGCTGACATCCGTCTTGTGCTCATAGGAGTCCTCATACTGCTGGGCAGGCCTTGTGAAGTGGGCCCTGATGAGCGTCTCACAGGAGTGCTGCTGACAACCCTGGTGAAGAATGGAAATCTTGAACAAAGACAACTGAAGCTGAAAGGGCAGCCAGGAAGCCTGGGTAGGCTCTGTTCTTGAGAAGGGGATCTAACATGGGCAGGACTCAAGGCAGTGACTGCCTGTGCCCTGGATCAGTTTCAAGTTCCTCAGCAAGTGATGTCTCCATCCTATCCCACAGGTAAATGAAACATCTATCCTTGAACATGGCTATGTTCATGGTACCAACCATGGAAGGGTCAGAGGGACTTAAATAGATACTCATGATGGCAGATTTCTCTACAAAGACGTCTAGGCTCCCATCAGACTCTGGCAAAGAGATGAACTGATGGTGGTTTTTCACCACTTGCCCACTCATGCCCAAGCTTAAGATCCCCAAATCAAAGGTGAGAACCGAGTCTGGGAAATGGGTGCTCCTTGGCAGTTCCTGTGCCCTAACCACCATCTCTCCTAAATGTTATTTTGCTGTTGTTCTTAAGCCAGAGGCTAAGTCAGGTTAATTGTTAACAGCTATGGACTAATTTGCATCCCCCAAATTCATATGTTAAAAGCCTAATCCCCAATATAATGGCATAGGAAATGGAGCCTCTGGGAGGTGATTAGGTCAGAAGTCAGAGCCCCAATCAATAGACTAGTGCCATTATAAAGAAGGCCCCAGATACCACGTTTGTCCTTCCATGTGAAGACATGATGAGCCAAGCAATGAACCTGCAGCAGACATTACCATCTATAGATGCCCTGATCCTGGATGTCCAGCCTCCAGAACTGCCACACACCCCTGTTTAAAACCCCAGATGCCCAGCATGGTGGCACAAGCCAATAATAACAGCAAGGAAGAGGCAGGAAGACGGAGTTTGAGGTTAGCCCTGCCTACACAGAAAGACTCCCAACTCAAAACAAAGCCTAAACCAGGTGTTGTTATAGTAACCCCAGAGTACTAAGACACTGTAGTAAAACAACTCTAGGACATACTGCTAACACAGTGCTCTGGCAGGCCTAGGGAATCACCTACCAACTTCACCATGCAACAAAGACAACTTCTGTGTTGATCAAAGAGTCTGGAAACAAACTCTAAATAGCATGAGCTGAAAAACAAGCTCCCTACACAGACCACATCCAGGCACAAAGGTTAATCTTAGTTCAAGCTCCTGCCTGCTGCCCAGGGCCAGGCCCATTGCCCTACCCACCTTGCCATTGTGGACACTGCTGGATCTGCCACAAGCTCCAATGAAGACAAAAAATACCCACAAATGTGACCCTGGATGGGACCCAGAAGACAGGAGCTATTGTCTCATTTTCCAAGTAGCTGAGACACAGAAAGGCAAGAGAGTGGCTACCTTGCACCAGGAAGGCACCTCAGCATGGCTATAGCTTTAAGGGAAACCATCTGGTATGGCAACCCCCAGCTGCTTCCATGGTCACCCTGAGGATGTGAAAGCTTAAAGCTGCCCAAGACTGGCTGGTGGCCTCAGCTGCACTGTGTCAGAACCAGTGGTATACAGAATGTAACAAAAAGGGCAGTCGGGGCCAAGGCTGCCATTTCAGAAGTCCATGCACATCCCCAGCATCTGCACATGTATGGACTTGTTCTCACTGTTGTAACTACCATGTTGGACCAGAGAGCATCCAAGGGACAGATGAGGAAACACATTCAGGGCATTTAGATGCATACTGGGTCAAAGAGCAGGACTGAAACCCAAGTCCCTAACTGTGTACAAACCAGTGGCCTGGGGAACTTCTGAAATATGTGGACACTGGGCAGTGCCCCTTGTCCCTAACCCCACCCCACCAAGTCAGAAGCTTTTGGTAGGGGGTGGAGGCTGGGCTCAGCGCCTACAGCAGTGCTGACGGGGTGTCTGTGACTGGGCCTGGGCCTACCTGGGAGTCGGAGCATCATGCACACAGTGATTGTGACAGAAAGCCTCCACCTCAGCAGCCTGACATGCAGCCCAGGGGGCACTCCAGAGACTACAGACACATCTGTGATTCTCAGAGGGTAAGAAAGGAGAGGAGACAAACTCCTGTCGGCTACCTGCTAGCTGGTGTCCTGGACTGCAGCTGATGTGTCCGTGAGAACTTTGAGGTCACACCTACAGGTGATTCACCTAAGAAGAGAGAGAACCAATCAGAAGAGAACAATCAACATGGAAAGCCTGGCATGTGCCATAGCACTCTCCTCTAAATGCCCCCACCTTCCCAACTGTCCATGTAAAGACAGGAAGTCAGATGACACACATAACGAAACCCTCTTGAGACCCCCACCTGAGGCAAGGGCCGGGTCTGATACTGAGAACCCTCTGTTCCATTAAGCCAACTCCTTTCTGCAACTGGCCTAGGCCTGAGTTTCATGGCAGGCTCATTCCAAGTCTCCTCTGCCTGCCAGGATGCTTCCTACATTCTCATGTCATGGAAATCATGTGGCTGGAACCAAGCACAGTCAGAATTCAGTGGGTGCTTACCAGCCACTAAGCAAAGCCCAGAATAGCCCAGATGGCTTATTACATCACTGTCCCTCCACCTCATGACTCCAGGTGAAATCATGATCCTTGGAGTCAACCTGGGGGCCCAAAGCCTCAGGAGCCAGGACCTCCATGTAGTAACTTGCTGTCTTAGAAGCCAGGGGCAAAATGGCCACCACCAGAGCCCTTGGCTCCAGCCATGAAAGAGACCCATCTTAGCAGGCCATGTAAGACCAGATGAGGCTTCAAACCACTACCACTGACCATGCTCCTGTCCTCCTCTGTACCAGCAGCTCTGGTACAGAGTGCCCTTCTGTCATGAACCTCTTGCCTCACTCCTCTTCCTCCTGCAGTCCCATCCCAGGGGCCCATTCTTTAAATCCACATGGAAGAGCTGCCTGTGTGTGCCCCACGTCTCACCTGTGTTTAAAACTGCTCCTGTCAAGGTGCTTCAAAAAGTTTTACCAATGTAGGGTGCAACCTTAGGGAGAATGCAGCAGTCTCCTGCCCCCTTGATCCCAGTTGGTCCTGGAAGCCTTAGCTTTCAGCCTCCTATGTCACACACTTCTGATGTCACTCATTTTCAAAAACTTCTGATGTCACAGGAAGTTCTGTGGCTCTGTGACAGCTAGTTTTATGTCAACTTGACTCAAGGTAGAGTCATCTGAGAGGAGGGAACCTCAATTAAGAAAATGCCTCCATAAGATCAGGTTGGAGGCAAACCTGTAAGACATATTCTTAATTAGTGATTGATGGGGGAGGGCCCAGCCTATCGTGGGTAGTGCCACCCTGGGCTGGTTGGTGGCCCTGGCTTCAATAAGAAAGCAGTCTAGGTAAGGCATGAGGAGCAGAGGAAGCAACACTCCTCTACAACCTCTGCATCAGCTCCTGCCTCCAGGCTCCTGCTTGAGTTCCAGCCCTCACTGCCTTTGATGAACTATTATAGGGAACTGTGAGTGAAATAAATCCTTTCCAACTTGCTTTCAATCACGGTGCTTCATCTCAGCAAATAGTAACCCTAACTAAGACAGGCTCCAACCTATGCAATCCTGCTGGCCTAAGCAGATGTTCACAGTGAGGCCACCGTGTCCCCATGTCCTCTATTTAGACTTTGATATGGGAAGGAAATCAACACACACACACACACACACACAAATGTTGTTTGAGGCTTGCAGGAGGACCTATTCCAACTGCATTCTCACCACCGTCTTCCGCCTTCTCTAGGAACTCAAGCGCCTTTCCAACACAGGACTTTACAGCACTGTTTCCTCTGCGTGGAATGTTCTCTTTGGGTTATCTAGTGGCTGCCTCCTCACTGGGCTTCTGTTCTCATCTCAGCATTGTTGCCTGGGCTGCCTACTCTGGCCAAAATGACCACTCCATCTGTGATTGCTAATCTTGGTTGTCAACTGGACACATGTGGGAGAGGGAACCTCAATTGAAGAATAGCCTTCACTAGACTGACATTTTCTCCATTGCTAATTGATGTAGGAAAGGGCCCAGCCCACTGTAAGTGATACCATCCTTGAACAGGTAGGCCTTGAAGAAAGCCAGTAAGCAGCATTCCTCAGCGGTCTTTGCTTGAGTTCTTCCCCTGACTTCTGTCAATGATGGATGATGATGCAAAGTGTAAGCCAAATAAACTAACCAAGGTGACTTGATGTTGCGGGGAGGTTTTTCCTCCCATTTCCTTGCTCCCAGAATAATAACTCATGAGACTCAAAATATTATTTACGAATACCTAGGACATATACCTAGGCTCTTCTCTGACTAGCTTATATCTTAAAATAACCCATTTTACTAGCACATGGCACTATTCCAGAATCCTTTCTGTCTGCTTGATGCCCTACCTTGTATTTCCTGCCTAAGCTATGGTCATCAGATTTTTATTGATACTTCTATACAGACACAAGAGATTCCTTCCACACCTTGGTCCTGGTGTTGGTGTTTGACAGAAAGCAAACTAGAATACTACCTAACCTCTTCCCCAACTGTCACTGTTGTTCTTCTGTTGAAAAGAATTAGAACTCCTAATTCTTTTCAAAAAGCTATACCAACTAGAAACAAAGTATTCAAATACATGCATCTATGGTGGCCATTCTCATTCAAACCATCACACCAATGAGCCAGATCCCCTGGCACCAAGCTTTCACTGCACAGAAGATCCAAAAGGACACTTCCTTGATGGAAGCCAAGTCTTCTACTAAGTGTAAACTTGGGCTGGAGAGATGGCTCAGCGGTTGAAAGCACTAGCTGCTCTTCCAGAAGACCCAGATTTGATTCCCATACCCATATGGCAGCTCATAGTTGTCTATAATTCTAGTTCCCGGGGCTTCAATACCCTCTTCTGGCTTCATACTGAGCATGGAATACACAAGGTGTACACATATACACTCAGGCAAAACAATCACATACATAAAAGTAAAACTTTAAAGTCCATTAAAATAAAATGTACACTGTGAGATACCTCACCAGAAGATTCTTTGTCGCTAAACATGCCAGCACAAGACAGATACCTAGAAAAGCCAGTCTTAGGTTTTGTTTTGTTTGGAGACAGGGTCTCACTGTAGCCCAGGCTAGCCTAGAAGTTGTGATCTCCTGCCTCAGCCTTCCCTGTACTGGGATCACAGCCAGAAGCAACTATGTTCTTACTTGTTTCACCTTTCCCCTCCCTGTTTCTTCTTCTCCTTCCTCCTCTTCTGCGGTTTTGCTGTTTTGTGAACGAGGGCCTCCCTGTGCAGCTCTAGTTCTCCTGGAAATCCCTATGTAGACCAGACTGGCCTTGAACTCAGAGATCCACCTTCCTCTGCCTCCCCTATTCCTGAAAACTTTCCATTAGCAAAAGTAAATTAAATTCAGTGAATGGGGGCAGAGACCAGTCAACTGAGAGCCAGCAGAGCAGCAGCCACAGTGTGCAAGAGTATCATCTCCAATAACAGGTTCTGGTGGAGCGACTGCCTGACCACCACAGGCAAAGCTACGAGACTGCAGCCAGGAAACCTGCTGCAGGTCAGACAAAGGCAAAGGACAGTGGCCAACAAGAGTCCTGCACTGACCACTGGTCAGTGCTCTGTGCTCAAGGGCTTTCTTTGCTCTCTGGAGACTAAAAAACAAACTGGATTAATTCTAAAGCATTCAGAGAAAGCTCCCTGCCTCTGCCCACCCCATCAGAGACAATCCTCTTCTGTGGCTTGTTCTTGCTTTCTACTTTATTTATATTGTTTTTTTGTTTTGTTTTGTTTTGTTTTTGTTTTTGTTTTTTAGAGACAGGGTCTTACTGTGTATGGTCATGGCTCATCTTTGCTTTGTAGGCTAGGCTGGCTTTGAACTTAGATATGCCTGCCTCTGGCTCCTGAGTTCTGGGTTAAAGGTGTTATAATTATCCACACTGTGGAAAGAGAGAACCAACTCCTGAGAGGTATCCTTTGGACTCCAGGTGTGTCATGGTGCATACACACACACACGCAAAGTAATACAATTCTTTAACAATTCTTTTCAATAAAGAGTTTTCTGTTTCTATTTTTGGGTGGAAGCAGGGATTCAATCCAGGGCCTCAAACATTAGGCAAGGACTCTATCACTGAGCTACAGCCCAAGCTTTAAGATGTGCTTTAAATGGGAAAAACAAGACAGAAACTACTTTGTTTTTTTAACATTGTCTCAATGTGTGATCCTGGGTGTCCCGAACACATTATGTGGAACAAGCTGGTCTTGACAAAACAGGGCAGGACAATCTTACTAGCTGGGAGGGGACAACAGCTTCTGTCTGGGGGACTGAGGATCTAAGAGACAGAGAACTGGAGAGAAGCCACACAACAGAGCAGAAAAAACTCTAGGAAACTCTGTGGACTCTCCTGAACAGGCAGCTGCAGTGGCAGCACATAGCACAAGGTGAGACACCTAAAGGTCAAGACAAGCACCTAGTGGAACAGGGCTGGGAAACAGCACACCTAGCCTGAGCAGATGGAACAAACTGACAGGACACTTAGCAGTAATCTGGGCAAAACCCCACACCAGTGACAGGCCTAAACCACTCCAGACAGCATCCATTCTAGACCACCTGTGAGAGGTTACAAAGAAGGCCAGAGTGGAACAGCCTGGGCTACATGCTCACTGGTGGCCAAGTTCAGCCCCTTAAGGAAAACATAGTAAGATGGTTAAAAACACAGAAGCTAAACCACTAATACCAACAGAACAACAAAGCCCTAACCCACCCAGGTGCAACAAATAAAGGCCACAGCTCCAGACCTAATGACCACACTTAAGACAACAGGAAGTAGTAGGAAATAGAAGTCCAGGGGCAATGGCTCATCCACAGACGAATGAACACAGCAAGTGGGCGGCATAATACACCCTGGATAGAATGTCAGAGCTAAAGAAGTGAAACAGCACCAGCCACACTGGTAACCTCCCCACCAAAATGTGCCTGGTACTTACCAACAGAAAACTGGGGGACTTTAAATGGGTCTGTAGCGGGAGACATGGCCTCTGCCTTGCAGTTTAGGGAGGAGTCCCGCCGTTTTATACTGCCGGTTTTATTCAACTGAGAGGATGCCACGGTGTTAGGGTCCAGCCTCGGTCCTCTCTGTTCTGGAGTCTGGGGTTGTTGGGTGAGAGGAGTCAAGGTGGAGGCCTTGGGCTGCTCTGCCATCATCTGGGCAGCATCAGCCTTTCTGGCTTGTTTACAAGATGCCCTGGAAGAAGCTGCTGGCAGAGCCTGTTGTGCTGTGGAGGGTCCTATTCTGCCCAACTTGCTGGTGCTTGTCCGAGGCTGGGAGCTACGAGCAGGAATACTTGAAAGTTCACTGGACTTTGCTGCAAAAGGAGATAATCAAGGCTGGCCTCTCAAGTCACACTGTTTCCAAACACTTTAACACACCAACACACAGGGTGTAACACCTCTAGGCTGTCTTCCTAACATCAGAACACAGACGACATGCAGATGCCCAGACCTGAGCTGAGGGCTGTCTGATTCTCAGCAGGTGTGTGTGTGTGTGTGTGTGTGTGTGTGTGTGTGTGTGTGTGTGTGAATTCAGAGCTAAGCTCTCCTTTCTTCACTTCCTTGATGAACAGAAGAAAGTGGACTCTAGTCACACATCCTGCCCTATCTCCATGGTAGACAGGAGCACGAGGAGGGAAAACTTAGGAGGTTTGGAAACAGAACAGCAGACAGCTAAGGCAACATCTGCCTAACCAGCAATGGACCCACTGAGTTAACACAGTGAAGACTCAAAGGGAAACTTTAGGGAATAATGTTGTAGCCACGTCTACACCTTGTGTTAGCCCTACCAGGTTCCACCCTACAATCTCATGTGACCCTATGACTCTACCATATACAACACATGGTGCCAGTGTCCTGAGTCACTGGGGCAAGATGTACCTCACAGCACCTGGGCAGGAGCAGGCACCTACTCTCCTGGTCATATGCTCATGGGCCACAGAAGGGCCCATGAACACTGCCAGACTCATAGGAACCTTCCCCAAGGTCAACAATATCACTTGATTTAAAAGGTCAAGACACAGACATCTGTTACCCACTGAGTAGCAGTCAGGACTCCAGATCAGGATCTGATTCTAGAGCTCAGACATCTCACATCTTGTGAAAAGCTCTCACTGTGCTGCGACAGACATGACCAGAATCCACAGGCAAACCCCAGAGACAGATGTAATCTCGGGGTCCTACAACACTCCACCACTAGAGGGAGACTTGTTTAGGCAGGTTGAACGCAAGGGCACTTGCCCAAAATGACCCAGGCTGGGGCTAGTTGATCTTAGCTCCTGTATTCTGATGGATACACAGCTAGTGTGAACATCCATCTTTTTTCAACACTTCATGAGTTGGGGGCCTCCAACTGAAACCACCTCTGCTTACTGAAGGGAAGTATTAGGGGGAAGAAGGACAATGAGTCTCTTCCTGCCCAGACCCCTGCCCTGAGCTATTACCCCACAGCGTCCTATGCCGCCAGAACACATGCTGCACAGGGCTCCCCTGGCTAGTGGGTCTGCTCACCTTTGCCTGCTGCTGGAGACACACATACACTAGACCCAAGGCTTGAAGCAGACCCTGAGGTAGAGGACTTCTTTGTGAGACTGCCAGTATGGCCAGGTGGCTTCAATAGGGTCTTCTTCAGCCCCAACTAAGATAAGAGTATAGTTGAAAACCAAAATTAGCAAGGATTTTATTACTTACATACACACACTGAACTCTGCAAAAGTAAGGTTTAAAAATAATCTTTGGTGAGACTAGAGAGATAGCTCAGTTGGTAAAAGCACTGTCTAAATTATGGTTAGATGCCCAGCGGTGGTGGCACATGTCTTTAGCCCTGGCACTTGGGAGGCAGAGGCACACATATCTCTGCATTCAAGGCCAGTCTGGTCTACAGACAGGCAGGGCTACACAGAAAAACCCTGTCTGGAAAATAAATAGCCTCTAGATGATTCTAATTTTAATCTAAGACGGTGAAAGCCATCACACTCACTCAGGCATACTGACAAGGAAAAGGAAGTTATATAGGTTCAGCAAGGAAGCAGCTTTTCTTTTAAGCAGGCTCAATGACTGGGTGAATCCACAGATGCAGAGCCCATGGACCTGGAGGGCCCTACTGCATCTACAATATAATGTCCAAACCTCTGCTGGAGGGATGTACAGGAGAGCTAGCAGCAATTAAGACTGTGGGGCTCCCACCTAGACCCCAAATCAGCTGCTGTAGGCCCAGCTTTTGGCAGCTTTAATAAATAACTTCTAATGGGTGGCTCAGAATACTAGAAAGGTGACAATCTCTATGTCTGTAAACTCAGTATTTCCTGTCTCTCACAGAGCCTGTGAGGCATTAGCGAGAACCGGCTGGTGGGAACCAAGGGATGCCAGGTTTTTATCAACAGCCCAGGTGACAAGGGCAGTCCAGGGCTCACTGCAGGCCTATCTTCTTTGCAACCTAGCTGCCTCTTTCGGACTGTTTCCAACTTTCCTTAACTGGAGTATGAGTGTGCATGCAGACCAGAGGACAACTGCAGATGACATTCCACTTCTTATTTTGGATACAGAGTCTCACTGTGTAGCCCTGGTTGGCCTAGAAGCCACTATGCAGACCAGCTACAGAGATCCACCTGCCTCTGCCTCCAGGAGCTAGGATTAAAGCTTGCTTCACTGCTATGCCCAACCACCTTTTGGTTTTAAAGACAGGGTCACTTGCTGGCCTGGCAGTCACCAAGTAGACAAAGCTGGCTGGCCAGCAAGGAAGGTCCAGGGATTCTTCAGTCTTCTGCCTCCCTAATGCTGGGGTTACACGTGCACCCCATCACACAAGGCTTTTTAAACATGAGTCCTAGGGATCTAACGTAGGTCCACACAAGCATTTATCAAATAAACTATTTCCCCGACAACCTAACTTTATAATCAAAAGATACAAAACTGGTACTGTGTTCCCATGGAAGACAACTGGCAACCCTGTAGCCCTGTAACCCCAGGCGACTCACCTTGCTAGGAACGGGGAGTGATCGCTTGCCTGGGTGGCCTGCTCTACTAGCAGCATCTGGAACCCTGCTGGGTTTGTCTGGGAGCACATTACTCTGGGATCCCTTTTCATTCAGGAGTTTCATCCTCTGAAGGCTAGCTGGCACCTCTTTTTTGAGCTGAAAATGTTAATTTGAAAGGTGAGGTGGGGGGGGAAAGCCAGGCACAATGGTGTACGCCTGTAATCCTAGCACCCAGGGAGGCAGAGGCCGGTGCATCTCTATGAGTTCAAGACAAGCTTGATCCACAAAGTCAGTCCAGGACAGCCAGGCCTACATAGAGAAGCCCTGTTTTGAAACCTCCCCGACCACCAAAAAAAAGAAAGAAAGAAAGAAAGAAAAAGAAAAAAGAAATGTGAGGACTACATGGTCAAACAAGGCCCCGAGTTGGTACCGTTTCTCCCAAACCTGGCACTCTCAACTCGTCTGCTAACACGTGAGAAGCAGGTACAAAATGAGACCTGGACTCCTCACTAAAGCAGGGCTAGACTGGGGCAGGCACTTTGCAGGAAGATCTCCTCTGTCTTCTCTGTCAGATCCCGGCTTAAAAGTGTCAGCGAGGGAGCTGGGCATGGTGACACATGCCTTTAGTCCCAGCACTCCAAGGCTGAGGAAGGCAGATTTCTGTGAGGGCAATAAAACCAGCCTGGTCTACATAGTGAGTTCCACAGCAACTAGAGTTACACAGTAAAACCCTGTCTCGAAAACAACCAACAAATAAGAGCTTCAGTGAGGAAGCTGGCTCGGTCAGACATGTTCTGAATGCTGTGGGGAAGGTGTGCTCACTGCCTGGGCACCTCTACAGCAGTCACCACTCAACTACAGTGAGGCTTCCTGGTTGAGTGCTAAAAGCCACAGTTCCTGGTGGGCGGTGGTGGTGTACATCTTTAATCCCATCACTTGGGAGGCAGAGACAGAAGGATCTCGAAGTTGAAGGCCAGCCTGGTCTACAGAGAAGAGTTCCAGGACAGCCAGGGCTACACAGAGAAATTCATTTTGAAAACCCAAACAAAACACTTAACCCCTTCCCCCCAAAAATAATAAACAATTAAACAAAAACAAAACAAAGCCCACTTTCTGTGGCTGGCAAGCTGAGGAACAAATCCCTGACATATTCAGGGACAAGGGCATCAGGGAGCAGCTCCATGGGTGTCAAGAAGGCACAAGCAGTTGCTTCAGTGTGAGAGTCCAACAGTAATGCTTTCCTTTTTGCACTTCACGTTAAAGCTCAGTCTTGAAGATAATATATTCAATGATACTGTAATTCTTTTACTAAAAACTATCCCATTATTTGGATATGTCCCCATTTTATTTATCTACTCATCAGTTAGTAGGCACCTGGGTTGGCTCAATTCCTTGGCAATTTTGAATGATGCTGCTGTGAAAAAACTATCGAGCTGACATGTACCAGCTGATTGATGATAGAATCTCATCTGCTATCCTGCATGTGTTATAACCTCAGCCCTGCCCCACAGCCATGCATGGGTCACATACAAATACTGCTCCACGCCCACACATGCTGCTAGCAGATCTAACCCAGAGCATCCTGGTCTCAGGAGGGAACAGATGTGGTCAGAAGAGGGCTTACAGATGGGGAAAAGGGATGTCTAAAAGGGATGTCGAGGGCTTCACCCTCTGACAACCTCACAGAGCCATTCCTTTAACTGCCAACCCTCAGTACAATAAAGCTGGTACAGGACAGCAACACAGGTGCCTTCCTAGCACACCTTTACCCCGTGTCTCCTCTCAGGAGCCCCCTCTCCTCAGCAACACAGCAGGCAAACCTGGAAGCGAGCTGTCTCTGAAATCTACCTTCTGTCTACCCCCCAACCAAGCCCCCAGGACCCTGAGTTTCCCACAACTGGTCAACTGCCACTTACCTGACAGCTCATTGATGTGATGTCTGGGGCAAAAAGAAGCATAACGTTGCAGCCATAGAGAAGAACTACAGCCCAACTTGGGGGGAAGAGTGCTCATCAAAGGGGCCCACCCTGGGCAGCTCCCCCTCACTATTGCCTTCATTGTTCAGATCCTGGCTCTAACCCTGGGCTTTCCAGGGAGCACTGCCCCTCCCATGAGCTTCCATGGCAGGGCATGGGCTGAGGAGAGGCAGGGAGGCTGTGTCCCACAGCAACTATCCTGTGCACTTGTTTACCTTCTCTGTAGCCAGCTGAAGAGGTCTTCCTCTCACAGGCAAAGCTCGAGGTGGCTGTAGCTTGCTGGTGAGCCTCTTCTGAGGCCCAGCCTGATTTGGAGGTTGGGAGGTACTTGACTCCCCTGGCAGTGGCTGAGAGGAACAGGGCAGAGCCTGGTTGCTCTGGGTCTCAACAGGGCCAGCTGGGACAGGGGAGCTGAGCAAGGCTGGAGAAGCCAGGAGCTGGGGCTCCCCAAACGGGGGTTGCACCCCTGAGGATGGCAGGCAGAATGTCTCTCTTTTAATTGATACGGGGCTTTTCTCCCTCTTCTGTTCTTTTTCAAAGAGGCTTATTTTTAACTGTGAGTCCTGCACAAATCTTTCCGCGCCCTGGTTCACAGGATTTTTGGGCTTGGCAGCCTGGGCTACTTCTCTTCGACTGTGGCTTTCTATCTGTAAGGCCAGTAAGTGGGCTTCTTTGTACACCTCCACAAACTTCTCCCCAGTGAGAGGGCTCCAGGCACAAGAGCTGCCAGAGGCTGCTGCAAGAGGCTGCTGAGGAACCTGGCCATTTAAGTTCAAGCTGGCAGCAATGCATCTTTCTTTATGTCCCACAGGCCCGAAAAAGACTTCATCATCTTCATTTGCACTACATTTAAGGAAAAAGATTATCAGTGATTAGTCACAATGGCATCCAGATGAAGGGCTTTGATGAATGTGTCTGTGCCAGGGAAAGGGAAGAAAACTCATTTGTTTACCTTGAAGAAGACAAGGAAAGATCGAAGTCAAATTTTTCATCTTCCAAAAGAAGAATGTCTGGGAGAAAAAAGTTCACTGTTATTTTAGGGCTAGCATAAAATAGGAAAACACTGGTTTCACAACTGCTATAAAAATTCACTCTCAGAAAAGTACTAGATTATTGTTTTAATGCAAAAGATTTTCATAGATAGCTTAAGTCCATCTTATTTTCCATTTCCACTCTCAAGTTCTAGGAGCCATTCTGAGTGCACTGATCCAACCCCAAAGTACAGACCATTACTTCTGTGATAGAATCTAGGGTTTCTGAGAGGGCTAGGTCACATTCAGGCACAAGATATTGTCTAAAAACCACCTACTTCAGCTCTCCAGGAATTAAATTACGAGATACCTATCTGTCCACCAACAATGAGTTCAACAGTGATTCAAACTCACAATAGAGCCTAAATGAGTGTCCAAAGGCCACCACTGCTCCGTGGATGCTGGATGTGGACACACAAAAGAAACCCCTGCACTTTGCCCTCCACCCCATCCATATTTTTTGGATGGCCCAACTACTTATCTGTTCAATTCCCTCTAACAGACCAGCAACTTCCCAACTGTAAGATCTGCTTCACTGTAGGGAACCCATGTTTGGTACTGTAAATCAGGATAGCGGCTGAGGGAGATCATACCCAGCCGGGATGCTGTTTTGCAAAATGGATGACATGCCTGGTAAGTTGACTTCTAAAGGTTCATGTTTGCGCACATAAATTACTGTGCTTCCAGCCTTGGTCTGAGAGCTTCTTATAGTGGGCATCACTGTACTAAGCAGTGTATCACCTCCTATTGAGGATTTCTTTTCAAAGAAAGAATACGCCAGCATGTACTATGGGGCTTCTGCAGGGGGATCCTCTGTGAGTCCAAAGCCAGCCAGATCTACATAGTGAGTTCTGGGTTACAAAGTGAAGATGCTGTCTCCAAGGACAAGCAAAAGAGAAAAAAGCAAACGAAGGAAGGTGGAGGAGGAGGAAGGAATGCAAAAAGAATGCAAAAGCCAGGGGAAAGGGTGGAGTGTTGTCCTCTGCGTGAGGAAGCTGTTGCCATTTAGATATCACAGCAACTGTGATTACCCAGAGGAGACCCTCACAAGATTGAACCCACTAAGGCACTTCTGGAAGTGTGAGGAGGCCCCTCTTAAGACTATGTTAAATTGTTTAAAACTGCTAGGTGGGCAGGGTAGCTATGAGATGCTAATGTCCTTTTAAGTAACTCCAGTTAAATTCTCCAGCTTATCAGGCCAGACTTTAATTTATTTATTTGTTTGTTTGTTTATTTATTTATTTATTTTTGGGTCTGTTGTTGCGTTCTCTATTCTCTTTAGGGGTAAAAAGAAATACACTCCGGGAGCAGTCGCACGAACAGAAAGGTCTTACCTTCTCCCTTCTCAGTACCAGTATTCATCTTCACCTCTGCCGACTGGCTGGCCAAAGGCACTTCGCCGCCTTCTCTTCCTTCCCTAGATTTCGCTGCAGGAAGCAAGGGGACGAGAGGGTGAGGGCATGTCAAGAGGCAAGCCCCAGCCTGTCCCCGGTCTCCCAGAGACAGTGCGCCCCGAGGCAGTGTAACGGATTCCCGGGCTCTGAGCTGCAGAGCAAGCCCAGTAGCCGGTCCTCCTCCGCCTCTGCGGCGCCAGGCCCTGTTCCCCACTCTCTGGGGCCAGCCCCATGTCACCCCCTTAGCCCTTGCTTCTTACCCGGAGGACTGAAAACCCAGCTGGGACGCCGCCACGGGTTTAAACGCGGCGGAGACCTCCGCCGGACGCCGATTGGCCGGTTTAAACAGGGAGATGCTCTCGGTGCACCCTGGGAAGTGTAGTCAGAGTGCGGATTACGAGACCAATGCGCAGGGACACCGGGCCACGGATTGGCTCCGCTCGGAGCCGGATACTCCCAGCGGAAGGGCTTATGAGTTTTCTCCACGAGGCGACGCGGAAACGGTGTTAAGTGTCGGCTGTGCTATCAAACCGGACTGAGGCTGTGAGGGTAGGGTGTGGACGAGGGTCAGGTAGCTAGGAAGGAGCGCTTCTCCCTGCGTTGCCTGTCTTAGCGTCCCCGGTATTTCCCTTGCGTCCGGGGATTCTCTTTGCGTCCTGAGGCCTCGGGTACTCTGACGTGCAGGCCCTCCCCGCTCTCCCTTTTAAACCAACTGGAGAAGCTTAACCGAACCAGCCGCAGCACTTCCTAGCTGCCAATATCAGCCAGGTGCTTTTGGGTAGCAATAAACAGAATGCTGGCTTTAAGGTCTTCTGGCATAAAGAAGTCCAGGGTTGTCTCCTCTGCACATCTGTTCACTATTAGGCAGCCTAGCTTTGATGGGCCCAAGCATCCTACCCGCCGGGGATGGTGACCAGGTCAGTGTGACCTGGTCTGTATCTAGAATTGTTAAGGGCCAAGTTTTCCTGACTCATACCCAAGTGGAGGGGCAGGACCACGGTGGCCGGCACATCTCTTAAGTAGCCATGGCAGTTCAGTGTCCAAGTGGGTTCCATAGTAATGGGAACAGGGACTGTCTCTGACACGAACTAATTGGCCTTCTCTTTGATCACCATCCCCTCAGGAGGGAGCAGCCTTACCTGGCCACAGAGGAAGACAATGCAGTCACTCCTGGTGAGACCTGATAGACTAGGATCTGAAGGAAGGAGAGCAAGACCTCCCCTATCAGTGGACTTGGGGAGGGGCATGGGTGGAGACGGGGAAAGGGAGGGTGAGGTTGGGAGGGAGGGAACTACAAGCCTGGGGGAGATACAAAGTGAATAAACTAATTAATAAAAATTAAAAAAAGAACTCTTGGCCCCACTCTTTCTGTGCCCTCCAAGGTGTTAAATCCCTCCATCCCTGGGGTTTATCTGCTGGGATAAGACAGGAAAGTTCACCAACACTTCTCTTTGTATCCTATCGCTTCATAGCAGATATTCAGTGAAGCATACCCATAAGTTAATAACTCACTGCTATATACATTTTCTCTGGGCTTCTAATATGTATTTTCTTTTCTTTTCTTTTCTTTTTTTTTTTTTTTGTCAAGGTGTACATGCATACACATATGCAAATGCCTGCAGAGGCCAGAAGAGGGTGTCATATCCCTTGAAGCTGGAGTTGCAGGCAATTGTGAGCTGCTACATGGGTGCTAGGAACTGAACTCTGGTCCTCTAGAAGACCAGCAAGTGCTCTTACCCATGGAGCCACCTCTTCAGACACACACACACCTTTCCTTTTAAATTAATGGCATGTCCCTGCTAGACCCATGGCTTCCTTCATTAAAGCCCATGAACCCTAGCTTTCACAGATATTCAGTGCAAGCCACTGGTGGCTGGGTCATGCAGAGATCACACTTCCTGACCAGTGATCACAACAGAAAGTGGTGTAATAACAAGGGCAGGTTGCCAGGGGCTGTGGGGTGAAGAGAAGGCACTGTCACCAGCCGACAGGCAAGGTGGGAGTGGGTCCCGAAAGAAGAAGCAAGATTCCATTTTCTGGATAAGTCATGTGGAATCAGGTAAACACACACACACACACACATATATAATTATATATATATAAATGTATGTATATGGCACCTGTCCTGGGTTTCTGGACATGGAAATGGTAGTTCTTTTATTTTATTTTTATTAATTACAGTTTATTCATTTTGTATCCCAGCTGTAGCCCCCTTCCCCATCCTTTTTTTTTTAAATATAATTTTTATTTTAGAGACAGTAGTTCTTAAAACCCTATGGCAATTACACAATTTCTTGACTTGGTGCCCCACCCAGTGAAAATTAAAGGAGAAGCCCATCTCCCCAGGGCCCAACCCAAACCTGGTTCAGAGGTGGCCATAGGAGTGAGTAGTCAAAGGATTGACTTAAATTGTTTTAATGCCCAGAACCTGTCCAGGCCTGAGCAGACTGCAGGGACTCTGAGCAGAT
This sequence comes from Psammomys obesus, assembly GCF_907164565.1. Classification (NCBI taxonomy): domain Eukaryota; kingdom Metazoa; phylum Chordata; class Mammalia; order Rodentia; family Muridae; genus Psammomys; species Psammomys obesus. The sequence goes on from NW_026596085.1 coordinate 14,228,507, forward strand.
TGAGCAAAGCTCATGAGTTTGGACACCTCTGTGTTTCTTCTGGGAGACATGCCCATCAGTCCCTGCACAAGTGGGCACTGAAGGAACCTGAGGAGCATCTCTGCACTTGCACCGCCCCTTCTGGAGGACAGCAGCAAGACTGTATCAGCACTTCCTGGAGGAATGCCCCTGTCGCAGAAGCAGCAGATAGGCTTAAATCTTGTGGCGGCCATGTCAGTTATTTGCCACAACAGAGCAACCCCAAGCTGGGGTCTCAGACCCACAGATACAAGAAGAATCAGAGTTGCCCAAGAAAGCTATATCCCTCAAGCTTCAGTCCTGTGTGCAGTTTAAAGAGGAGCTCCAGCTGTCACCACCAAATCCACCAGGGAGACAGAAGCCATCTTTGCCCTCATCTTTGGGGATGGTGGCAGGTGCAGCTGTATGGGGCTGACAACCAAAGGCAGTGAGGCAGAGTCCTCTCCTGCTAAAAAAGGAAAAGCCTCTGCTAGGACCCAAGGCAGCTCACTGGAATTCCCCCCCCCCCCCCCCGCCAGGGAAATGGGACAGCAGGACCTATGTAGACTATAAGGAAAACTAAATGAAAAGGTTTCACTAGTACCAGGTGTGTGCATGGGTGGGGGCACACCTCTGTCTGCAGCCTCAGAACAAGAAAATACAGTTTTAAGGCATCTGCAAATAATAGCACTGCTTTGGTTCTGGAGGCCAAAAAATGCTTGTTGGCCCTAAGAGAAATTCCAAACACCACTCAAAATTAACTTGCATCCCCTCTTTCTACCAAACTATTTTGATTTGGAGAAGTCTGCTCAGGACTTAACATCATTCTCTGACAAGTAAGCCCAGCTATTTCCCAATCCTAATAACCCAACCAGCTAGTCAACTTAATGCCAGGAGGTCAGTGCTGAGCTGTAGGCCAAGGATCTGGCCTTGGTCACGGCATAAGATGGACAGCGGCTGCCTTGCGGATAAGCCGCTCAGTCAGAGGTGAGTTGGGTTTCAACGCATCACGCTCCATCAGAAGACTCCTGTGGGAATACACAGAGTGTTCGTTATAGAACCTTCTAGAAGGATGTGGAAGCATGGCCAGCAGGAGCAGGATGGGTACAGCTGGCTGGACAGTACTTTGATTCTGCACTAGAGATAAACAGTAGCGATGAGGACTCCAGTGTAGGGCTATCATTGTGGCTTTGTCTGTCTTAGAAGAAGCCATGGCTCCAAACCTCATAGGCCATGCTCCTGTCACAGTCTAATTAATGCTGAGGATGAGAGGGACAAGAGACACAGTATCTGGCAGGAAACCATATATGAGACTGGTCCAGAAAATAAACAAGTGAAAGAATTAGGGAAGCCTTAATTTAAAGAAAGTAAAAATAGGATCAGTCTGAGGTAGAGTCCCTGGTGTGGTCCTCCACATCCTAACCAGCTCCACCACCATCCTCTCCTCCTGAACACAATTATGTGACTGTCCAGATGTTCATGTGATGAATTGGCCTTTTTGAGAGGTTCCACTCAGCTCATATCCATCTACCTACTCAGTACTGCATCCCACACCCAGCACAGGTCTGCAAGAGGCTGTAAGCTGAGGCCTAATGGAGCAGAAAAAAAAAAAAAAAGAAGACAGGGTATCCCAGGAAGAGGGCACAGACATGCAAGGACCTGAGAGCTGATGCACTGGCTATCTGTGGTTAAAATGGGAAGAAGGTTGGGAAGGCAAAGGCTGGGCAAAAGGGTGGCACTGGCTGTGTGGTGGTGACATAGTCCTTTAGTCCCAGCACTCAGGAGGCCGAGGCAGAGTTTGAGGCAGCCTGGTCTACAGAGTGAGTTCCAAAACAGCCAGGGCTGCATAGAGAAACCCTGTCTCAACACCACCTCCAAAAAAAGGGGTTTTAGTACTAGCTATCTTTGTCAAGTTGAGCCTGATAATGAAAGAGAACCAAAGGCCCAGTATGCTCCCTGCTTTCCAAGCCACCAAGGCAGAAGTACACATGCTAAGGCAGGTGCATGCAGAGGGGCACCATGTTCAGGGGACCCTCCCATGCCTGGCTATAGGAAGGGCAAGGTGCTCACCGGGCCACATTCTTATGGACGCTGGAGGTGCAGTTGATGGCCGCATGAATCAGCATCTGGTTGAAGACATCTCTCTATAATGTCAGTTAGGCAAGTTAGGCACATGCAACTCAGACCAAGGATGGGCTCCCAACCCAAAGGAACTGCTGAGACAAACATCACCCTCCACAGAGGACCCTGGTGGCAGCGTTTAACAAGAGTACTCCTACCCCATGAGTACTGACCACACAGGAGACCCCTGGCTGCCCAGCCAAGCACTCCAGCCTCTGGGTCCCTTCATTCAGCTGGCTCACCTGGGCATTGCTGCCCCCAATCTGGACGATTCGGTAGCGGATTGGCAAGAGCAGTTCTAAGACTCGATCAGGGTTCCCATTCTTGGCCTCCACAAGGGCCTGGCACAGGGGCAGCCCCACATCTTTCGCCAACTGGTGCTGGTAGTTCTCCCCTGGGGACCTGTCACCAAGACCAAAGCTCAATATCCACCTTCACAAAGTCCCAGCTGGGCAAGGGACCCAAAGTTAGGGCCTTTCACAGCTGCCTGATGGCACTCTGCTGGGAAAAGGAGACATAAGCATCTGCCCAGTGTAGGGAGAGGACAGGGCTCCCTGTCCCCCACCTCAGTTTATCTATCTGGAAAGTGGTGTAACAGCACAGCCCTCGCAGAGAGGTCAGGACTGCAGGTAATGCAGGCAAAGTCTGGGTACCAACAGCCAGCATTACCACCGCCATCAGAGAATGTGTCTGCAGCAACCTGTCTTTCCAGGCCGCCCTCGACAGCCCGGAAGGCACCATTCCCAGCAGATAAAGAAGCTGAGGCTCAGAGCAAAGAGGGCATCTCTGTGTCCTGAGGACACCCACAGGACCCCTGAAGGTCAGACACCTGTGGTGATTGATGCCCACACTGAGATACCCACCTAGAAGCATGGGAATCCTCAAAGCTGTGCTCGCCGGCAGGACCTTACTCTCAGGTTTTCCCGGGAAGGCAGGGCAGCCCCTAGCAGGCCTTGGCTCAGCCCTTGCATCCCTTCATCCACTCAGCTGGGCCCAAACTTCCTGGTCTCGGGGCTTCACATACTTGCTGGCTTCCTGAAGGGTAGTCAGCAGCTCCTGTGTGGTCTGGAGGTCCTGTGCACCCAGGGAGGCCATCAGGAAGTGAGCATCGTTGAACAGAAGGATGTGGTCTCGAGTGTGTTTCTTGGTCACAGGTAGAATAGCCTGCCACCGCTGGCCAACAGACACTCCTGGGGATTAAAAAAAAAAAAAAAAAAAAAAAAGCCAAGGGTGTGAGGCAGCAGTGTATCTTATGCTTGGTTCTCCTGAACCCACATCCCTCAAAAGCACATCCAATCCTGTCCCAGTGAGAAGTTGGGAGGTGAGGGAGGCCACCAAGGCCTAATCTCTCCTTGTTTACCTGAAAAAGCAGCAAATCCACAAAGTAAAAAGCAGATTTGAAACACTGCCTCAGGCTATCATACTATTCCTCTGATAGACCTTCAAAACATGTTTTAAATGTCCCCTATGGTAATCACAAGCCTAGTACCTGTGGAGAGGTGCCTCAGTGGTTAAGAGCACTGGTTGCTCTTCCAGAGGTCCTGAGTTCAATTCCCAGCAACCACACGGTGGCTCACGACATATAAAGGGATCTAAATGCCCTCTTCTGGAATGCAGACAGAGCACTCATACATTGAGAAAAAAATACATAAATAAAAATTTAAATATTGAAGTGATCTTTTCCTCACAACAGCAGGGGAATGAGTGAGGGAATGAGAGGCTATTCTCAGCCTGCCAGCCAGTCAGTACTGGGATTCTGGAGTTCCTGCCTTCCTCAGCATCTCTCTGTGGAGTGTCACCTGGACCTCCAGCCTGGGCAGAAAGCCAGCTCTGTCAGGGTAACTGGGAAGCCTAGAAAGCCTCTGCAATGTCAGGGTTGGGAAATTCTCACCCCCTGTGATCTAGAAAAAGAGGCACCAGCCAGTAGCCAGACACCACCTGTACCCTGAAAGGTTTGCCAGGCAGGCTATGGGAATGGCAAGGTTCAGAGCCGAAGGCTACCACAACAAGGAGGGGTGGAGAATAGAATAAAGGGCAGTAGAGGCTAGGTCAGCTGCCTTGCACTGGAACAGAGACAGCTGCATCCCCTGGCATGCAAAGCTACAGTCAGGCTCATTCATCCCAAGGCCTCACCCCCAGGACCAGCAATCACACTTTCTCTCATGGTGTAGGGAGAGGGAAGAGACACAGCTACCTTCCATCTGAAGACGGTAGAGCATGGAGCAGCTGTCCACCACATCCAGCATGGAGCCACTGGTCTGCACGCTGGGGAGAATCTGGAAGACAAGGGCCATGGAAGGCTCAGAGGGCCAAATAGTGACAGGGCCATGGGAGCAGCCAGAATTGCCAAATGAGCCGTGAGTGTGGCCTGCACAGAGAAAGCCCTCAGCAAACACAAGCTATAAGCTTCATCCCCAGTGCCCCAGCCATGAGGACCATCACAGCCACTACAGCAGCTGTGGGTGCCAGAATGTATGAGGGGCTTACACACACACACACACACACACACACACACACACACACACACACACACACACACACATGCCCACTCCACTGTGTACCCAGGGTTACTGCTGTGTCCTGTCGACTGCCACCCCCAGCCCTATGCCCACAGCTGTTCTGGCAGGAGACTCATATCCTGCCTGGTCATGTTTCTAGATTCAACGTTGCTCACTGGGAGACCTGCCTACAGCCCAGAGCACACAGTGCCTGTCACCTCCATTTCATTCTAAGAAGCCGATCATGATAAAAGGACCCCTCCAAGCAACTCCTGTCTGGCAGGTCTCCCTCTGGTGTTCTGACCCCCATCTCATGAGCACCTGTGCTAAGGTTTTATTACTAAGACCTCACCTAGGAGCTTTTCCTCTCAAAGAATGTCCAGGGTCTGAGAGGGGAATTTGAATTTGGGGAGACAGAAGGTTCTGGAGTTGGCCAGTGCAATGGGCCCAGAAAAGTCAATATGCTAATGATGCAATGCTACAGATTTCATCATCTTCATCTTCATTTTACATGTATGAGTGTTTTGCTGGCCTATATGTCTGTGCACCACATGTGTGCCTGGTGCCCATAGAGAACAGAAGTGGACATCTGGTCTTCTGGGAACTGGAGATACAGATAGTTGTAAGCTACCATGTGGATGTTGGGAATTGAACCTTGGTCTTCTGGAACAACAGATCCTATGCACTGGGCCATCTCTTTAGCCCCACAACTTTTCTTTTTCTTCCCTTTTCATGTAATAATGGGGTTGAAACCTTAGATCCCATGCATGCTAAGCAAGTATCCCAACACTGATATATCCAGGCCTCTTTTTAAAACTTTTGATTCTGAGACAGAGTCATATTAAGTTATCCAGTCTTCAGACTGTGAACTTTTAATCCTCCTGCACCAGCCTCCTGGGTAGCTAGGATTGTAGGCATGTTGTCACCATGACTAGATTAATTTTTATAGCATAGATTTTGTAACAGTAAAAGCAAACAGGTCTGGTGAGATGGGTCAATGGTTCTTCCAGAGGACCTGGGTTCAATTCCCAGTTCCCACATAGCAGCTCATAACTGTCTGTAACTCCAGTTCCAGAGGATCTGGCACCCTTACACAAACATGCAGGCAGAACACCAATACCCTTAAAAATAAATAAATCTCAAAAAGTCAGAGGCAGGCATGGTGGTGCATACCTTTGTTCCTAGTACTCAGGAGGCAGACACAGATGGATCTCTGTGAATTCACAGCCAGCCTGGTCCACATAGTGAGTTCTAGGTCAGCCAGTGCTCTTAACCACTGAGCCATCTCTCCATCCCCTTGTTTCTGACTTAAAGTTAAAAATATATAAACAAAAAATCCTATGGACAGATGAATTACCTCATGAAGAACAACTATCTATGCTGAAAGGTGGTGTCACATGCCTTTAATCCTAGCATTCGGGAGGCAGAGGCAGGTGGATCTCTGTGAGTTTGAGGCCAGCCTAGTCTACAAAGAGAGTTCCAGAACAGCTAGGGTCATACAGAGAAACCCTGTCTCTAGTGGGAAAAAAAAGAACATTCACCTGAAAGGACAGAAACAGAGTCGGCCTTAGACATGTCAGTCTCCAAACACCATGGGTGAATAGTCAGCAAAGGCTCCATGATACACTGAGTCCGGACATGGCTCTTGACAACAGCCAATCCCATGTAGTCTTATCAGCGAGATGGGGGCATTCTAACACCATTTGCTCTGGCCAGGACGATGCCAACAGGCCCAGAGGCTATGAGAGACGAAGGCAGACTGTAGCAGCTAACTATAAATGATATAAATGCACTCACGTGGTTGTCATAGATGGTTAGTGCGGCCTCATATTCTCCCTGCAAAGGTGACATTGCCATGATTAACATCTGGAGAAGTCAAAAAGTGATGCTTGGAAATACACCAGGGATAGCTGATCAAGGCTCCCACTAAGGGAGATGGGCAAGGCTCAGTGGCAGCCCGGTGTAGAGAGAGGAGAAGGTGAGCTAGGAGCCTCCATGTCTCTATGGTAACAATGCCATGAGAAGCACCTTGACAAATGGGACACTGCCCATCTCCATCATCTGTCCCTACCCCCTCTCATCCTAGAAGAGTTTCTGGTGCCATAGGTCCAGTCTGAGACCCTCCCTGCACCCCAAGCACTTGGCTCCAAACCCCCTGTGGTGGTGTAAATGAGAGCGTCTCCCATGGGCTCAGAAGTCTGTATACCTGATCTTCAGTTGGTGGCACTGTTTGTGAAGGCTTAGGAGGTACAGCCTTGCTGGAGGAAGTATGTCACTAGGGATGGGCTTTGAGAGCTCAAGGCCTCACCCTAGGCTCAGTCCATGCTGTTTTGCGCTTGGATGAGATGAGTGCATCCAGTTCCTGCTGCCATGTTTGCTGCTTGCTGCCATGTCTCCCACTGTGATAGAGGCTCTTATGCCTCTGGAACCCCAAGCCAAATAAATCCTTCCCTCTGCAAGTTTCTTTGGTCACAGTGTGTTATCACAGCAATAGAAAAGTAACTAAGTCATGTGAGTTCTACTTCCCAAGAGTGGAAAATATCTTTGAGGAGTGCAGCCTGAAAAGCTCTTGGAATATGAGTGCGGTACTGCTTAAGACCCCATCTGTGGTGGAGAGTTTTATGTCAAGTAGACTCAAGCTAGAGTCATCTGAGAGGCGGGAACCTCAATTAAGAAATTGCGTCCATAAAGCCAGGTTGTAGGCAGGCCTGTACGACATTGTGGGTGTTGCCATCCCTGGGTTGGTAGTCCTGGGTTCTATAAGAAAGCAGGCCAAGCAAGCCATGGGGAGCAAGTCAGGAAGCAGCATTCCTTCATGGCTTCTGCAGCAGCTCCTGACTCTAGGTTCCTTCCTGCCTTGTTTGAGTTCCTGTCCTGCCTTCCCTCAGTGATGGACTATAACGTGGAAATGTTAGCTAAATAAACTCTTCCCTTCCCAACTTGCTTTTGGTCATGGAGATACATCACAGCAATAGAAACCCTAACAAGACACCATCTGTACCAACACACAAAGGTGCTGCATGGAAGTCAGATATATAGCAGGGGACTAGGAACTGCCTGTTCTCTGGACAGCTGCACTGGTGAGACAATCCAAAGAAACAAGCATCTTACCTTCTCAATCAAGTACAGGGCCCAGTGCCAATAGTTATGGCAAGCGAGCATATCAGAGTCCTGCAGAAAGAATGAAAGAATGTCTGAGCCCCTGTAGGCTGGGCCGACAGTTATCATGCCTGAACCCAACATGTAATAAGCTGTGACCCCAGGACCAGGGAGGTGGAAACAGAGGTTCAGAAGTTCAAAGCTGAGCTGGAGAGATGCTCACTTGGTATAATGTTTGCTATGTAAGCGTAAAGTCCTGAGTTTGGCGCCCCTCACCAAGGCAAAGGCTGGACACACAGTGTATGCCTGTAATCACAGAGGGATCCTTGAGGTTTTTCTGGCCAGCCGGTCTTGCCCAATCAGTAAGCTCCAGATGCTAGGGGAAAACCCTGCTCAAAAACTGAGGTAGATGGCACCCGAGAAATGACAATGTGGCTTCCACATACACACATATATAAGTGCACTTACACCCACATATAGGTCCACCTGTACATGTACAAACACATGGATACACACACACATTCGCACACATGTACTTACACACACACAAGCAGAGGTGGGGGGAATGTGTGTATGTTCTGGGGAAAGAATGTGAACAAGGAAGCCAGGCCAACCAGAGGATGAGACCAATTAGTGCTCCCCACCCCCGTGCTCCTCTTTACCCACAGAACCTTGCAGTAATCTGCCTGGGGAGCCCCAGCAAAAAGTAGCTTCTCTGGCTTTAGGTTCTTGGTGCCCTCGAGAATTTTCAAGACCCTGGAGTCTGGACATCTTTAGAATGGGCTGCATGTTCATATACCTCCCTGTTAGCCAGCTGCACCTAGAACCATGCCTGGAGATGCTGGGAATTGGCCTGGTTGTCAGTCAAAGCCCTTGCCCAGGGAACTGCTCAGAGGGATGATGGTGGCCACGGTGTCCAGCCTTCAGCATCTACTACTCAGTGCCAGGCTCAGGAAAGGACCTACTGCCCTAGCTGGCAGTGTCCTTGCGGCCTCCTGTGGTACAGAAGGCAGGGCAGAAAGGAAACCCGGACAGGTGGCCAGGTCATGTGTCAGAGGCAAGTCTAGGGAAAACAGGCACACACATGGTGGGCAAGGGGGAAATGGCGGCAGCCAGTCAGGAGCAGGGATGGGTAAAGTTGGGAATAGGAAATAGGAATAATGAGAGCACAGAGTGCTCAGGCCATGGGAGGGGTCTCATGCTGGGCACTAGGGGTCTGGATTGCTCTAACCCCATAGGCCAGCCCTACCATCAGTGAACCATCACCCCATCAGCCTGCCTCGTTCCCACCCACTCCGTCATGTGCTCCCTGCTGGCAGCAGCAAAAGCAATGCAACTCAGGGCCCTAAGCATGCCCACCCCAGCTGGGCCCTTATTTCCCCAGCACCCTTTGGATACATCCCTTTCACAGCAAAAATGCCTCAGGCAGACACCAACTGTACAATCACTTCTAAATCCTAGTAGGTGTTGGGGTGCTATGGGGCTCCCAGAGGATCCTTGGCTGTCAGGGTTGACTCCACGCTGAACCTAAGCTCCTGGGGAGCTAAGCCACATCCGTAAGTCCACCCAGCAAAGCTTGGAGGAACTCCAGGTGTCAGACTGGGTCGCCCAGACGATGACCACCAACAAAACTCAGTTCATACCTTCCAGTGGCCTTCAGTACGCTGCATGAACTCCAGCCCGTCTTTGACCTCTGCCCTCATCTCATGTATATGGGCAACAGTGTGCACTGACCACGCATCCGTCGGCTCAATAGATAAAGCCTACATGCAGTAAGAGATGAGAGGACAAAGATAATGGGGGTTAGCCTGGTTGCCTGGGCCCAGCAAGGGCAAGAGTAGGAACTGGGCTCTAATTCAGAATAATTATAATCCCAACACCAGCCCTGTTTTCAGCGTGCCTTACCCACCACAGCAGGCTGCTAAGGATGGCATCTCTGCCGGCCACTTGAGGAAACTGAGGCTCAAAGAGGCCAGGATTTGCTTCCTGGATACATCCAAGTCATCTGCAATATTCTACCCAGGAGCTCCATGCCTCAGTTTCCCATGATGGCCTTTGGGGCTGCCTTCCTTTCAGGGCTATAAGAACAGTGTTGACTTTCACATCCTCTGGTCTTGAATGGCAAGACGCTGCTCCTCCCACTTACACTCAGGAGATGGTTACACAGGTGACTTCCTGAGTAGAAGCCACTGGTTCTAGAAACACTGTTATTAACGACAAAATCTACATGAGCCACAATAAGGCAGAGGGACACATGGAATGGCTCTCACCTCCTTGTCCATCTACTCACCAGGTCAGTTCACGTTTAAGTCCTAGACATGAATCAGTAAACTGGGGCTCACTGGGCCCATCACTGGCTTATACTCAGAGACCCATGCCAGATCATGGGTCCCTTAGGCCTGCTTTCCCCAGTGTCTGGAATTGTGGGTGTTCCGCACTGGCCTGACCACCTGCTGAAAGGATTTCAGCAGCATGTCACCAGCAGTCTCTGACTTCCTGTCCTGCCCCTTAGCTTTCACATTCTTATCCACTCCATGTGGGAAGACAAGGGTCACACAGCATGTCTGCAGTGCCTTGGGGCAGAGGGCCTGAGTGCTGGGACAGCTGGGGACGTCTCAGGGTGCGTCCTGAGCATGCCAGGCACCAGCACCCCTTTAAAGAACCCCTCTAAGAGAGCTGCTTTCACACAGGGTGGTTGAGAAATATGACTCAGCTCTGTTCTTTCTGTTTCTAGGGATGACCAGCATCCTCACTCAACTGGAGCCCTTGCAAGGTTTCCTGGAAGACACCAACTCTCTGCCAGCCCCTTACACTTGAGTTTGATATGCTGGGCTGGATGTCACCTTATGAAGTCATTGTAGTCCAGTGGAGCTTGGTGTGGTGTACCCTCGCCTTGTGGAAACCTGGGGGACATTGCTATAGCCCTGTCTTCATACCTAGCAAGTTGTCTGTGGGGTCTGTGGCTAAGATCAATGTGGCCTGTAGCACCAGGAGAGCTGGGGCAAGGGGCAGGAGAAAGAACAATGGGGGTGGGCATGCTATAGTGCTACATCTTGTTTCTTCTAAGACTTGAGACTGCATCCTTGGCCATCTTTCTTTGGAGTCAGCTTGCCACAGTGCCACTCAGAGCTACTTCAGTCGCCCAGGTAGCTCCCCCAACCAGAGGGGCCTTCCTGTGGCTTAGCTATGAATGGAGTATCTGGTGATCATAGAGCTTAGATGGCCAAGGAGCTAAAGAAACAACAACAACAACAATAAAAACCCTTCCCCTGACCCCTGAATCCAGACTGAGTCTGATTCAGGCCACCTTCAGACACCCCGAAGATGCTGTCATGCCTGGGTGGGGAGCCACAGCAGGGATGCAGGGAAGCCGGGATCTAGTCCAGGCAGTTTAAGGGACAGCCTTCTTGTCAAGTGGGTGAGGTGAAGATCTGACCCCTGAGCTTTAGCACCATGGCGGGGGGGGGGGGGGGGCTTTGCCTAGCCTCTCTCTCTGAGCTGCAGCTCTCTTCTCCGGGCACTAAGGTGTTTACAGTGTGGACAGAGACTATCAGGGGGACCAGGTGTGTGCAAAGTGCCAGTTGTGAACCTGGACCAATAGCGTTTGTCTCTCTCTACATGTGACAATGCCTCCTTGCACCTTAGTTTCTACTCTTGTAAGGATAAGAGTGGCAGAGAAAGACTTCCAGAGCCTGAGCCACCTTGCACCCGGGCCTGTCACCTGACCCTGGATCCAGGTCTACAGGGGCATCCCCAGAGTTCCAGGTCAGCCAACACATCCCAGCAAAAAACAGAACACAGGGCCTGACACTGAAGCACCTAGCAGGTTCCACACTGGGTCCACTCCTCTCATTGACAGGCACCCCAAGTGATGAGTGAAGGATAAGAAACAAGCTTGTGGGCAGGGTAAAGACCCTTCTGCTTAGTCCGGCATGGTGGTGCACACCCGTGATCCCAGCACTCAGGGAGGCAGAAGCAGGTGGATCGATGTGAGTTCAAGGCCAGCCTGGTCTACAAAATGAGTCCAGGAAGTGGCCAAGGTTACGCAGAGAAACCCTGTCTCAAAAAACAAAAACAAAACAAACAAACAAAAAACAAGAGAGAGAGGAGAGAGACAGAGACAGAGACCTCTCTATTCAGGAAGAGAGAGCATAATATGATCAGGCCCTGACCTAGGAAACTTTTGTTTAAAATCTTCACCCACCTCAAGCCTCAGGCAAGCAGAGTCATCACCCTGGTGATCCCTGAATGCAGGAGCCACCACCTCCCTGAGCCTCACTGCCTCACCTGCTCTAGGGACCTTGGAAGGATTAAAGGAGTGATAAGCAGGCAGCTGCCTGCCCTAACACCAGCCCCTCCCAATCCATGAGGAAACTCCAAGGTGGGGCAGCCGGGCTGCTTGGTTTGCATCGTGAGGAGTCATAGCCTGAAGGGCTTCACACCTCGAGAAGGACCCACTCACCTCTTTGGCAAGCTTTTCTGCCTGGTCATAGAAGTTGGTTTCCATCAGTCCAAAAGAATAGATGCCTTTCACGTAGCTGAAAACCGAGAAAAGACTTCAGTACCCAGGAAGATGAAGAGGTGGGATGGAGTCTCCCTGCAGGATAGTGTAGAGTCCTCATACCCCGGGCTTATATGTGACAGTGTTTGGACACAGGGGGTTCACAGACAGAACTGAGGTATGATGCAGTGGGCAGCAACCTGATCACTGTTGTCCTATTTTAAAATTTCTAAAACTAATGGTGGACATGAAGAATGGGTATTAATCTTTGGGGAATGTAATCTCGGGGATGTTTGTTATTGCAACGAAAGAATCTTACGTAACTGACACACAATGATACTACCTTATTGGCAGGATGGGATGAAGATCAAATGAAGTAAAGGAAGCCTTTTAGATTAGCAGCAGGAGTCTCACTAGCTTTAGGCTGTGGCCTATAGAATTTCTATGCTTCTAGGGCAGAGGAGAGAAGCTGAAGAACGAAGTGATGTGGTTTCTTACTGGCATGTACCTGTAAAGGGGGATCTTAGGGCTCCAGAACGGGTAAACTCGAGCCACGGAATCCCGCATCTGCTCCAGGCGGCCCAGGTAAAAGAAGGCATCGTGGGAAAACTTCAAGGCCAATATGTCTGTCGGGTAGTCCTGGAGGATCTGTTCCCAGAGATCACAGGCTTTGGGTAAGTTCCTGGAAGCCAAGAACACACTGAGCATGAAGCCCACGTCCACTGAAAAGCCATCCTCTGTTACTATCTGAATGAACAGCTTTAAACAATTATATCTGGGGCTGGGGTGATGGCCCAGTGGGTAAGAGTACTTGCTGCACAAGCATGAAGACCTGAGTTCAAATCCCCAGTACCCCGAGTAAAATTCAGGCATGGTCATAGTCCTGTAACCCCAGTGCTGGGGGCAGCATGGAAAGAGGGGGAGGCTGTTGTGGCTTGCTGGCCACCAGTCTAGCTGAAAGAACATGAATTCTAGGTTCAGTGAAAGACCCTGTCTCAAGGGATTAAGATGGAGAGTGATAGGAAGGGACCCTTGACATCTTTCTCTTGCCTCTGAGCACAAGGGCACATGCATAACTCACAAACACAGACATGTGTACACACACTATAACACCCCCCCTGCACACAAAATTAATAAAATAGTAAGAATTAAAATATATCAAAAATTATAGTTACGCATGTGTGTCACACACGGGTCCCAAAACTAAGATGTGATGCAATCTGAAGTGGGGAGGAAATAGAAAAAGCAACAGACAGGCTATGTGTGACATGGACTCAGAGGGACACTCTTGTGGGGGAGGAAGCAAATGGGCTAGGGCGGGGCAGGGGATTGAGGCCATACAGTCCCTGTGGTGGTAAATAAGAACAAAGCGTGATAGCACCCATTACTTTGTTTACTAATAGCAATTAGTAAAAAGAAAAAAAAATGTTTCCAGTTAAGGAAAAGAAGTTCCATCAAGAGCTAGAGATGTGGGAGTTTGCTTAGCAGGCAGGGCTCTGTGGTCCATCCCCAGCCCCGCACAGAAAAAGAAAGAAAATATTATAGACATATATATGTACATGTTTTCTATGTTAGGTTGTACCTCCCAAAACTCAAACGCCAGGGAGAAAGTTTACCCTCCCATGCAGTTTTAAGAAGAAAAGCAGGGGAGCCGGAGAGACGGCTCAGTGCTAACCACACGTGCTGCTTTTGCAGAGGACCCAGGTTTAGTTCCTGGCACCCAGAGGGCAGCTTAAAACCATCTGTGGAGCTGGGGTGATGGCTAAGAGGTTAAGAGCACTGTCTGCTCTTCCAGAGGTCCTGAGTTCAACTCCCAGCAGCCACACGGTGGCTCACGACCATCCATCATGGGACCAGATTCCCTCTTCTGGTGTGCATGAAAACAGAGCACTCATACACATAAATTAAATAAATAAATATTGTAAAAATCTGTAACTCCAATTCCAGGAGTTACAGAGTGCCTTGGAGAGTGCCCTCTCCAAGTCTCCGTGGGCACCAGGCACACATGGGGTACACAGACATAAATATAAGCAAACCACTCAGACACATGATATAAAAACAAATTCTTTAAAAGAAGGAAGGGGAAGACACGTTTGTCTCATGTGAAGGCCAGGTAGCAGGTGTCTCCTTCAGTCGACCTCCCTCTTATTTCCACAGTCTCTCACTGAACCTGGATCTTTCTAGTTCAGCCAGACCGGTCAGCTAGTGAGCTCCAGGGACCTGCCTGTCTCCTCCTCCCCAGTCTGGGGGGTATAGAATACATCACCATGCCTGGCTCTTTGCCTAGGTGCTGGGCATCTGAACTCAGATCCTTAAACCTGTGTAGCAAGAACTTTATCAGCTGAGCCATCTCTTCAGCCCAGAAAAGGAGGCTTAACCAACTGCCAAGGACAATTTATCCCTGACATCATGGGACACTTGAGAACCCTGCGTCTATACTAAGTCACCAGAAACTGATGGGACTTTCTTGCTCTATGCCCCTGAGATTCCTCACAATCAGTTTGAGGTATCTGCTCTAAGGGATACCTCACCTGCCCAAGCAGACAGAGGGACCACCCTGGAGGACTGTGGGAGTGGAGGCAGAGAACGGTCTGGTCCAACGCTGAGGCACGCAGCATTGGAATCCTGAACACATACCCTAAAGACTTGTATGTTGAAGGCTGGGTGTGCCAGCCTGTGGTGCTGTTGGAAAGTGGGAGTTTGGGACCGGTGATATTAAGTTAGGTCACTGGGAGCACGCCCTTGAAGGGAACCTTGGGCCCTTCTTGGTTTTCCAGGCTACTATGAGGTAAGTAGCTTCCTCTGCTACCCCTTACTACCATAAAGCATTGCCTTGACACGCAATTGCAAGCATCGCCTCACAACCATGAGTAAGTTCCCATGGACTGACGCCTCTGAAACCATATGCCAAAACAAGCCTTTCTTCCCTATGAATTTATTGTTTCCAGTATTTTGTTGCAACAACAGGAGGCTGATGAGTACAGCCTCTTGAGTAAGAAGCAAAAGGGCCAATTGTTTCCTTCTCTTTCCTGGGTGTTGTAATTAAAATAACAACCATGTTAGTGAACCATAATAAGCTATTCTGAACCCTAAACAGGGAACCCTCGATAAATACTTCTTCATTCAGCATTCAGCTTAGGGCAGAGCAACAGGCTGGTGAGAAGCCCTCTCAAGCTCTGAGGCACCAGCTTGCACAGGCTTAGAGTCCCAACCCCCGGTCCAGGGAGACCCCTCACCCCTTGGCAAACATCTCCACCGCAGACACATGCAGCTGCTCCCGAGGTGTCAGAGTCTGGCTTTGAGAAAGTTCCACCATCGTCTTCACTGCCAGGTCCAGGTCTTTGTCCAGCTTCACGGAGCTTCCCGTGCCAATGAGCACAAGGCCGTTAGAGATGGCATGGCCCATGGCTGACAGAAGATTGGAAAACAGCTGGTCACTCAGCCTCGCCCAGCCCCACACCCCATGAAAGTGTGAGCCAGGCTGGGTATGGGTTCGCTCTCGAGGCTTGGTAGGAGCCTTGCTGTGTGTGAGGCCCTTATCAAAACCTGGCGCTTAACCCTGCCTGGCCTTCAGCAGGCAGTGGACAAACCGCATTTCTCAAGTAACAGAGGTTATTTTTTAACTGGCCTCTATGTTGAACCCCGAGGTCTGAAGTACTTTCCTCTGCCCTCAGGAGCCTGGCAGAAGCTGATAACTGGTCCATAGGCTTCCATTATTGATATAACCAGCCCAGGCCTCCTGGGATGTTCAGTGAATGCTCTTCAGGGAACTTAGTCAACAAGTCCCTGGGGCCCACGCTCTGATCCTGTCCTGCTGCCCTGCCCTGGCACAGGGTGGTGGAGTAGGTAGTCCTTACTGAAGGCTGGAAGTCCCAGGCCCTCCCTACTCCCCAGACTCGGCTTAAGAAAGACAGGGCACCCCTGACACTGGCTTGGAAAAAAGAACCATAATACTATTCTACCCCAGCCATTGTCCCCGAGTCCACTCTGACCACTTGTTATCCTTATGGCAGCATTTAGCTTGCCCTGCTTTTCTCTTGAGTCTCTCCTCATTCAGTCCTTGTCAGAGCAGTAATAGTGCCCTTGGCTTTAGCTTGGCCACACTGCTGCAGGTGCTAAGACTGGTGCTAACAGGGGGGCTGGAGAGATGGCTCAGTGGTTGAGAACACTGCCTGTTCTTCCAAAGGTCTTGAGTTTAATTTCTAGCAGCCACACGGTGGCTCATAACTATCTATCTTGAGATCTGGTGCCCCCTTCTGGTGTACAGGCACACATGCAGGCAGAATACTGTGTAAATAACAAATAAATAAATCTTAAAAAAAAAAAAAAAAAGAATGTTGCTAACATTGTCTTTTGTAAGTTTTCTCAAATCCCAGGAACCTCACCCTACACATGGGCCACCCATCTGGGATTCTGAAGTATACTGGACTGACCTCCCCCAGCCTTTTACATGCAAGGCTTTCCCACGAACCAGGCTCTGTCTTCTGCCACCCAGCTCTAGCGGCTCCAGAGGTGTCTTGAGTCCCGAGACCCCTGGCAAAGGTTTCAGGAGCCATCTTTTGTGTTCTAGGATTCTGGGCTTGAGAGTCAACTAGATTTGGGTATGTGTCTCACTTTCACTGAGCCTCAGTGTCCTCATCTAAAATACAGTTGGCACTGTCTTATGTCAAACTGATGATAGTTATTAGAAAAAAGATGTAGAGCAGTGGTTCTTAACCTGTGGGTCATGCCCCTTTAGGGGTTGAGTGACTCTTTCATGAGGGTCACCTAAGACTATCGAAAAACAGATATTTACATTATGACTCATAACAGTAGCAAAATTATAGTCATGGAGTAGCAACAAAGTGATTTTATAGTTGGCAAACATAACATGGGAAACTGTATTAAAGGGTTGCAGCACAGCTGTAGGAAGATTGGGAACCACTGATCTAGAGCCTTCTATAGAAATGGCATCCGCTGCTTCAAACACTGCTTCGCCCCTCTCTACAAGTGTCAATCCAGCCACTGCCTCCAGTGTGCCCTCCCAGCTAAGTGACAATTGAGTCCCTAAAGTCAGGGAGTGTGACTGGCCCTTCTTTGCCTGGGGAGAGCTTTACTCACCGAAGGTTGGATCTGCTGCCTTGAGCTTTGACAGGCATCCCTCAATGCCACCAAGACTCTTGTCATTGGTCCACTTGACATACTGGAATGAGAAATGCAAATCAAGTCTGTCTTCTCGGCCCTTAGATCATATCAGTGAAAGGATCTAAACTCAGATTTTTTTGGCCAAGAGTGCTGGTGATCAAACTTGGGGTTTCACACAAGCTCTAATATGGAAGGAGTCCCAGACCTGAGTTATTTTTCTTTCTAGAACACCGAGTGCTTTCTGGACCCTAATTCAAAAGAGGTATAACTTAATTGGTCTTGGAGGATGACACCTCCTAGGGCTGGGAATGCTCCCTGCCAGAAAAGAACTGTGGAAAAGTAGGTCCTTCCCAAGAGATGAGATGTAGCATGTCCTCTTCTTATGCTCTAAGAAGATCCCTGGATTCACACAATTCCTGTTTCATTTCTCTCAGAAATGACCACAGTCGACCTGGTATGGTGGCTCACATGCATAATCCCAGAGACTGAGTGGGAAGGCTTGCTATAAGTTCGAGGCCAGTGTGAAACCCAAACAAACTGAAAAGCCAGTGTTCATTACAGTTAGAGATGGGAAGGCTAGAAGATGGGAAGGACGGCTTTTGCTTTCTGCCTGTGCCTTCAGACCCAGGTAACCTTGGCTCTGCCCTCTGACCTCCTGGTTGACCTTTGACTCAAGTCAGTTCAATTCCATTATCCCATCTGGCAAAAAAAAAAAAAAAAAAGTCCCCAAGCTACAGGATTCTTCACTGGTGTGGCAGTGCATGGGAATGGGTGGAAAGTCTTCTTTGTGCCAGCCAATGAGAGGTGAGCCTCAGAACTGGACCCCTTGCCTTTCCTGGCAGAGCCCACAGCAAACCCTCAACAGGCCACAGTGGGACACCTGTCTCCACATTTTCAGGCCCCCCTAGGGCATCCATTGCTGTCCTCCCTTGAACTAGGGACCTTGAGGATAGGGCTGCCAGGGCCAGCAAGAGACACTTCCCATGCTGTTGGACTTGTGAGGCAAAGGACAGCTCTTTACCGTGGTGGGATTTACAGACCATTCACCATTAGAAATCCCTCCTGAGAACTCTTCAAGGAGGACCACGAGTCTCTTGGCCGGCATACCTGGGTCACGGTGGCATCAAACAGCTTGCAGGCTTCATTGCTTGTGGTTGAGAGTGGGAGGCCAGCATCCTTCCACGCCTACACACAACAGGAAAGGAATACAAGGGTTTGACTGGTAGGAGCCCCCAGACCCTAGGTTACCACTCTGTAAAATACGCCAGGGGGCCCAATGAGGCGAGTTCCAAGTATCAGCCCCAACGCAGACAGCAAATGGGAAAGCCATTATCGGGAGTGGCAGCAAGCCTGGCCCCGGGTGGAGGAGGTCAGTGTTAGAAAGTGCAACTTCGGGGATGTTTGGCTTGTGACCTGCTTAGCAAGGTGTGAACTACCTGCTAACACCTAGCAGCTCCTCAAATATTGCATGGGAGGAGTAGGACCAAGCCTGCAGTTGGAAAATCTTCAGATTACAATAGCTGCCCTCGGTGACCTGACACACGGTTGAAATGTCTCCCTTGGGTGTTCGCCTTGTCCTTCAGTCCTGGTGAGCATAAGGCTGCACCTACCAGGACAAGTCCACTGGCTGCTCCGACCTTCATCTTCCTCATCTGAAAAATGGGCTCAAGGTCCAGGCCCGGGGGTGGGGGGGCCACAATGAACGGTTCCCGGAGCCAAGCCCAGTGCACAAGCTTTCACTAGCGTCCCTGACTGGGAACCACTTCCGAGTCCCCTCCACACAGAGCACTTAGACCAGGTTCTCTGCCTGACTCCCGGGTGACCGGCAGGTTGGATCCCGACTGTTCAGCACGGGGCCAACTCCCGGACGAGGAGGACCCAGCCGAAGGGGTGCACGTACCTGGCAGTCTCGCAGTGACATTGTGGCTTTGGTCTTCTGAGTGAGCGCCACTGGTCAAGGTTCTTGGAAGTCTGGGAGGAGGTGAGGATGTTATTGCTTGCGGAAGGGGGCGGGGCGAGGGCGGGCGCGCTATCCGGATCGCTCACTGGTGGTTTGGGACGCACGTGCCCAGCTCAGGCCTCGGACCTGCCCGCCCCCTGAAATAGGGTGGGTGTGGATAGGAGAATGGGTGGGGG
>NW_026596085.1:14247992-14254763 GCF_907164565.1 Psammomys obesus
GCTCCAAACTAGCCTGGTAGTTGCAGCCCCTGCTCCCGAACCCCACCTGAGTAGCGGTGCCCAGCTTAGGTTTGAGTTCAAATGTTCACCTTGCACGTACGATGGCATGTGTGCCCGCGGTCCAGCCTCTCCTGACCTGAGCCTCCTTCACTCGGCCAGAGAGACATGGGTGGCCCTGGAGCCTCATGCATCTTACTACGGAGCTGTACCACTGAGCTACATTCCCCCAATTCCCGCCCCTCCCCTCCTTCCCCCAGTTTTGAGTTAGGAGCTCACTAGATTGCCCAGGCTGCTCTTGAACTTCCAGTCCTCTTGCCTGGAGTTGTCAGCATTACAGATCTATCCCACCAGGCTTGGCTGTCACTTGCATGTTCTAGGAAGCACTCCTCTACTTGCCTAGCTTCAGGCACTCACAGCTCAGTTTGGGGCTAATCCCTCATTTGACAAGCTTCACCCATCACTCTCTGCTGCTTAGGGACATCTCCCCTTTTCTGGGGCTTGGAGTATAATACAGCTCCCCTACCTCCCTGTAGGGGCTTCCAGACATTTTTGTGGGAGTCAGGTGAGCAGTGAGGGTGCAGGGGAAGATCCTGTCTTTGTTTAGAATGTTAGTATTTCATTTGTCTCAGACTTTCAGTGTTACCGTTCACTTTCAGAAATATATTAAAATACTGTTTTATGTAAGGACCTGGTCTCACTATGTAGACAAGGCTGGCTTTGAACTCACAGAGATCCACCTGCCTCTGCATCCAGAGTGCTGGGGCTAAAGTGATGTGTCATCATGACTGGAATCTATACCATTCTTAACAGCAAACATGGATGGAGGAAAGTCTAAAGTCTTTGGATTTGACACAGCATGTTCAGTGCTCTCACTGCTAACAAAATAGATCGGTTGGACTTCACTAAATTAACATATTTTTCTGAATAAAAGGACACAGTAGACAAAGAAAGGATAAACGGTAGAATGGGAGAAAATACTTGCAAATCATATATTAGATAAGGATCTAGTATCCAGAGTCTACGGACAATTTCTTTGTGTGTGTGTGAACCAATATGTTTATTGGGGGTTGTGCAAAGGAATATGGGTGAGAGGTTACTTATAGACGCAAAAATGACTCAAAGGTTGCTCAAAAAGCCATGGATGACAGCTCATGAGAAACTGGGAATTTCAGTGTACTGCACAACACAAAGGCAGCTTGACAAGCTGGAGAATTTCTTCCAGGCAGCTTACGTGGTCTGAGTGTCTTCTAAAAAGCGCCACTGCTCTTTGCTTCTTCCAGGCAGTTCAGCCCGTCTCTGCTCACTCCAGACAGCTTGGCTGATCCTCCTTCAGGCACTTAGACTATTCTGAGAGCGTCCCTCAGCCTTTACGCTTATACTTGCTTATGGATGGAGGGTTCTAATGAATCTGGTCAGTTGCAGGGACTTCATAAAGCTACTGAGCGGTTTACTCTAAGTAACCTGCGTTTCCTTGAAGGATGGAATATTTCACACACACACCAAATCCCGTATCTTAAAGCAGGAGAGATGATGGCTCAATAGTTAACAGCACTTGCTGCTCTTGCAGAGGACCTGGGCTTGGTTCCTGAGCACTCAGAACTGTCTAATCCTAGCCAGTTTTGGTTTATGATATGTAAACATGGTTCTGTTTTAATCCCAGATGTGGGACTGATTCAGATTGTCCACAGCAGCAAACAATTTGAGCAGGCTCTGAGGGGGATCTTCACCAGGACACAGGGCTGGAGGCCATGGTGGGGGAGGGTAAGAGACAACCTCCAGTGTTGGTGGGGTTTTCTTTTGGGGTAAGAAGATATTTGGCTGCAAAACCTTGACTATGTACTTACCACCACGTAGCTTTTACCCTTCTGAGCGGGTTGCTTTGTGTGATTATTACTTCATTCCAGACACTGTCTTGATGAATGAGGCTTTTGTGGCCCATCCCCTTGAACCTTGCATCTGAGCTGAATTTTCTCTTCCCTTCTCACTTTCCACGCTCCGGTGTGTTGACCAGAGTCATCATTTTGGAGAGGAATCTGGGGGCTGTGATGCTGGAGTGGTTCAGAATTGCAGATCATCAGGGTTCCAGTCCTGCACAACCAGGAGGCCCCCCCAAATGCCATGACAAAGCCAAGGGGTTGGGGGAGGTGGCTCAGTGGGAAGGGTGCTCGCTGCCAAGCCAGATACCCTGAGGTTAGCTCCTAGAATTTACCTCCAGCAAGCTGTCCTCTGATCCACAGGTACTTGTATTTGCCTGCCCCTCCCCCACAAAAATATATGTTAAACAAGGGGGAGGGGATCAAAGAAGCCTCTAAGGAGGCCAGTGAGAGCCTGGGTCTCTCTTGCGTTCTTCAGGCACAGAGGGTGAAGAGGCATCAGAGGGTGTCTTTAAGACTCCCGGAGATCCAGAATTGATGTGGGTGTCCCCCTGCCGTATCCCCATTAAATAGTAGGAACTTCCTGAGCCCCTCGGGCCTGCACCTCTGGGCCCACAAGCTAGTATCTAATGGTGACGTAGCTCTAAGGCATGAGCAGAAGCAGGCTGTGGTAGGAAGGACACCCCCGGTAGGTTACAGTACAAAGGTGTACAGGTTTACTCTAGCCTTGATGTAGCCTTGACCATGAGGGTGGGCTAGCCCAAACTCTGCAAACCCAGGGCTGAAGAACGACTAAGAAAATTCTGGTTAATTGAGGGACTCCAGGTGAGAAGGGGACCCTTGAAAAGTCCAAAAACCAAAGCTCTCAGGGAAGAGCCAGGTTCAGGGATGTGCAGCCCAATGGCATCAGTATCACAGGTGCACCAAGAAGTGCCTTTCTGCCCTGCCCCGCCCCCATTCATTTCCACATTGGTGGGCAGAGATGACTTGAGAAACCAGCAAAATCCAGAGCGGGGGCAGGAAGTTAAGGTTTTATCCAGAGCGGGGGCAAGAAGAAGTTAAGGTTTTAAGTCAGACTTTTATTATTTATTACCTGTCAGTTACTGGAAGAAAAAAAAAATACCAAGCACTTTTAATCTAGGGCTCAAAGTTTTAAGTCTTACATTCTAGAGGCTGAAAGTCCAAGAATAAAGCAATAGCATGGTCAAGGTCTTGGTGAGGACCTATTTCCAGATTTCCAGATGGCCACAAAGAGTGAGACAGGAGGAATTTTTTTTTTATGAGACCACCAACCTCATCATGGGGCCCCTTCAGTCGATCAAAAGACACAGCTCTCACTTCAAAGGGAATAATAGATAGTTTACTCTTGAGCCAAATATGCATGACCATTACCCAAAATACAGACTGTATTTAGGTTGTCCCCAGAGACATGTTCTTCTGTGGATGTGGCTACCTGAAATTATACTAGTTACAAAACAAAGAAAGTCATAAATCAAGGCATTTACTGAAAACATTAGTGGGGGCCCAGGTAGGTGGGTTTACAGCAAAACAGGAATTTTGTTATAGGTTTCAGATTCCACCTTATCACATTCTTAACTTTTGGATTGATGGAAGCAAGTGGTCTAGTAAGAGTACATTTTAGGGCTGGGGAGATGGCTCAGAAGATTAAAAGCACTCAAAGGTCCTGAGTTCAATTCCCCCCACCCACATGGTGGCTCACAACCATCTATAATGAGATCTGGTGCCCTCTTCTGGCCTGCAGGCTCACATGCAGGCAGGATACTGTATAAATAATATATATATATATATATATATATATATATATATATTTTTTTTTTTTTTTTTTTTTAAGAATACATTTTAAAGGTTTGGAAGGACGTTAAGTCAAATAGGAACAGGCAACACACGGGTTTCAAAGGGGCTTTAAAATAGCTCAAGATAATTTGGCTCTCACTAACATTTTAGTTCTCCATTAACTACCAAGTTCAGTCATTTGGCCTTATAGAATCTCTCTGTGTGCAGCTGGGGGCATGCAGAATCTAAAGGTCAACGTTGGGTGTCTCATTCAGTCACTTCCCACTTTGGATGATGATGATGATGATGATGATGATGATGATGATGATGATGATTATTATTATTTGAGACAGTCTCTCACTGAACTTGGGCTCAGTGATTCAACTAGTCTAGCTGAACCAGCAACCCTGCCCCTAAATCCTGTCTCTGCCTCCACAGCCATGCTAGGATGGCTTGTGTAGGTGCTGGCGATGGCACTCCAGTCCTTGAGCTTTCATAGCCATCTCTTCAGGCCCCGACCTTGCAGAGTCTTCAACAGACTATGGCAGTGGCTCTCATCATGTGGGTTACAAAGCCTTTGGGCTTGCATATCAGCTAGTTACATTGCGATTCATAACAGTAGCAAAATGACAGCTATGAAATAGCAGCGAAATAATTTTATTTCAACATGAGGAACTGTACTAAAAGGTTGCAGCATTAGGAAGGTTAACAGCCACTGGTCTGTGGTCTGTGTGGCTTTTCTGTTTTTATTAGAAAACCAGTTTACAGCATTCAAGACCTAAGGACGTTCTACATACCACCACACTGGTGGTGACTAGGGTATGAGCCTTAAGACCTTAAGAGGACAGAGACATTTAGCCCACGACACCTCTAAAGATGCGGATCAGGGTCACCCAGTGGAAGCTGATAAGCTGCGACTTCCCAGCATGTCTAGCCAGGCAGCATGTCTACAGGCCGAGCAGCTGAGCCCGCTGACACAGATTTCGCCAGCATGCAACCAAAAGAGCAGCAGTGTCACCCTTTGTCAAGGCTTTGTGGTGACCTGCACCTAGCCGGTGACACAGGCCCATGTGTGGACAAGCCCATACCTGCATTACTGCTACAAAGTTGCTGTCTTGAAATTCTTATTAATTTTTCAACAAGAAATCTTGCAAGCTCAGTTCACACAGGACCCAACAATTATGCATCTGGTTTTGCTGCCAGGCAAAAGCCTGATGAAGAAGCGTGCTCCTTTGCCACAACCCAAATTCAATCAAGGTCATCTACGCCTAGGCTGCCCTTCCAACAGCAAGGGCTCTCTCTCTCTTCTGGACCTCTCCTGACTGGCCTCCCTTCTTTACATCCTTTCTACTTATGATCTATTTCCCAAGCAGGAGGGTGATGCCAGCAAAACAGGAATCAAAACAGAGCCAGGCAGTGGTGGTATGCAACTTTGATCTCAGCACTTGGGAGGCAGAGGTAGGCAGGTCTCTGAGAGTTCAAGGCTAGCCTCGTCTACAGAGCAAGTTCTAGGACATCCAAAGCTACATAGAGAAACCCTGTCTCAAAACACACACACACACACACACACACACACACACACACAGGTCCCTTCCCTACTCAGAGCCCTAAGACAGACACTTGTGTGGCCATGCTTTCCAGCTCACTCTGTTACCTGTTTGCCCCTTTCTTCCAGACTCACTGTCACCTTTGTCCTGCCTCCTTCTTTCCGGAAGTGCTGTTGTAATGCTGTCCTGGAGCTGTTTGTGAAGCCTGTTCCCTCACAGCCAGCTGCCTTAAAAGGCACCTCCTCAGACAGCCCTCTCAATTCCATTACTCTCCACCTTAATTTCCTTCACACTACTCCTCACATCTGAAATCAATCACATTGTGTCGTGGCCTTTACTATTTTAAAATTCCAGATCTTGCTTTATTCAAGTCTATAGTGGTAGTGAATTTACGTTTTATGGTTTGGTTATTACACAAACTGTATTTTAGATTTAAAAATAGTGTTTTTTTTTTTTTTTTACCAAATTTATTTATTTCATTTTTTTTGTGCAAGTGTTTTGTCTGCAGGCGTGTGTATACACCATGTGTCTGCTTAGTTAAGCTTATGGAGGTCAGAAGAGGGCATCAGATCCCTGGAACAGGAATTGTCGCTCTGTTGTTTCTGGAAACCGTTTGGCAAGTCACTTGGTTTTCAGAAGAAATTTTGGTATTAAAACTAGTCTTTATTTGATTTTTTAAAAAACACTTACCCTAAGTGTTGCTTCTACACTATTCAACGGGCCATTGTTTAACCATTAAGCATCTAACTTACTGTGAAGGTGTGGACTGCTTGCAATCCCAGAACTGGGGAAGTGGAGTCAGGAGGATCCTGGGCCTTTCTTACCAGCCAGCCTAGCCAAACTGGTGGGCTCCAGTCCAATGAGGACCCTTCCTTGAAGGAGAGAGATGGTGTTCCTGAGCTCGGCGTTCAAGGTTGTCCTCACATTTGCACATGTGCACATGAACATGTATTCACTTGTACACACCCTTAGTAAAAAAAAAAAATCCAAAATACAGGGGTTAGAGAGACGGCTCTTCAGTTAGGAACACTTGTTCCTACAGAGGACCAAGGTTTGATTTTTCAGTGCCAACATGGTGGCTCACAACCTTCTGAAAGCCAAGTGTTGTTTCCACTCATCCCTAAGGCAGCTCGGCCCTGTGTGCATCACTCTTCTTAGGGAGCAGCAAGACTCCAGCAACCTTCCCCTTCCTAAACCACGTAGTTATTTTTAGTTAGGTGTGGTAATGCACTCCTGTGATCCTAGTATGGAGAAGGCTAAGCCAGAAGGATCTCCTGGTTCCCGGGAAAACACTGTCTAAAACAAGCAAGCAAGCAAGCAAGCAAGCAAGCAAGCAAGCAAGCAAATAAGTAAACTATACATTTAAAACGGGAGGGAAGAAAAACGAGTCTCTGGACTGGGCTGAGGCGCTGGCAAGGCCCTCCTGATTTTATTATTTTGGAACCGGTTTTCCCGTGGGAGAGGAATTCCTGCTGAGAAGCTTTCTTGGTGTGTCCGGCTTTAAAAAGAAGAAAAGAGTTGGCGGGGGGGGGGGGGGGGGGGGGGGGGGGGGGGGG
>NW_026596085.1:14254863-14287237 GCF_907164565.1 Psammomys obesus
GTTGGGGAACGGGATTAACCTCATTTAGCAAGCCATGATCCTAGAGCCTGCACCAGCGTGGGAAGAAAGAGGTGGAGGGAGCGGTCTCAAGCCCAGCTGCTGCCCAGAGCAGAGTGACCTGCCTTTCTGGAGCTGCTGCTGTCCTTAATCAATGCCCTTCGACAGCCCTCCTTCGGGCTGCTCCTTGGTCCTGAGCCTCCCGGAGACCCACTTCCCCTGGAAACCCACTACTCTGTGACTTCTCACGCCACAGTGTTCTGTGATTCTCCTTGGTCCTGAGACCCTTGAGGACTCAGGGTTCCGGAGACCCCAGTGTTCCTAGAAACTCACTGCCCTTTGGGACCCACCGCTCCTGGGAACACACTGTCCCTGAAACTCCCTAGCGCTGGAAACCCACTGCCCGTGGGAACCCACATGCCGGGTGAACAGCTTTATTCCAGAGTGGCGGCGCACGCTGCCCCTGCCCCGAGGCCCGCTGCGCGCCCAGCCCAGCCCCGCCCGGTGCCCTCGCGGCCAGGCCCAGCGTCACGGCCGTTGAGGCCCGCGGCCCCCCGCAGCTCCTGGGGGGAGCCATGTGGCCAGGCCCCGCGCTGCTGCTCCTGGGCCTGGGCCTGGGCCTGGGTCTGGGCAGCCAGCCGCCATCCCTCGGCCCTCGCGGACTGCTCAGGTGCGCCCCGGGGTTGGGGCAGGAAGAGGAGAGCAGCGTCGGGGGTGATGGCTCCGGTGGCCCGTCCCCGCGCACAGCCCCGCGCCGCGCCCTCCCTATGCTGCCCCGTAGATGTCCCTCGGGCACAGCCTCGAGGGTCCTCCTGAAAGTCAACTCAGACCCCGCAGATACCACAGCTATGGCGTCTTGCCAGACGGCCACCTGTACCATGCAGCCAGTGAAGATCAACAGGAACCACCAGAACTCTCCCCTTACCCTGAGCAGGAAGGAGGAAGTCACCCTCAAGGTCACTATGTTCTGGGACTGCCCAGGAGCCATGGATGTTAGCAAGCGCTGGCTCTACTTTTCAGTGGCTTCTGTGAACGACACACCCGATTGGAACCGACCTGTGTTTCTGCCTCAGGTACAGGAGACTAATTTTTCCTCCATCCACATCCCCAAATCTGCCCTGCCTTATGGAGTATATGTGTTAAACTTCACGCTGTCCATCATCAGGTGTGACCCCACCTTGCCCCCGCTGACAAGCTCGGATAGCATCTACATTTGGGTTAAAAAACGCTCCCTGAAGGCTATTCTTTCTGGAGCGGCCAACATGACTGTGAATTTCTCTGATGAACTGATTCTGAATGGAAGCATGTCCCATGACCCAGAGGCGGACATTCCCACAGAGGGACTCCAGTTTTTTTGGTACTGTACCACAAATCCAAGACACTATGGTGGCAACTTCACATTAGTAACCAGCCAGGATGTCTGTCACCCAGAGCAGGATACGCTGGATTGGCCTTGGGCAATGGGCTCTGTACTGACCATTCTGCCAGAAACTCTTAGGGGCAATGATGTGTATTACTTCAGAATGATGGTACAGAAACAAAACAGAATTGCATATGCCGATAAAACTGTACGGGTACTCAAAGGACCTCAACCTAAGGCGCGCATTTTATGCATTGAAAATTGTGAGCCCACTTTAGTTGTATCGGATAGATTCTCTCTGTTTCTGGATTGCACAGGTTGTGCCAGCCAGGATTTCTATAGCTGGTCCATTTTGTCTCAATCAGGTCATGAAGTGATGTTTGACTGGGCAGGGCAAGCTGTCACCAGGAGGAATGGGTCTTATTTGTCTATAAAAGCTTTTGCCTTTAGGAATTTTTTGGAAAGTGGGTTTTGGGTTTCTCTGCATCTAATTTCTTGGAGTGGTGTGACCATGACTTTGAGACATCCTTTTGTCATTAACCATGGCCCTCAAATTGGCAAGTGCACAATTAATCCAGCGAAAGGGATTTCGATGGTTACTAAATTTGTTGTTGAGTGTAGTGATTTTAAGGACAAGAACCTCCCCCTTAAGTATAAAATAATAGTAGCCGAGCTGGACAGCCCTGGAGAAATCAGTTCAGTGGAGGAGAATACGCTGGGGGCTATCGCGTATTTAGGGACACAGTCTACAACACCTGCCTTCTTCCTCCCTGTGGGGATGGTGGCAAATCACTACAATGTGAGGCTGTATGCCCAGGTCTATGACTCACTAGGGTCCTTTTCTCAAGTGACTTTGCAAGCCACTGTACAGATGCCAACTGTCAGGGACTCTTCAAAGGACGTTTTACAACAGCTGCTCAGCTTCACCATGGAACCAGGGTCACCACTGTCTGCTTCTCTTCAAAAGCAGGACTGGTTACCCATGGGCTACTCACTCTACGTGGTGGCTTCCGTCTTGAATAGCATAGAAAGGGAGCTCAAACTCCAAGGCGACAGAGCCCATCTCCTGGAACGCCTCCTCGGCCAGTCTTTTGTGCCGTCTATGAGCACGCTGGATGAAATTTGCCAGGTGGTGATGGTGATTACCAAATTAACACAGAATGTCTCTGACTTCGGCCAAGTGGTTTTAACGGATGCCACGTTACGGCTGTGGCAAGCAAACCAAGCCCTGCAAGCACACCAACACAAAACCAAACACTTTCACTCCCGGCAGATTGAAATCGTGGCCGCTGGCATCCTAAGCGGCCTGTCTAACATTCTTAAGTGGATTAACCCCTACAGTGTGTTCCAAGATCCCTTCTTTGTAGTAGAATCTCTCTCAGACATAATCCTGGCTAACAAGGTGCCGGGTAGCAAAACCACAGAACTAAGGACCAGCAGCTTCAAAATGTATGTGGAGAAAGTTGAAAACTGGGATGTTTTTAAGACCTTCAGAAATGAGACACGCTGCCCAAACTGCCTCCAATCGACACTGAACACAAGCAGGGTTCCCGGGCTACCTTCAAAGGCTCCAGTCTCTATTATGTTCTGTGAGTTCACAGATGACCCCTTTCCTTGGCTGACTTACCCGGAAAACATTTCTGCAGATGTGGTTGGGTTCAGGATGACAGGAGCCACAGATAATGACGGCACCATAGAGATCACACCCGATGTAGCAGAAGTGTATCTGGTCAGAAAAGATTTGACCAATTCCAGTTTTAGCCTTATGGTGGGACCAGGCATTGAAAGTGCTGGGTTCTCAAAGATGACAACAGGTGGAATTAGTTTTGAGGTGGACAGCAGAGGGACTGGGGAGGTAATGGTCCATGTTGTCACAGACGTGACATTGTTGTTCAAGGCCTTGGTATATGCAGGCAGTCAGATCACCCCCACCAATCTGGTGGCCATTTTCCTCGTACCTCATGACATCCCTCCCATTGCCACATGGAGGGGCCCGTTTGACCCAACCTGCCCAGTCAAGGAGGCCCGCGTGGTTTGTCTGCCATCATCCATGCTTCGAATCATAGCTCAGCACAGCCGTTCATTCAGGTATAACATATCCGTGATCCTGCAGGCACCTCGTTTTGTCTTCAAACCTACTAACAAGTTGGTGAGAATTTCTCTGTTCATGGTTCACTGTTTGGATATGGATGGGATCCAGAGTGACTGGCGAGAAGGCACCTGCGTGTTGGGTGAGAAGACCACATGGGAAAAAGTACACTGTGTCTGCAAGAACGTGGCGCAGAGCCGGCGGCAGCTGACCTCTGTCAAGCTGGCCTACCCTCATCTACAGACCCGCTTTGTGACTGCTAAGGTGATCGTGGTCCCCAACCCTGTGGATCTGCAGCCAAAGATCATTAGCAACTTTAACAAAAACCCTGTGACCTTCCTGGTTGTGCTTTTCATTATGGTTCTGTATGTTATTCTTGCTCTCTGGGCCTTGCACAGGGATGCAATGGATCAGTATCTCCGGGACCCTGTGGTGATACTGACCGATAATGATCCTTTTGATAACATATGCTACCTGGTAACCATCTTTACTGGGAGTCGCTGGGGGTCCAGCACCAGAGCCAATGTCTTTATCCAGCTTATGGGAACAGAGAGCACCAGTGATGTGCACTGTTTAAGCCATCCATATTTTAGAACTCTCTCCCGAGGAAGCATCAACACTTTCCTCCTAACAACAAAAAATGACTTAGGGGACATCCATTTCATTCGAGTGTGGCATGACAATGAGGGCAAAGCGCCTAGCTGGTATTTAAGCCGAATCAAAGTAGAAAATCTCTTCAGCAGACGCAGCTGGCTGTTTATGTGCCGGAGGTGGCTCTCTGTGGACACCAGTTTGGATGCAACATTTTCTATCACCAACCTGGATGAGCCTCTAAGAAAGAGAGACTTCTTCCTGATTGACTTGAGTCATAAGCTTGAGAAAACCCACATATGGTTCTCCATTTTCACCGACGTGGTCCCCAAACCATTCAACAGGCTCCAGAGGCTGTCCTGCTGCTTGGCTGTGTTGCTAAGCTCTCTTGTTTGTAATATCATGTTTTTAAATCTGAACAGAAAAGAGCAAACTGAGTCCAGACAGGGGCTTATCCTCAGGTCAGGAATCGAAAGTGCCTTAATCACAATCCCCGTGCAATTATTGATAACCTTTTTCTTCACCTATTCCCAGAAGGAACCTCAAGTGAATCTAGATGAAGTGGCACCTCAGGAGCATCCCCTGATGTCAGAGGAGAATCTGTTCTGGGGAGAGAGATTGAACAAATGGCATGAGTATGAAATGAAAGCTCTCCCCAGTGAAGCTTCCAAGTCCACCTCTGCTTCCAGGGGAGAGCTTTTAAAGATCACCTTCAGAACCTCACAGAAGAGTAAGAAAGCAGGCAGCAAAGTCCTGGATACCCAGAGGTCTAATAAAAACTTCAGTAACAATAACCTAGAAGACGCTGAAGACGTCCTTTCGAAAGCCTCCTCTACCCAACTAGATATCACTCAGCCCATTAAAAATAAGACCCAGATTATCCTGCCCAGCTGGCGTGTTTATATAGCCTGGTTTTTGGTGTTTGCCACTTCTGGCATATCATCATTCTTTATTGTATTTTATGGCCTGGCTTATGGCTATGAAGAGTCAGTAGAGTGGTTCTTTGCATCTTTCTGTTCTTTATGTCAGTCTGTGTTCATCGTACAACCATGCAAGATTCTACTGAGGTCAGGCATCAGGACAAAAAACCCCAAGTACTGTAAGAACCTCCCATGGTCCAGCAAGTATCATTACACAGAAATCAGGCTGCAGGAGACAAGGATGACGCCAGAAGAGATGCAGCAGCTCCATGAGGACATGGACTATATCCGAAGCTTGAGCATATACCAGCCCATCACCATGGACAAACTCCAAATACTCAGGAGGAAGAGGAGGATCAGGAGGCGGTCCCTCTTGTTCTTGAGCTACCTTGTGACACACTTCATATTTCTGACCCTTCTCCTGCTGCTCATCGTCTCACTGCACCATAATGACAGCTTCTACTATAACCGCTTCATTCGCCAACGGTTCTCCATGGACCTTGCCACAGTGGTGAAGCTGGGAGATATCTACACATGGCTCAACAGTGTGTTCCTGCCTTTGCTACACAATGACCTGGACCCAACGTTCCTCCCAGAGAGCTCATCCAAGATCCTTGGCCTTCCACTCATGAGGCAAGTGAGGGCCAAACCTAGCAACGAAACATGTCTGTTGGCCAAGAAGTTTGGGCAGAGTGGCATTGCAGGAGAAATCCGTTGTCACCCACACTATGGCATTGACCCAGAAGACACAGATCAGTATTCCGGTGCTTGGAATGAGGCTGGCAAGCAATCTGCAGACGACACCAGCAATGGGTTTACTTATAAGCCTCCGGGGAAGAAGTGGGTGTATTATTCTTATGGAACACTAAACACATATGGATCTGGAGGGTATGTCTTCTACTTCTTTCCAAAACGACAGATGTTGAATTCCACGCTGAGGCTCACGGAACTCGAGGGAAAGAACTGGCTCGATGAGATGACGTGGGCTGTGATTGTGGAACTCACCACCCTGAATCCAGATGCCAGTCTGATGTGCACTGTTTCAGTTGTATTCGAGGTCTCTCCCTTGGGGGTGGTCAACTCCAGCCTCTCCGTGTACGCCTTCTCACTGGCTGATTTCAGCAGAGGGACATCGGCAAAGACCTACCTGTACGCAGCCATTCTCATGTTCTTCTGTGCCTACGTCGTGGACGAGGGCTACATCATCATGCGAGAAAAAGCCTCCTATTTGAGGAGCGTGTACAACTTGCTCAACCTGTCTCTGAAGTGCACATTCAGTCTGTGGGCAGTGTTGTTCTTGCAGAAGCACCTCCTGGCCACCAGCATGGTCTGGCTTTACCTGAATGACCCTGAAGCCTTCATCCCCTTCCACGCTGTTTCTCGGCTTGATCACTTCATGAAGATCAGCTTGGCTTTCCTGCTCTTTCTGACCATCCTGAAGACACTCAGGTATTCCAGGTTCTTCTATGATGTGCGCCTGGCTCAGAAGGCCATCCTGGCTGCCCTTCCTGGCATCTGCCACATGGCTTTGGTGGTATCTGTGTATTCCTTCATGTATGTGGCCTTTGGGTACCTAGTGTTCGGACAGCACGAGTGGAATTACAGCAACATGATTCATGCCACCCAAACCATCTTCTCCTACTGCGTATCAGCCTTTCAGAACACTGAATTTTCCAGCAACAAGGTTCTTGGGGTCCTGTTTCTGTCATCGTTTATGTTGATGATGATTTGTATCTTCATCAACTTGTTTCAGGCAGTGATTCTGTCTGCCTATGACGAGATGAAGCAGCATGTGTATGAGGAGCCATCCGATGAGGCAGAGGCCATAACCTATCTGTGTGACAAGATAAGATCTGGGTTCGACTTTCTCACCTTCAAATCTAGGGACAGGGACCAATCCGACTTCTTCATCGACATGCTGTACGGGCAGCCGGAGAAGAACAATCGCCGTTTACTGGGCCTGAAGACCAGAAACATCAATGGGAAGAAAAGGATTTATCTTGTTGTCTGACTGGTGATGGTCAGAAGGGCCAGCAGCAACAGTGGTCCCCAAACATGACCTATGTTTGTCAGGGGGACTAAAGGATGCTTGATGGCTTGGTCATGCACACCCCCACATCTGAAGCATCCCTACTCTGGACCCTGCTCTTAGGAACAAGAACATACGAACAGTGGGAAATATTGGGGGACAGAAGGTGGAATTCCCTCCGGATGGGGGTCTCTGACTCCTGGTTCGGCAGCAGTACTCCTTTCATGGCAGCCTGCAGCGGTGGGGAGGAGTGGCAGCCGCTCATTTTTGAGACCCAACCTCAAGGCAAAGAGCTGGTCAGGTCCCATCATGGATTCAGCCACAGCCCAGCAGCCTTTAAAGCAGAAGCAGGCTGGATAACCCTGCTTGTTGGGAGTCTCCTTTACAGACCGGGCCCTGGGAAGCCTCTCCTCCGGCAGGCCAGGGCTAGTGGGGGCCTGTGGGGAGTTTCAGGACAGGCTTGAGAGTTTGATAATGCAGAGATGAGAGCGGGGAACAGGGATCTGAAGCT
This sequence comes from Psammomys obesus, assembly GCF_907164565.1. Taxonomy (NCBI): domain Eukaryota; kingdom Metazoa; phylum Chordata; class Mammalia; order Rodentia; family Muridae; genus Psammomys; species Psammomys obesus. The sequence goes on from NW_026596085.1 coordinate 14,262,361, forward strand.
TCCCTCTCAACTCCCTCAGGCCACGCATCTCTAGTCTACCTAGTAACATTTTCTGACCAAGAAACACGGCCTGTCAACCAAGGTGCACAGAGGTCCATGTTGAAATACAGTATACATTCTACATACTGAATGCAACAATGTGTCTGATAAGTCAGGCACTCGGTTATTATATTTATGATTATCTTCACGGATTATTGAGGAGCAAGGAAATGTGGCTTACTGTTCAAGAAGAACAAGGGCTCACAGTGTAATGCTGTTACTCAGAAGCATGTACCCTTATGTTGATGCCACTTTAAGTTTTATATGAATTAAAGTTGAGATTTCTTCTATGACCTGTGCAGTGATTTCTGTGTAAGAGATCAAGACATATCTGTGAAGGCCAGGAACGTATCTTCAAAGCTGAGGGCCAGGAAAGGAAAATATACAAATGAGGTTATGGCTGCACTAGCCTCACAGGAGTGTTCCATGATAACCTTTTTCTTTTTTTAAGAGATTTATTTTTAAAATTCATCTTTTTTTTTTTTTTCAAGACAGGGTTTCTCTTTGTGTATCCCTGGCTATCCTGGGACTCTCTGTAGACCAGGTTGGCCTCAAGCTCATAAAGATCTGCCTGAATGCTGGGACTAAAGGCATGTGCTATCACTGCTTGACTTTGTGATAATATTTTAAGACTCACTTGCACAACATACTTTTGGACAATACTTACTCACTTGCACAATACTTTTTTGGAAACGGGACCTCACTACATATCCCTGGTTGGTCTGGAACTCATGTAGATGAGGGTAGCACTGAATTCATAGTGATCTGTCTGGATCTGCTTCTCTAGTGCTGGGATTAAAGGCTTGTATCACCATATTCAGTTTTATTTTAAAATTTGTTTTTGGACAATTGCATACAAGTATACAATATATCTTGAATCTATCCACTCCACCCATTCCCTCTTCCTCCTTCTGTACTCCCACAACACTTCCTTTTCCCATCTCCATGCCAGCACTTCCTCCTCCTCCTTCATCTAGAGTCTTGTCTGCAAGTACATGGGTTTAGGACTGTGACCAATCTATCAGTGGCCACAACCCCAAAGAAATGATCCTTTCCCCCAATACCCATAAATTGCCAATAATGAGTTCCTCGGCCATCCATGCTGGAGGGTTACCTGGCTTGGTCTTCTCGTTTATTTTTTTCGTTTTTTGATTGTTTGTTTTGTTTTTCGAGACAGGGTTTCTCTGTGTAGCCTTGGCTGTCCTGGACTCACTTGTAGACCAGGCTGGTCTCAAATTCAGAGATCCACCTGCCTCTGCCTCCCAGAGTGCTGGGATTACAGGCGTGTGCCACTGCACCAGGCTCTGGTTTGGTCTTATTACGTAGGTACAGGTAACCACATCTGCTGTGAAATCATGAGGCCAACAGCCATGTCATGCCCAGAAGACAGCATTTCACAATGCCCCCCCCCCCATCTCCCCGAACTTTTGCTTGTATGTTTCTGGCCCTTCTTCTGAGATGTTCCTCAAGCCTTGTCGGGGGAGGGAGTGATAAAGATGCCCCACTTAGGGCTGACCACTCAGTAGCCCAGTTGTTTTGTGCTGTATTGGACACTGCTAATGGCTTTGCTATAGAATCCCTTTTGCTGCTCAATCTCAAGCTCATTAGCTTGGAATGGACAGTAGCAGGTACTCAGATTCTGTCCATCTTCTGTACAGGGGTTCTGTGCCATGTATGAAGCAGTATGTTAGCACTGAGTGTCTTAGAGATTTGGAGACGTATCTGGAAGAAGAGTAAAACAACAGTAAAGAGTCTACATGAAAGCACCTCAAATAGGTAAAAACAAAACAAACAAACAAACAAACAAAAAAATCCCAGAAGCTGTAAGACTCTTGAAAGAAAATCCCACACAGTCAAAGGCAGGTTATGTCCCTACAAGTTGCTAGCCAAGGAAACCCTTTAAGTTCCAGAAATCAGAAAGGCAAGGAGAATTATTGCCAAGGATCCCATTTCACTACCATGGAAGACAAGGTTTGTCTGCTGGTGCAATTGTGGCAAACTGGTATAGATGCAGACAATGCTTTCTGATTGAATTTAAGGCTTCACAGGAGGGAAACCATGTTCATTACTATAAACCTGGGCAAAAACTTGTGGCTGGTGGTCATAGGCGCCAGTGGGGAGAATGCTGCTGGGTTTGTTTGTTTGTTTGTTTTTAATGAACAGGCATGCCTGTGAAACTGCCTCCTAAATACTTGTATTTCTTACCCACAGATTACTGCTGCTGTTGGCCTCAGGTGTGGAAGAAAATTTCTGTCTATGGTAGTTACTGAGGAGACTCAAAACCAGTCAAATAACTGAATAAATGCCTATTCCTATGGCATATCAGTCCAATGCCAGCCATAAATATAAGAAAATAATCATCACTTCTACGTAACCCCTTCCCAGGTTCAGGGAACATTATCCAAGAGCAGTAAATAAGAGCCACAGAAAGACGTGAGGTGTTATACAGCCCTTTCCTCCAGATGGAAACATTCCTTCCTGGAGGCAGAGGAGGACGTTTAGTGCAAGAATCAGGAAGCTCACCAAACTTTTAACTTAAGACTATCCACAAAGTCCTTTCCCCAAAGTTACAGAAGCAGTAAGCAACCGCTGCGGGAGACAGGTGGAGCTACCTCCAAGTCGTGCAAAGTCCAGAGATATCTTTTGAGTCGTCACCCCTATAGTTGCAGTTACCTGAGTCACACTTAGCCCTGTAAGTACCTCCCCCTCCCCCCCGCCCCCCAATTCACTGGTTCACCAAACAAGATATAGGTAGAACTGGAATTTTTGTCTGTCGTGAGTACGCTTTGTTCTGAAGAAGCCCACACAGCTCTCTAGCCGCGAGCCACAATCCCTACGAGCTAGCAGCGGAAACGGAAGCGACCAGTTTCCCTACCCTGACAAGGACTTTCCTCAGATTTAATTTGAGATCGGAGGCGGGAACCGGGTAAGAGGCTCCGGGTTAGGATAGTGCGGGGGTGGAGCCTCAGCGGGCAATGGGAGCGGGGCTGCGCAGACGCCACGGGCCGAGGGCGGAGCTTCGGCGGCTGAAGGGCGGGGCCGCGCAGGCGCTATGAGGCTGAGCTGAATGTAGTTGGCCACGCAGGCGCTGTGGGGCTTTCGGCGGGCAGGTGGTGAGTGCGCGTGGCTGAGTGTGGCGGGGACCCGCGTGGAGAGCGAGACCGTTCTCCGTCCACGCCGGGCTTCGCTGGGTCTGGCCACGGCGCTTCTGGAAGCCGAGGCGGGAGGCGTTAGACACTCCGCTCAGGGCGCGGAGAGGGCTGCGCGCGGGTGACTGGTGGGTGACCCGTGCCATTAGCGTCTGTGGTCGCCAGGCGGAGCCCTGCCGACCCGGGTAGACTGAGCAGGAGGCGGAGGCTCTCGCGGAGCCGCGCTATCCCGGGAATGTCTCCTGACTGTCACCTGCTGCCAGGGCAGCGTGCCCAGCAGCCTCGGCACTTGCCTGCGACGTGCGAGTTAAGATACCAAGCAGAGCTAGCTAGGCTCGCGTATACCCAAAATAGGATTTTCAGTTTTAGACGTCATTCAGAACCCCGGCCAGTTTCCAAGGCTTACATGTGTTTCTTCTGGCTCCAAAGCCCTTTCTGCAAGACGGGAAGGGTTAGAGGAGAGCACAGCTGGAGCCTAGGACTGCTGATGGGATGTGTGGGAACTTTGAAAGGCGAGTAGGAATTCCAGCACAGCGCTGTAAAATATGAATCGTGTTTCTTGAACTCACCAGACAGCTGTGGTTACGGGTGGACCACTTAGCCAGCAATCTACGAAGAGGCAGGGCCTCCAAGACCATAGATACTCATGAGAATAGGAGGAGTGCCATCCAAACATAATGCAGCCACATCAAGTGGACCAGGGTATGAGTCTCGGGGAGCCACAGAAACAAGAGACTTTTCCACCCGCCCTGGGCTTTTTACCAGCCTTCACTGGTGGGAAAGACTAAGGGCAGAGCAGAAGTCTAAAAGCTTTCCTGTAAACTCATCTGGGGAAGGCTGAGGTAGCTGTACCAGTTAATCTGCCTGGGTCTTCCAAGGAAAGAAAAGTGTCAGACTACTTTTGGGTAGGACAGGAAAGTATGCTCTAGGGCAAGTGAAGGGAAGGGCAGGAGGTACATGAATCCGTCCTTAAATATTATCTGAGAGGCCAATACATCTCCCAGCTAAGCACAAGTAATGCTAGAGAAACTTGAAGCCAGTGTAGCAGAAGAACCAGGAGAGCCAAAACCACCTTAGTTACTGGATTTAGATGGGGATTTCATCAGGTAAAGAATTGATAGAAAAAAAGAAAGAGAAAGAAAGAAAGAAAGAAAGAAAGAAAGAAAGAAAGAAAACAGCAGAAAGAAAGAATGCCTTCAAGGGGCCCATCAGTTGACGTGAAGGAAGTCACTGAACTGAAGATAGTCTATAGAAGCTATCCATATTGGGGCTGGTGAGATGGCTCGATAGGTAGAATGCCTGCAGACAAGTCTGACCTGAGTTTGATCACCAGATCCCAGGTGGTGAAAGGACAAAACTGACTCCGCGTTGGTACTGTGGCACAGGCATGCCTGCACAAAATCAGTCAATAAACAATTAAAAATTAGGGCTGTCGAGATGGCTCAGGGGTAAAAAACATTTGCTGCCAAGGCTAATGACTCAAGATTTCATCCGCAGGACCCATACTGTAGTAGGAGAGATTTTCTGCAAGTTGTCCTCTGACTGCTTCATGAATTCCTTCGATGGCACTACCTTCTCCCCAGATAAATAAATGTACACAAAAAAGAAATTATCCAGTTTAGGTATGTGGGGATGGAAGTCGTCTCTCTCATTTCACTGTTTCATAGCCCAGGCTAGGCACAGTCAACCTTGTGCATTGACAATTCTGTGTAACTTGCTCTGAGCTTGAGGTTCTAAGCGCAAGGTCCAGGATGCTTACACTTTGTGGGTGGGCTATGAACGGCAGGCAGAGGGAATTTAAAGTGTGGTGCTTCTTTGGTTCCAATGGTGATACCCCTATCTCTTGGTGTTGCAGATGGCATCTGAGGCAGAGCCCCGTCCCCTGGGCATGTTTGAGTGCCAGCTCTGTGCCTTGACAGCTCCTTATACCTATGTTGGGCAGAAGCCCCCAGACACCCAGGCTGTTGTGTGAGTATGCATTCTGGGCCAGTGCTTAGGAGGCTCTGTCCAGTATTACTTGGCAGATACTATGTGGAGTGTGACGCCTGGTTTGAGTGTTGTACTTTAGACCAGTCCTTGCCCTTGTTCCGGATGCCCCAGGCATAACCCGAGGAGGCTGCAGGCAAGGCTGGAATTCTTTTTGACTCTTCCAGGACTCTTTGCACTCCTTGTGGCACCCTCTTCCCTCCTCTCTGCCTCTACGCCACTGTATAGATAGACTAGTTCCTGCCTGCTGAGGCTCCTCCTGCAGTTGAGAGTTAGCCACTTGTTCTGTCTGTGAGGTGGAAGCCTTGTGGCCCCGGGCCAAACAGCAATGGCTGAGCATGATGGCTTTCTCACGTGGGGCTGTGCCCTCTGCTGTCCCTGCTGGTGATGCTGGGTGGGTACCAAGTGGTTCTCAAGGATCAGCTCTCTGAGGGTCTGCTTCATGCAGGTTGGGAGCAGAGATGTTTCTGCTTGCTGACTGGATTGTGGCTCATCCTTCATGCAAGATTTCGTGAGAAAGCTGGCTAGTACTGGACTCATGTGACAAAACAGCTGGAGACCAGGCTCAATTCCAGTTGCTCTCATTCTGATAGATGTGGGACAGAGAAGAGTGTGCCCCATGCTGACCTCATGAGCCTACCCAGTGAATCATGCTTGCTCTGAGAGGCTTCCACTGCACCTCACAGAGCTGAGGCTGGGTCACATTTCAGTTCCCATCTGTCCTCCAGGCACGAGCCTTTCTGCCACCACCCCACTGTATAGGTAGACTAATTCCTGCCTGCTGTGCAGCCCCACCGTGCTCACCATGTCCCTTCTCCCTGCAGCCTCCTGGAGGAGAGCTACATCATGAAGGACCCCTTCTCCTCCGACAAGGCCAAGTTTCTGGTCCTCGGCTCTCGGTGCAGTGTGTGCAGCAGGCTGGTGTGTGTGGGCCCGGTGGGTACACCCGGGGGCCTCCCAGTTTTTGCCCTGAAGATCTGGGAACCTCCTGATCAGGTGGAGAGAGGATAGGGGTTCTTAGCCCATCCTTTGGAACACAAGGGAAGGGGCCAGTGAGGACAGTTAGAGAGTCTCAGCCTGGGGTGAGTAGAGAGACTCCAAGCGTTAGGCCTTGGAGTAGTCCTGAGATCTGAGAACCCCTCAGCATCTCCTGCAGATACAGTGCACACAAGGGGCCCTTGCCACAGGTCACGCACAGCAACGGTTCCCTCTCTTTGCTGACTGGCTGATGTATGGGATGGTGGCAGGAGCCCCAGTTCCACCAGTTGGAGGGAAGACTGTGGCAGGAGTGTTTGAAGTCAACAGGCTGGAGAAAGGTGGGCTGGGGCCAGCCTCTGAGGAGCCTCAAGCACTGCTCCTTGGATTTGGGCTGTACTTGGCAAGCAGAAGTAGGGATTGCAACAAGAATATCAGGCATCTTCCCCTTTCTTGGATTAAATAATACGTTAGTGAGGAGATCTCCATTGCAAGGGATTGCACCTCAGAACTTCAGGCAGGATGGCCACCCTGCCAGCCCCTGGTGCTCCTTCCTTTTGTTGCTCAGGTTGCTGCTCCTCCCGGTGCCTTATGGGGGTGGGGGTTGCCTGGGAGAGGCCTGCTGAGTCCCTTCCTGTTTTGACCCTCTTCTCTCTCACAGGACTGCAGCCTATTCTATGCCAAGAGGGTCTGCCTCCCCTGTGTTCAGGAGAATATCAGTGCTTTCCCTCAGGAAATCCGTGAGGATGTGGAGAAGAGAAAAGGTGCCTCTAAGAGGCCCTCCAGCCATCCTTGAATGGCAGGGGCACAACCTCCTGTGCGGCATTGGGCTGGGCTCAGCCAGGATTCCAGCTGAGAGCTGGAGCTGAGGAATGGCCAAGACTGAGGACAGACAGCAGGAGTGGATCCAGCTGGAGCTCCAGGCCTGGCCTCTAGTGGAGACCGGGAGTGAGGAAGAGGGAGCCTCCTTCAGTGGAACAACTGGTAGACACTTCCTGTAGCTGTTCATGTGGGAAGACAGCTGGCTTCTCTCCAGGACTTCAAGTGACGTGAAGTCAGCCTCTGAGGGCTAGTGGCAGGGCCAGAGGGCATGCAAGGGTTACGTCACATCTTGTATAATGCCTGGGAAATGATTTAAACTCGACTCTGTCTCGTATTTCTAATTAAAAACCTGAAGGATAAGTAACCTGGTTTGAGTAACCTTTTCACTGATCCACTTGGACAATTCAGTACACCCCATTTTGGGGCCAGTCTGTGGGACCTGGTCTCTGCAAACCCGCCACGTCCTAGCATCATTCAAAATGAACCAACTAAATTTTAAAAATAGTTTAATTTTTTTTTAAAACCATTAAGGCAAAACTGTACCCTGAAATTAACTCTTTTACATTCATCAGTCTTATAGTAGGACATTCCAAACATACAGGTTCCCATAAATTCAGGATATAAATCAATACATATCAATACGTACAGTCAGTTCAATCTGCTATGGAGAAGACAAAGAAGACTTTTCTTTTTTTAAATTAATGTTAAGTTATAGCCATTTTCTAATTGCCTGGAACCAATCAGATCATAGGACTAAAAATTTCTATTTGCCCTTCTGTGTTCCCCCTGGATTCCTGATGTCTTGGGTATCCCTGTATCCACAACGAGCTGGGAAGTGTGAGAGGATGCTTGTACCTGCTCAACACTTCCTATTCAGGACTGCCCTTATCACAGAGGTCTGCAAGAATGGCACCGAGGACAATAGTGAACAGGTGGCAGGAAGCGGGCCTTAGGCCTTGCTTTGGAAATGTGTATGTCCTCGTGTGTGTCTGTGAGACCCTCTCCCCACAGGATCTGATATAATGGCATTGTGGATCTTGGAGGGTGTTACAAAGACACACCAAGGAGAAATGTGGCCAGGACATTGGAAATGACATAGAGACTCAGTGGAACAGCTCAGATTGCCTCAGTTCTTTGGTAATAATTCATAAGTAATAATTCCCTGAACAATGGGCAGCAAGTTGACCCCACAGGCCTAGTCGGTGGCCTCGATGGGAATACTGATGTCAGGTTGGTGACTTCTAGCCGGGGTTCAGGAAGGCCTAGTTGGCAGAGATAGATACCGATTGGCTTGTACTTGTTTAAAGGAAAAAAAAAAAGAATGTCTGGCAGAGCAGATTCACAAATTGGGAAGAGATGGTGCCTGGCTCAGGGGCACTGAGGGGTGAGCACGCGTGGGCAGCTGTGTTGCAGTTCTTTACTTGGGCTTCCTGTATGTCCAGCAGGTTTGAGAGCCAGGCTTTGAACAGACACTGCACTGAACCCTGACCTAGAAGATTCCAGGTGTTGGCGATTAGACACATGACCACAAGCTAGTCAACTACGTGTATCAGTGTTTAAAAAGAAAAACACAGAAATCACAGTCCTTTAGATATAGCTATGAAGATAATTCCTTTTCATTCAGTGCAGAAAACATGATGACACTTAACACGGACAATACTGGACATCATCCGAGAATAAATGCCAAGTGTCATTCATCTGTTGTGAGGTACACTTAGTTTCAGTCCTGACAAGAGCTGGCTGTGCCTTTTTTTTTTTTAAGTAAAATTTCCCAAAGTGACAATTTGACCAAGAAAGGGTCAACTACTCCCTAGTCTTTAGGGCCTGAATCTAGGCTCTATGTGACTTAAAAGCATAGCTGAGTGTCAGGGGCCTGGGAAAAATGCCTAAGTAGCTGCTGACAGCCAGGGAGCCCAGAGGCCCACCTGCCTCTGCTCTGGCCTCACCACTGCCAGGGTGACCTGTGCCCAGGGTTAGAGCATCTGTTTCACCAAATAAATGAATTTGAAGCTGGGTTTGGTTTGGGGGAAGAGGTGAGAGAAGAAGAGGCCATTATTTCCTTCTCTCTTCAGAGAACTGCAGGGTTTTCATATTTGACCCCCAACTGGGAAACTTAAATAAAAAGAGAGCAAAACAGCTTTATCTATGACATAAAACTTGATGTTTCTCCTTTTCTTGCCAACAATGGCACCTGACCACCACTAAGGTGTCAGGTGCTTTGTCAAGACATGATAGTGACCATGGGTGCAGTTTGGTCCATTTCTGGTTGGCACAGCATTCTCCAAAAGGTGCACCCCACTATGCAACCACTCTCCCTGACTAAAGTTCTGTTGCAGGAGAAAAGCAACGGACTCCATTTCTCTTATCTCAGACTAAGAAGTAGATGGGGCTGAGGTTTGATGCTGAGAAAATGTCCACAGGCTGGCGACTGGCCAGGCGGCGGCAGCCTCTCACACTCTGTCCTGATAAGGGGCCACAAACCTCTTTTTTGATAAACCAACAGGCCGATACACTGAAGCAAAACGAGAGATGCCAACACATTCCTCAGAGGAGGCTGAGTGAGGAACAAGATCCACTATTTAAACTGAAACCTGTTGGTGGAGGTTTTGTGTGTGCTGTGTTTTTAGGTAAAGACAAGAGCTGTCTCTGCTCTGAGTCAGGCTATTGCTCTAATATTCTTACCCTACTCTGGTCATGGTGTCAGCCATACTGATGTGCAGTGGGTACACTGTGGTGCCTGGTGGTTCATCGGGAAACCAAGCTGGCCCTCACCCCTCAGGCTGGTGGTGTTTACCCGAAGATGGGTTTAGGTTCCTGTTCTCACCCTTCCAGAGGATGTGGAAGGAGACCGGGACCCGCTTTGTATGCCGGATGAGCAGTTGTAGGCAGCTGCTGCGTTTTCCTAGTGTAACCCCATCTTGAAAGGCCACTCAAGTTAAAGACAGATAGAGTGAAGGTGGTGAGCTTTCTGGCTGTAGGAGGCCCTGGGACCAAAGGCTAATCAATCTCAGGGGACATGAGAAGAGCTTTAAACTGGAGTTCAGCAAGACATTTTTAAACCATGTGGCCAATGATGCAAGACAAAAATCCCCTTCCTCCATCCATCTGGCTACTTGAGAGTCCAATATGCCTTATGTCACGGTGTGCTGGATAAGGGCTCAAGGTAAAACACATTTGGAATCAGAAAGATGCGAGCTGGGTGTAGAGGAGCCCAAGGGCCATATTTTGTTTTGTTTTTCTGAAGGTCTGTTTCAAGGAACCTCCCCTGGGGGTTCCAGCAGAAAGGGGTGTTGTGCAGGGAGGGTCTGTGGAGTGGCCCCTGCAGACAGGATGAGCGACCTCAGTTCAGTAGATGACAGTAACCTTTGCATATGTGCGTCCCCTTTAACAGCAAATGTTTCTTCACTAGGTCACACAGCCTCTTGCAGATATCAGGAGGTGGGAAAGAGGGACATCGAGGCTGCTTGGTCCCCATCAGTCTCCAAGGAGTCTGGCACCAGGAGTTTGCTATCAGTGCTGGTTTCATACCCCTGCTCTAGAGCTCCAGGAACCAAGGTGGCACCCCTTATTGGGCTGTTGGCCGATACCACTGACACCTTGCAGACTATAGCTGCCCACCTCCTCAGTTCCTAAATGTGCCACAGTATTCAACCTGGCATGTCTTGGGTTACTGACCCCTTGAGAAATCTAACTAGGTGACCTCAAAGATCCTAGCACCATGTGGCCACATTGTGAATATCCTACCCAGTAATGAGAGTGCAGAAAGTCAGTGACTTTCAAGCCAAGGTCACTGTGGTCCCACCTGGCTTCTCTGGGGATAGCTTACTGGCAATCTCACGAGGCTGTGGAGAACGAAACCTTCGTGAACACTACTGAGCATCAGTTCAGATACAGACTGCCCCAGAACCTGTCAGTCATCTCTGTGGCCCATGCTGAAAGCATACAGCAAGGGGCTACTTTTCAAAACCCACTTTCCAAGGTCACTGGAGTGGCATTTGTCTAAAGTTCATCAGGAGCCTGCCCTCAGAGGGGACCAGTGCACAGAAGAGACTTGGCACTGGAATCCATCCTTTGACCCTCCAAAACCAGGACCAGCTCTAGCCCTGTAGGAAGGACCAAGGACTGGATATGCCATATTACGAAAAGGCTGGCTTCTTCCTGAATGAGCTCAACCTTCACTGGGATCATATATGGAAATGATTTGCTCTGCTTCTGATTGCGAAGAGCCTGGGCAGATTGCCTACAACGACTGTTGTCCAACAAAGCCTTTGACTGGCAGCAAGGAAGGAAGGACAGAAGGGAAAGTGGGAATGAGGAAGGAAAAAAGACAGGGGGAAGAGAAGGAAAGAGGGAAAGGGAGGGAAGAAGGAAGGAGGCCAGTAAGGGTGCAAATCTTGAAGCATACCTTGACCCTAATTCTCCCTTTTTCCTACTTGAAATGTCATGGCCTTATTTTTCTTTCTACTGTTTTTATAATGCTGACCTTGAACATTTTATCAGCATCAATCTTTTCTCCCCCTCCCCCCCCCAAAAAAAAAGGGCGGGGGGAGGTCTCACCCAGCACAGACTGGCATCAAGCTGACTTATGTATCTGAAAGTAACCTCTAACTTCTCTGAGGTTACCGGCATCTGCCTACCCTAAAGCAGCACCAGTGATCAAGCTCTCTATCCACTGAGCTATGCCCTCTACTCCTTGGCAGTATCCATCTCGACCATTATTTCATAAGAAATAGTGATGATGCCAGAAGAGCCAAATTTTCTAAAGATGGTGCAGGAGGAAGATACAACCTGATCTGAAATATGCAGCTATCCCCTTAGAGGGCAGGAGCTGGCAGGCCCATGAGGTCTGAGAAGTCTTTGTGCAACTGTTTCTCTTGAAGGTAGCCAGCACCGTTCGCCCAATGGGACTGAGAAAAAGGGACCTTACCATCTAGTTCTTTGAAAAACAAAAAAAAAAAAACAAAACAAAAACAACAACAACAGCAAACCAACCAAGGGCTGTGAGGTTGTTGGCTGGGTACAAATAGAAGATGAATGAAATCACACTCTTGTCTCTTGTTCCGCAGGATAACCAGCCCCCTTCAGCCTGGGTGGCGAAGTCAGCTTTTGCCTTCTCCACTCCAGGGAGCACCTCACCACCAAGACAGTTTTCAAAATGCAACAAAGTGTCATATTAAAGGAGCTGCCAAAGGGGCCTAGAGGAGCGTTTACAAATCTTTTGTGAATCTACCTCTGAAATCGCTGCCAAGCCCCCACGCTGTGGGTCTGATGTGAATAGAGCCACAGAACTAGCTGCTCGGGCTCATCCTGTCTTTGTGTATCAGACACTACCTCAAGCCTCCTGAGGCTTCTTGAGATGTAACTTTCTGGAATCTTCTACACAAATCTGAAAAAAAAATTTTTTTTTCCCCATGGGTCAGTTATATCCTCCAAAACAGTGGTCAGTAAAGAAAATGATGGGGCTGGGTTCTGATAGCTTATCAAACCATTCTTGAAATGTTCTCAGAAGTCAGCTCTCTCTCTCTTTAGAGCCATGAAACAGAAGGGGGGGGGTCTTTTCAATAAACTTTTTTTGCCATGTTTAACTGGCTAACCTTGGGCCGCACCTTGACTTATATAGGTTTGAAAGGTTAAAAAGTGCAGATTAGTTTTCGGGATTTACAAGAGTGCTCACAGCCAGAAGGACGGCAGGAAAAGAAGAGACTGCGAGGGCTTTGAGGTTACCTGTTAATTAATGGCAAATTATAAATGTGATGTAGAGAAATGTGCATTGACTATCATTGGGCCAGTTAAAATCAGACCGGGGACTGCCATTCTCTGTAATTGTCTGAATCCTATTTGTAGTCTCCATTCGAGGAAAGGCAGTCTTAGAAGTGCCCATTGAGAAAGGAAAGACGTGGGGAGAGCCTGCATTACTTAGGCCCAGCCCTCTTCACCTCCAAGGATAGGAGGGTGGTCATCCGTGCAAATCCTTGCTCTCCTGTTTGGGGCTGCAGACCTCAGAAGTCTTGAATGGTGGCAATGGCTGCCATCTCAGGAAAAATCAGTACATGTCTCTGTAGATCTCCTGCAGCAGCGGGTGCAGCGCTGCGTCCGACTCGGTCTTCTTGATGACCTGCACGAGCTGCGCATGCTCCGTGACCAGCTGGCGAAGGTCCACCATTTTTTGAAGAAGTTTCGGGAAGAGAAAGGTGTCATCCGGATGGTTGCTCTGGAGGTGGAGCTTGAGCACGTGCACGATCCCTTCCTGCAACTTCTCAATGTATCCTATGTTTAGAAGGCCAGGCCGATCTACGCTCAAAAGAAGAAAGAGACGTCTGAGAGCCACGGGTCAGTGGAGGAGCCAAGCGTTGCTGCTTCCTGTGGCCCCGCAGGGAAGGCGCTGAGTGACCTTTACATACATGGCAACCAGACCAGAGGTCAGATAGACTTTTCCACAGTCACTGCCCCTGATGAGGACAGACACGCCGGGCACTCCTAGCTCTTCAATGAGCCATCCCATAGTGCTACCCCAGACTCCCTTAAGGTGCAGCCCCTACTTTTGGATTTGTCTGACAATCCCCAAACCATGCCAAATCGTTATGTAGTATAGGAAACGGAAGGCTTCTTCCCGGGTGAAAGGCGTGTATTCAGCTTCCCATCAGCAGCTAAGAGTGTGACAAGATCAACAAGAATTTTTTGTTTGGCTTGGCTTTGGGTCCCCCACCCAACCCCCCAACAGACTTTGTCTGTGTAGCCCTGGCTGTCCTAGAACTCTGTAGACTAGGATGGCCTCAAACTCACAGAGATCTACCTGCCCCTGCCTCCTGGGTGCTGGGATTAAAGATGTGAACCACCACTGCCTGGCTAAATCTTCATTGTACATAGTAAAATAGATATAATAATTAAGGTTTTGTGTATGTCTTGGGGGGGGGTATACTATGTAGAGACCAGAAGCTAACCTTGGGTGATGTTCCTCTGGTGCTATCCACATTGTTTTTTGAGACAGGCTCTCTCACTGGCCTAGAACTCATTCCCCAAGTCTAGCTGTCCAGCCAGCCCCCACGGATCTGAGCATCTCTCTCTCCACAGCACTGGGGTTACAAGAGCATGGTCACACAGCCAGCTCTTTTTCTTTTCAGTGTGGGTTTTGGGTTTGAACTCAGGTCCTCATGCTTGTATGGCAAGCACTTTGCTGACAGAGCTGTCTTCCCAGCCCCATGACTAAGTTTCCCGATGGCGGAAGGCTCCACCCATGGGAGTATGTATGTAGCTCTGCACTGGCTTTCCACCCTCCCTGCCACTTCCAGTCACACAAAAAAGACCTGGCAAAGAGATTTGAGCCGTTTTTATGCTTTTCGGGGGCAGAACGATGCTTCCATCAGTGACCATGAAGGGCTGTGTGGCTTCCGGCAATTGGGAAGAATTGTCACCCGTAGGTCTATGCCAAGGCCAGGCAAGGTCAGCTGGGCTTACAGTAGGTGGATGACCTTCCTAGACTAGAGACAGGGCTATTTAAAGAAGTAGAATGCTGAACCAACTACCAGGGACCATAGAGCCAGCTTCCCCAGAGAGGCCTGGATCTTCCTTCATGGGGATTATTCCTTCTGGCAGAGAAGACCTTGACGCTGCTTCCAGAGAGCATGATAGTTCTCAGCATGAATTAACATCAGCATTAACAGCAACAGCACCTTGCCTGCACTTGCACTGTGCTTTCCAGACTATTAACTGCACAATAATTATAATATTAACAGTACAAATTATCACAGTATAATATGTGTATCTAGGATGCTTACATTTGATATAATTTTATGTTATCAGTGGAGCATGTATTTAAATTAATGCATATAATATGGCAGTATGTGTTAATGGATATATACTAAGAATGGAACTACAGTGTATAATAGGTATAATATTTTCACTCAGCTCTACTTGGCAATAACTTGGGCTCAGACACCATCCCACCCCGATGGTGCTCACTTCACTGTATCAGACCCAGGCTGGCACCATATTGACAGCCATTGAGTTCCTCCAGAGGAAAAGCCGGTGAGTGCCTTGACAGTGGCAGATCAACTTACCTCCACAGCAAATTATAGCAGCCACGAAAAGGGAAATGTCACTGTCATCCAGTTCTAGGGCATTGAACTTCATAGCAAAATCAAACTTGGGTTCCAGGATGTCACAGAATGGTTTCCTCAGGTTCTTTAGGAACTCCCGAGTGATGAAGCCATTGCCATACGCTATCAGCATCCCGTCTTTGTTCATCATGGAGGACAACATTGTGAAGATGGCTTCATACACACCGTACTTTAGCAAGGTAACTTGGTCGTTCAAGTCCAAGTTTGCAAAGCCCGGGATGGCCTTGGCAAATTCTGTGAGCTCGGTGACAGTCTCCACAGACATGCACTGGCAGCAGTGAAAGATCCGGACCTCTGCCTCCTTGTTTTGGATGCCATTGGCCACCATCTTGGCCACAAGTGTCTTCTCAGCCATACACAAGGTCTCCATGTCATGTATGACAAAAGGCTACAAAGGAAGGTGATGAAGTTAGTCAAGTGACTACTCTATGACAAGCTATGCAATCTTCTTAACCATCAATAAACTAAGAAGCAGCTACTGTGTCCAAACCCCCAAGCTTGGCGCTAGGACAATTCAAAGTACATGTGCAGTGCAGTCCTGTCCTTGGACAACTTCAAACTTGGATAACATAAGACTTTGCAGAAAGCTACAATATAAGTCAGAAAGATAATAGTTGTCAGGGCTGGAAAGATGACCCAGAGGCTAAGAGCACTTGCTGCTCTTGCAGAAGACATTGGTTCAGTTTCCAGCTCACAATTGTTTGTAACTCCAGTTCTAGAGAATCTAATGCCTTCTTCTGACCTGTGCAGACCACGGGAGAAGGTGGTACACAGGCAAAACACCCGTACACATAGAACGAAAATAAATGAAAATTTAGAAGATAGCATTTATTATGTCCTGGCCTTGGGTAAGGGTTTCAATACTAGGAAACAAAAGTTCTGGGCTGGAAAGATGGCTCAGTGGTTACAAGTGTGTACGATCTACTTTTCCAGAGGACCAGAGTTCAGTTCTTTGCATCCGTGTTGGGCAGTTCACAGCTACCTGTAACTCCAGCTCCAGGGGACTTAATGCTGTCTTCTAGCTTCTTGGGGCACTGCATTTATATGTATCCACACAGAGACATGCATAATTAAAGACATAAAACAAAAATCTAGAAAAAGAGACAAAAGTAACCCAAAGTGCTGGTTTTGGCAATGAAGTGAAGATGAGAATGTAGCAAAGCCCCTTTACGTTTTAATTACATTCGCCAGACTCCTAGATACTACTGGAATGGTATTAAGTAATTAATACCATTAAGTAATTCCTAATTTTATCATTTCATAAACTTTGAAGGTAACTATCATTACTTTGCATTGACTTTTGGATAAGCCTGCCATATGAATATATGATCATCATTATCGGACAAACAGGCAGGCCTTGTTCAACTCTGTAGAGTGAGACTTGGACCACCTTCCAGTGTGCCTTTCAGTGTAGAAAACATAAGCCTTGTCAGTGGCCTGTCCAGGAACAAGGGTCAAATCCAAACCCGGGTCTCTGTATGTTGTAGCACTATGACCTCCACCCGCAGGTCTGCCTCTATATAAAGTTTAGTGAGCAGTCCAGCTTTGTCATCACTGTGCATGTGTGTGATGGTTCATCTGGACTCTCAAACCGGTGAGATTCAGAAGCACTTACAAGATAAACTGTAAGGATATTCCTGGAGAGGTCTAACTGGGGTGGGGGACCCACCCCGAATGTGGGTGACACCATTCTCAAGGCTGGAGTGCCAGACTGAATTTAAAGGAAAGCCAGCACCATCTCTGCTTCCTGACTGTGGCCATAATGTGGCCAGCTGCCTCATGCTCTTGCCATCATGCCTCCCCTGTCAGGATGGACCAGACCCTCGAACTGTGAGATAAAATAAACCCAGCATTAATTCATGTTTGTCAGGTGTTCCATCCCAACACAGGGACAGACAACAAATAAAGCGACTAAAGGAAATTAGCTATGACACACCACATCCTTATAGGTACTGCTATACCATTCTCAAGAGACATGCGTGGAATCAGTCAGGATGTCCATTGACAGATGAATGAATATGCCCAAGAGAATATTCTTTAGTCATTAAAAAAAAAAAAGACATTCTCGTATTTGTGACCAGATGGACAGAACTGAAGGAAACAAATACTGTGTATTGCCACTCATGTGGGTGCTAAAAACATTAGCCTCAGGAACAGAGAGTAGGGAAGAGAGAAGGGAGAAGGATCCGATAATGCCATTGACCCCAGAGATCTTTATGTGTTTCATATGAAGTTTAAACTTTCTGGACACATGATGATAAAAATGTTTAAGCAGGTTGACAGTGAGCTCTGATTTTGTCAGTACACATTTTTGTACTTGCATCTAATTTTCAACCTGTATCCCACAAGTGTGTACAATTAAAAAATAAGTAAACTGCTTAAAAGAATCATCTGTTGCTAGAACACATGGTTTTGCAGTCTCTGTGCTCAGAGGGATTAAATGTCCGGAGTGCTGAGAAGAGCCAGTATTTGCCCTACCACTGACCAGGATTCATGTTTGCTAAGTATCAAGGGCTCTGAATTTTGTGACCCTCTATACCACAAACACACACCCACACACCCACACACGTAATGTCTATGCTGAGTGAGTACAGTCACTAATGAGGTAGCCAGGTATTGTTTTATCTAAGCACAGAAATGAAGCATCCCAGCCTAACTCGCCCTCCCCATGCTGGGTTGTCAAGAGCATCTTCAGGAACCACAGAATAGATGCACAGTCCAGGCATCTGGCATGTGCCTGGTACAGAGGCAGGAGGGCGTGTGGAGGAGAAGCAATTTTCTGTGAGGTGTTTAAGTTGAGCCTGAACATGTAATATAGCCCTGGATTGAAAAAAAAAATCTGATTCTATGAGAGGATTACTAAAAATGGCTCATTGTGGGGCTGGAGAGATGGCTCAGTGGTTAAGCACTGACTGTCTTCCTGATGATCTGGTCCTACTAAGCACCCACATGGTGGCTTACAACAATCTCTAAATCTAGCCCCAGGGGACCTGAACCCCTCTCTACCTCCAAGAGCACTATACACACACACACACACACACACACACACACACACACACACACACACACGGTGCAAAGATGTTTATGCAGGCAAAATACCCATACACAAAATAATTCAAGAAAAATGACTCATGGGCAAGTGAAAACATTCTGTGAGCAAAACTCAGAGCCAAGATGCTGAGCATTTTCAAGTCAGAACAAGGTGGATCACAACACACACACACACACACACACACACACACAGAGAGAGAGAGAAAGAGAGAGAGAGAGAGAGAGTTAGTTTCTCTAAAGACCTTAATGACAGGTCTGATTACCACTTTTTTGGGAATGATTTGGGAACAGTGATACTTCAGAAAAACAAACATGGAAAGTCTGATTAAAGGGACAATAGAAATGCAGTGGACTCACTATTTTATGGCAGGTGAGATAGCTTGGCAGGTGTTTGTTTTCAAGCCTGAAAACCCAAGTTTAATCCCTGGGGCCCACATAATACAAGAAGATTAACTCCTGTGGGTTGCTCTCTGACCTTTACACACACATGTGCATGCCCCACCCTCATACACACACACACACACACACACACACACACACACACACACACACAAACTAAGTTTAATATAATTTTGAGTAACTAAAATTAAATGTGTATACTGAGTAAGGACTGACTTTAAAGATTATTTGCAATACTGGAAATTGAACTCGGGACCTCATATATGCTGGAAAAGCTTCTCTAGCAGAGAGTCAGACCCTCGGCCCTGAGACATTTTTTTTTTCTTGTCATTATTGCCTAAGCACTCCAGCAAAGCAGTCATTTCCATAGCATTCACATTATGTCAGGGGTTATGAGCCATCAGAACGAGTTAACAGTTTAGAGTGGAGGTGTGTGTGATTCTCTGTGATTGCTATCTGTGGTGGTTTGAATAAGTATGGCCCTCATGGACTCATGTGTTTGAATGCCTGGCCCATTGGGATTGGCACTGTCAGGAGGTGTAACTTTGTTGGAGCAGGTGTGTCACTGTGGGGGTGGGCTTTGAGGTCTCCTATGCTCAAGCTATGCCTGGTATGGCACATGGTCTCTGCCTTTGGATCAAGATGCAGAACTGTCGTCTCCTCCAGCAGAAATAAAAGTGGAAAGCAAGAAAATAAACAGTCAGGATTTAGAGAAACACAGTGAGAGGAGCTGGGGCCTCCCAGAATATTTGACATGACAGGGAGTCTTCCAGAAGGGGGCTGTGGGGCGTAGGGGGCGTAGGGGGTGTAGGGGGCATAGGGGGCGTAATCATCAGGAGGCGTGATGATTACCACCAGAGGGCATCTCCAAGGACAAGGACAGCCTCAGCTACATAGCTCACAGGGTAAAGCAAAATGAACAGCTGGGCCCCTGCTAAAAGACAGTTAAGAATTCTGGCTTTCAGGGTTGGAGAGGCGGCTCGGCAGTTAAGAGTAAGCACTGTTCTCCCGGAGAGCTTGAGTTCGGTTCCCAGCACCACACTGGGAAGCTTCCGATGACTGTTACTCCAGCTCCAGTGCCCTCTTCTGGCCTCTGTGGGCACCCCCACTCGCTGTGCACACACAGCCCCATCTACACATGACTGAAAGTATAATAACTTGGGGCTGAAGAAGAGATGGCTGCTCTTCCAAAGGACCTGGGTTCAATTCCAAGCACCCACATGGCAGTCCACAACTGTCTGTAACTCCAGTTGCAGGGTAGTAGATATCCTCACCCAGACATACATGTAGACACCAATGCACATAATTTTTTTTAAAGTACAATAACTCTTTAAAAATTCTAAGTCAGGTTGGGCGTGGAGGCACATGCCTATTTTCATAGTAGTCAGAAGACTGAGGCAAAAGAATTCCATGAGAATAAAGACAGTACTGGGCTAGTAAGAACTTTTTTCTCACACAAAAAGCTGAGTGTGGTGACACAGGCCCCTGATCCCAACACTAAGGAGGAAGGAGGATCTCTGTGAGTTAAAGACCGTTCTGGTCTACAGAGCAAGCTTCAAGCTAGCCAAGCCTACACATTGTCACCCTGAGGACAGGTCAATATGGTGACTAGACTTTTTATTTTTTAAGTTATTTACTTTATTTTATATGCTTTGGTTTTTTTGTTTTCTTTTCCTGCATGCATGTCTATGTGAGAGTGGCAGATCTTGGAGTTACAAACAGGTGTGAGCTTCCTTCCATGTGGGTGCTGGGATTTTCCTCTGGAAGAGCAATCAGTGCCCATAACTGCTCAGCCTTCTCTCCAGTCCCCAAGTTTTTATTTTTATTTTTTAAAGATTATTTAATTATGTGCTTGTGTGTATGTGTGTGTGTTTAAGTGAGCATGTACATGCAGGTGCCCAAGTAGGCAGTTATGAGGCCTCACACCTAGACATCTAACAAGCTGTTAAAAGGCCTCTTTGGAAGCCGGGTTCTATTTTGGCCACTTTTAAATCCAGAAGAAAAAGTCCCAAGAGATGTTTTAGCCCTATCACCTGGGTCCTGGCCATTTTCTGGCTCATGTGTCTGAAATCCTAGGGGCTCACTCAAATCAGACACAGGGTCCAGAAGGACACCAATAATCTTATCTGTCTCCTCAGCCCCTGCTCTCAGCTAAACCCACCTTTCCCTACAACAATGTGGCCTACCGGAAGCTGCCTCCAGGCTCCCATTCCTGGACCAATTCTAGGAGGGCTCTGGCCTCCACTTCCTCTGATAGGTCTTTTACAAAAAGGGACTTGATCTCTACTTTGAGCAAACTAGAGGCTGTTAAAAAAACAAACAAGCAAACAAAAAGCCCTTTTGTTAGTCTGGTTCATTTGTTGTCTGGGAGGATTACTGCCTCTCTCTGCTAACATAAGCCTAATCCTGGAAACTCCTAGCCTCTGTACAATCTAACCTAGGCCTAGAATGTTTTCAGCCTCTGAGACTTATTGCTGAATAAGCTCGCCCTTTCTTGTTCTATCTGAGCTCTGGGCTGGCTGGTTCAACTCAGCTGTTCTGGCTGAGGCTCCTCTTCCAGCTGACTTATTCAATCTGGCTTTTCTCTTGGCCTCTGGATTACCCTGCTTGGCCTCTGAATTGCAATCTTTCCTAATATCCTGGCTTCTTCTCATTCTCTGGCTCATTCACTTTTCACCTGAGTTCTCTCTGTCTGCAACCTGTCTCTCTATCACTGTGCTGGCAAAATAGCCTCCTCTCAGTCTCTGTGTGGATCCTTAAGTAGCTTCCCTTTACTGCTCTCTTCTCTCTTCTGAGAGTTGGGCTTATCTTATTCTGTCAAGTCTTTCTCTGATTTGTCACTGTTTCTGCCACTCAATTAGACATCACCTTCAAACATGGGTGCTTCCTTCTACAAACTAACTTTGCCTTCAGTGTTTGGGCATGTACCGCCATGCCTAGATCTAAGCTTTTCTTTACCTGAAACTTGCTCTACACCAGGCTGGCCTTGAACTCAAATCTGTTTGCCTCTGTCTCCCGGCTTAAAGCGTATTTGTATTCCAGCCGGATCACACAGACCTAGAAGGTCTTTGGATGTGATATCTTGCCGGAACAGCCATGTTCTGAATTAAAATTCCTCTATGAGAGGCTGCTTGGACATACCACAGACAAGCTTTCCTGTTCCCAGTGTGGTGTAAAGCAGGTTCTGTGGTTGCTCCTGCCCTAGTAGACCTGTAGGACAGCAAGACTGCTTTATGCTGTTGGCATGAATGCCCATCTCCCCCACCTCACAAGTTCAAGTTCATCACAGCCATGCACTTTAACCTGCTACACACAGTTCTGTGTCTCACTGATGTTCTGCTGGGCCTTCCTGGGGCTGTTAGGTCGTCCCAGACTAGAACCTGACAGTCACTGAGCATTGCACCATGGGGCACAGGCCAAGTTGAGTGCATCAGGGCTAAACCTTGGCCTCCCTGAAAGAACTCCCACCTTCAAAGGTGATTGCCTTCTAAATATCATAAAACATGGGGCTGGAGAGATGGTTCCGAGGTTAAGAACACGTGTCACTCTTCAAGAAGACAGGTTCAGTTCCCAGTACCCACACAGGTTCACAACCATCTGTAACTGCAGTTCCAGGAGATCCAATGACTTCCACAGGCTTCTGCATACATGTGTTTCACAGACATACACTCAGGCACACTACACACACACACACACACACACACACACACACGCACACACACACACAAATGGACACATACACATGCACACACAAAATAAAAATTTTAAATCTTGCAAAAGGCATAGCCTCTTGATGCCACTGCAGCAAGACCAGAATCCTACAGAGATACTAGGACAATGAAGCTGGTGGCAGGCGCTCTGCCACCTGGACATTTCCCAGGCTGGGCACAGATGGAAGAGGAAAGATAGGGTCTCACACTAGAGCAGCGCGTTCTGGGAAGCTGGCCAGGAGGCTGGGCAGGAAGGGAAGGCCTGGCCTCTGAAATGACTCGAGACCTGGAGGTAGGAGGTGATTCTAGCCAAATGTGGGGTCAAAAGCAGCAGGATGTTGTATCTAAAACTGGTTCCTGCATAGATATTTGTGGTTGAAGCAGGCAGTTAGTTGCCATAAGCCATTAACGTGTGTATGTGTGTGTGTGTGTGTGAGATCTGTGAGATACACACACACACACACACACACACACACACACATGTTTGTATGGTACCCGAAGGTGTAAGTGGACAAAGGTTGATGTAGGTTGTCTTCCTCAGTCAGTCTCTACCTTACCTTACTTTTTGAGATAAGTTCTCTCACTGATCCTGGAGCTCACTGATGCAGCTAAGTCCGCTGTCCAGCAAGCTCCAGTGATCCTCTTGTCTCTCTCTCCACAGTGCTGGGACTTTTTCTGTATGTGCTGGGGATTTGAACTCAGGTCCTAATGCACTGTACTCTCTGAGACATCTGCCTCCCCAATCCCCATTCTGTATTTCTCATATAGTAGTCCCTAGCCCTGGACTACTACTCTACCATTCATTTCCTCAACTCTGACAGAGGACGGTGGGCCCCTCTGAAGAACCTTGTGGTGAAGAAAACGGAGGCAGCTCAGCAGGGAAGCAAATCAATATCCAAGCAGAGTGTTGGAGTATCAGTAGAGTCGACTCTTACGTTTGCTCTAAGTCTCGAAGTTTGAGAGAGAAATGAAAGGTCTCAAGTGGAAATTCTGATTTATCTCATTTGGGGTTATCATTACAGACATGTAAATTTTACCAAGTGATCCAGAAAGCCTCTAATTCAGGGGTTCTCAATCTGTGGGTTGTGACCCCTTGGGCTGTATATTGGATACCCTGCATATAAGGTATTTACATTACAATTCGCAGCAGTAGAAGATTGCAGTTATGAAGGAGCAATGAAATAATTTTGTGGTTGGGGGGGGTCACCACAACATGAGGAACTATATTAAAGGGGAAGAGCATTAGAAAAATTGAGGACCACTGCTCTAATTGGAAAGGGGTTCTGGGACCACCTGGTGTGGCATTTGCTGGAACCTTCTAAAATGCCTCAGCTCATTTCACTGAAGAATTCACCGAAGAATTAAAAGACCCAGTAAAAAGAAAGGTCGGGCTTGCTCATTAAAGTATGCAGCTTGTAAAATCTTTCATTTTTCTGTGGTTAAAAATTCTAGCTTGTAATTCCCAGTGAGGAAGCCTCCAAGCTACTCATTACCATAAATTAAACCTGTCGTACCAGGCACACGGGAAAAAGGCAAGAGTCCTCATGTGCCAAGCAAGGGCTGGTCCCTTTGTAAAAATGGCTCTTGACACCCTTCTATAGTGCACAGAGGCTTATCCAGCTGTGAGACTATAGTGGGTCATGGGCTAGGCAAGCGTTACAGGAGTTGCAGACACAGGGCAGAGCTGAGATATACCGGTTACTTCCTGTCAAGCCTCCCCAAGACCTGAGCCATCATGCTGAAGGAAAAGCAAGAAGGTGACAAAGAGGCCAGATACAGCTTTGGCAGAAAGAATGACAGCGTTTTGAGTGGGGAAGGATGGGCTTCATTTCTGGCCTTAAAATAGGGATTAAAACACACTTAAGGAACACCCCGATACTAGGTAAGGTATTAACTAGATTATTTTTGTCCTATCAATTACACAGTCTTTATAATGCCACAGTTGCTAGGAGCTGAGGCAAGCCCAGGCGAGAAGGCAGCTGTTGGTGTGAAAGTACATCTTAGAGCCTCAGAATGACCTCATGTATTTCCATGGCCATCCCTTGGACTTTGGGATAAATTCTATTTCCTACACTGGACAATGCCGGGGACTCCAGCTGACATCTCACCAAGAGATACTTTAAGGTACCAAGGACAGAAGAAGCACCTACCGGGTTGTTGCTAGTCTTTCCTGCGAGTATGACCCGGGCCTTGACCTTGTTCATGTTGAAATTCTTCAGGTAGGCCTCGTGGATTCTCTTGGCCAGAGATTTGAGGTCCGCAGTTTCCGAATTTTCCAGATCGTGCTCACAGGTAAGGATTTCTGCTTTCAGTTTTGCTTTCTCGGATCTTGGCATTCTTCCAAAACGAATTGCTGGAGTTGGGGAGATGTAAAATGATCAAGGCACTTGATGCCCAAGGCAGAGGCGACAGGTAGAATAGAAAGTTCACACAAGGAATGGAAGGCTAAACCCATTCCTCATTATGACTGAACTTCCTACCAAAGAGATTGAAAACAAAACCAAGCACATGGCTTATCGGGGGGATGGCTTGTTCTCAGGTAGGCCATCAGCCAAGCTGAGGGGAATAAAAGTAAGCTATCTATCTATCTATCTATCTATCTATCTATCTATCTATCTATCTATCTATC
>NW_026596085.1:14287247-14346556 GCF_907164565.1 Psammomys obesus
ATCTATCTATCTATCTATCTATCTATCTATCTATCTATCTATCTATCCATCTACTTACTTATTTATCACCTGCCTGTCAATCATCTGTTTGTCTGCCTATGTTTTTTTGAGACAGAGTCTCATGCAATGCGCCATGCTTGCCTCCAACTAACTATGTAACTGAGGATAATCTTGAACTCCTGAGCATCTTGCCTCCAACCCTCCAGTTGCTCAGATCCCAGGCCAGGTCTATGTGATGCTGGGAACCCAGTGCTTCATGCACACCAGGTAAGCACTCTGCCTGCTGAGGGACACCTCCAGCCCTGTTTTGTAATTTTTAAAGACAGGGTCTTCCTATGTAGCCCAGGCTGGCCACATGGTCTTCTTGCCTCGAGGATTACAAGCATGAAGCACTATGTCTCTGATCCCAGCACTCCCTGGAGGCAGAGGCAGGTGGATCTTGGTGAGTTCAAGGCCAGCCTGGTTTACACAGTGATTTTTCCATACCAGACTGGGCTGGGTAGTGAGACCCCCATCTCAAAAATAAATAAATAAATAAACAAACAAATAAATAAGTAGATAATCTTTGCTGGGAACCCTCTAGTTTCAAACCATGTTCTAAATTAGAGTGCGGCGCTGAGAATATGGAAACTCACAGTACGGTCCAATGTTTAAAATAACACACATTCAACACAGGAGATGTGACATCTTGCTACTCCAGTGACATCCTCTCCCCCAAGTTGACAGCCAAGTCTTACCACAGTAGTTTCAAGTGTCCTGCTAAATACCAGCTGCTGGGGGAGCTTACACGTTACAGCACACTCATTCAGAGTATAGCTACTCTGACTGAACAAGGAGGGTAAACTGAGGCACGGTCTGACACAGTGAGCCCAGCAGCCTTACCTACCATTGTGTGACATCCCGACGGACAGGCACTTGTGGAAGCGGCAGTACTGGCACTTGTTCCGGTTCTTCTTCTGAATCTTGCAGCTTCGATCACATTTGTCATAGGCCAGCTTTAGTCGAATAGTTCGCCGAAAGAAGCCCTGTGACAGACATCGGCACAAAATTTACTTAGAGAACGTGGGCTCTGGGTAAGTGTCCAGATGGGCTTCACTCAGCTTTCTTGTGCGTTGACTGACTGACTGATCTGTTTTGAGATGGGGTCTCATGGAGCCCAGCCTGGCAAAGAGCTTGCTCTATGGCCAGAGATGACCTTGAACTCTTGATTTTCCTGTTTCTACCACTCAAGTGTTTGGAGCTCTTGGGTGAGCACCACCATGCCTGGCTTTATGGGTTTCTGAGGATCCAGCCCAGGGCTTCATGCATGCTTGGCAAGCGCTCTACCAGCTGAGCTACACCCCAGCCCTACTGTCTCTTTCTAGAAAGTCTCCTGTGACTGGGGCAAATAAAAAATGTGTATCTCACTGCATTGAAAGTGGAAAATAATGTGCTAAGGCAAAGTTCAAAGCGATCTTAGAAAGACCCTACCAGACTGGGAAAGACGAAATGGTAGTTTCTCGGGTCACAATACCAACTCCCTAAGAGAAGACATTATAACAAGACGAAAACAGCGATTTGAAAGCAATGCTTTTGCTTTATAGCAGCATTGAGACTTCACCCAGGAAGAAACAGCTTGAGCTCATGAAAGCCAGGACTTAAACAAAGACAACTGGACATGGGCTTGACAGAAAGCCCTGTCACAAGTTGCATTTTTGAAGGGATACAGATAGAAAACTCAGGAAGGGGTTTATTTTGGTGTTTGGTCCTTTGTTTTTGAGTGGTGCTGCTCCCTCCACCTGCTTGACATAGCGGGCTCTCATGGCCCATGCAGAAGGCTTTTCTTGAGGGATGGAAAGAGGAAGGCTCCTCATCTAGGTGTGTGAGCCAGAATGGCAGAAGGGTATGTGGGGTGGAAAGGAAGGGTAAGAAGCAAGGCTGTGAATGCCAGAGACCACCAGGCCTGGATTGATCTGGATTCACTGTTCCCATGCACTAGGCCTGTAAGACCAGACCCAGCAGAGGAGAGATGGCCGTGTTTCAACAATGAAGGTACAGGAAAGTCTGTGGTATTCCCTCAGATCCTGGACACTTTCATAAGGTCCTACTAGGAATGGAGCCTTTGGGATTTAAGTGAACATGCACACTTCTCAATTTTCTATATATGGTATCCATGAAGTGACAAACTTGAGACTGTACATGCAGCTGAAGGGGACTCACTTCATGCACGTGTGACCTGGGTCATGCTGTCTAGTTGTCAAGTTGATTCTCATGAGGATAAAGATACATAGCAGGATGTAGGCGGCTAGGAGGAGGAGGAGGGTATGTGCCAGAAGTGACTATTGGGGGTCAGTTTCAGATACTGTGGACCCCGAGCAAGGGACAGGACACACCTGATGGCCAGCCCCTTGCTCAATGCATGGTAACCCCTGCCCTAACTGGCATCTGGAGAAGTCCTGAGGTAAAGTCTACTGTTTGTGTCATGAAAAAGGATCATTCTTAAATTGGCTGCTTTTTGTTTCCTTGTTTGTTTTGTTTTAAAGGACATACCCCTCTTGAGTGTTTACAAAGCACGGCAAAGATTGCTGTTCTAGATTGTCAAAAGAAGAGTCAAGCTGCTACCACATCAATTCTCTGCTCTTTCTGTAGGTCTCAGAGTGGTGGCAGCCGTCTTGCAGATGAGCAAAGCCATCAAGCCATGTGGCTACCTTACCCTTCTCCCGGGGCCTCTGTACCTTACAGCCTTCACATGCGTGGACTCCATAGTGGTATCCTGAGGCCTTGTCACCGCATATTCGACACTCAATGTTCAGTGCACTGCCAGGGGACTCATCCGTGCTGGCGGGGACCACAGGGCAGCTGCCTGGGGAGGGGCTGGAAGCTGGAGAGAGGGTGTCTACAGACAGAAGAGGAAAGCTGTGTGAGACCTGGGGTGTTACCACCCACATCAGAGTCAGACCTGAGGGAAGGGGACTTTGCATAAGAGATGGATCTGCTCCCTTGAAGCAGCGCTTCCCCTGGCCACACACTGCCCATAGTCAACCACGGTGCCAGCATTCTTGAAGCTCACGTGCACTGGTTAGCCTGCCTCTTGACTCGTACCATACTTCAAGCTCTTCAGTGGCCACGTTATGGGACCTCCACAGGGGCCCCAGTGTCCCATGCCACATGCCCAGTATAGAGCTGGCTGCCTTCCAATTTTGTTGTCACTGTTACTCAGAGGCACCAGAATGAGGCCTAAATAGTCATGGCCACAGGTGTAGCGACACATGTTTTTAACCCTAAAATTCAGTAGCTTAAGCAAGAGGATTGTGAGCCCAAGACCAGCCTGGGCTATATAGTGAGACAGAGACAGAAACAGAGACAGAAATAGACAGAGACAGAAGAGGGAAGAGAAAATGTATAGAGACAGAGGAGGGGAAAGTGAAAGAGGACACAGAGAGAGTTGAGCGAGGAGAGAAAGAGAAAAAGAGAAAGGACAGAGCCTGGGGAAAAAAATACCTTAAAAAACACATTCAATAAGTCTCGTGTCCAAATGACACAAAAGAACCAAAAGAAAACAACACAGATAAAAAGCATCAATAGGCCTGAATAAATAGTTTCCCCAAGAAGACAGACTGTGAGTGAGTGGATGGAAATACACTCAGTGTCACTGTCATTAGCAGACTTTTGAGTTAAAAACACGGTGACTATCACTGCACACCTTCAAAACCAGCAACAGAAGTGCTGGCAGGATTGTGGAGTGGTTTCTGTCACTCATGGCCAGAGTGCGTGCAGAGGAAGCCACTTTTAAAGCAAAACAGTCGTTGGTGAGGAAAAGCATATCTCTGGTTAGTTAACCAGCTGATGTTGGAACAGGTCCACACCAAAACCGACAACATGAAAGGTTATAGAGGAAGCTTGTTCTTCTTTTAAATCTTGCACATATAATGTGTGTGTGCGTGTGCGCGCGCGCGTATGCTTGCACTGTGACGTGTGTGAGTGCTGCCATGTGCATGCTAGGGTGCGCATGTGGAGGTCAGAGGACAACTTGAGCGTCAGCCATCGCCTTCCACCTTGTGTGAGGTGAGACAGGGCCTCTTTTCTGTTATTCACCTCTTCGTACACCTGGGTAGCTGATTTGTGAGTTTCTTGGAGGATCTTGTCTCTTCCTGCCTTCTCTCCAAAACACTACTGCGATCTCGGACCCATGCTACTGCATTTGGCTTCTTTGTTTTTCAAACATATGTTTTTGAACTCAGGTCCTGATGCTTACATGGCAAACTCTTTGACCTATGGGACCATTTTCTCCAGCCCCAGTAGCTTCAGACTTAATGGCTAAGAGTTGAAAGTAGCCAAGATTGATGTGTGAGAGTTCAAGGCCAGCCTGAATGATAGATACAGTGAGTGTCAGGACAGCCTGAGCTACAGGGTAAGACCCTAGATCAAGAAACCAACAAGACAGGGATGGCTCAGTGCTATGAAAGACTGATATTCTGCATTCCAGGAACCCTCAGTAGAAGGAGAAATACGTGAAGGTTTGTGCTCTGACCTACACACACACACACATACACACACACACACACACAAACACACACACCAGATTTAAAAAAAAAAACACAAAACAAAAAAGAAGGTAACTATAAAAAGACACCTCAGCAGCAACTGATCCCAGAGAACTGCACTCACAGGGCTGAACACACTCCTGCTCTCGCCCTGCACAGTAGATGCTCCTGACTGTGTGGGGCACCAGGCACAGCACCCAGAGGGTACTGAATACTCTGGTAGTGAGAAAATCACCTCTCAGTAAAAGCTGCATGGTTCTATCTAACAATGCTAGAAGCAAGACCTGGAAGGATCAAACATTTCACAGCCACTTCCCCACGTCTCTGAACAAAGCCTGGCATGCTTATTGGAATGCAAAGTCTACCACACAAAATCCACCACAGCAGAGATCACAATATGTGCCACTCAATAAAGAAGTTATGAGGCACATGAACAGAAATTTTGGCTCATGATGAGAAGAGAAATGAATGAAAGAGACCCAGAAAGGACACACATGATAGAATTTGCAACCAAGACATTAAAAAAGTTATTCTGGCCATAACCCAAAATGCAAGATAGAAGACTGGGCATGCTGGATAGAAACGAGGGTGAAAAGGGTGGATCGTGGCACTAGTGATAAAAATTGCAATCTCTGGTGTGGAAAAACAACAACAACAACAAAAAAAACGGGTAGATTAGACACTGCAGAAGAAAAGATTGGCAAACTGGAAAACATGGCAATAGAAACTATCCAAAGTGAAACACACACAGATACACGTCACACACACACACACACACACACACACACTAAACTGACCAGCTGATTCTAAAGTACATATAAAGTCCATACAGTAGGAAAGCCCTAAGACTATCTGAAAGGGTATGGCCTGAGAACTTGTGTAGGTGGTGCTGCCCACAGGTCTGCTCTGAACAGTGACGCTCAAGGCTCTGCTTAGATATCTGCATTCTTCTCTTGGGTGAATACACAAGAGTGGAAGAGCTGGGATTGTGGGGCAGATATTTGTGAAGGTTTTCAGGAAATGCTAACTTCACGGGGTGAGTGTTCCATGAAAGAATTGGCAGACGAAGCTGAGCAAAAGCCTAGATAGAGACCTCCATCGTCCGCTGATTTCAGAGACACAAAGACAACGGGGTGGCACTGTCAGTGAGCTGTGCCAGAACGACCATAAGGGAAAGAGAGAGAGAGAAATGTTGATCTGTATGTAAAAATCAAGTCAATGAATATTGGACTCAGTCATAAAACCTAAAACTTCTAGAAGATGTTCAAGCAAAGATCTTTTGAATCTGACCCAAAAAGCATGGTCTACCAAAGGAAAGACACTGATAAGCTGGACTTCATCAGTCAGGAAGTCCTCGTGTCCATAATACATGCATACGTTTCTATCATCAATAGTAAAAAAAAAAACACATAATCCAGGTTAAAAAAAAAACAACTAGGTAAATGATTTGAACAGAAACCTCATAAAAAAGTTATTGAGCAAATTATCACGCAAAAAGATGCCTCATACCATTCGGCATCAGGGATGTACACACTAAAACTGCCCGGTGAAGCACCATGACTCACCCACAAGGATGGCTAAGATGTAAAACAATGGTCTTAACTGCTGCAGACCAATCTGGGAGGAAAGGAACTCATACACTGAGGGTGGGGACAGCATTTGGGAAAGAGTTTTTACCTTTCCTGAAAACTCACACAAACGTCTGCCCTACTCTCTCAGCCCTTCTGCCCCCATGTGTCCTATCCCTGAGTGTAACGACTCGTAGTGGTGTTACATGCAACAGCCTGGACTTGCCTGCAGCTCCAATGTTCCCAGGCAGATGGACGGAGACAGAAAGAATGGTGTGCCAGGCACTACACAGCAAAGAGTCAAGTATAGAAACACCTCACAAGGCAGAGGCATGGCAAAGTGAGCGAGGGAGCCTGTACAGAAAGAATCATGCCATCTAGAGAAAGTTCCAGGAAACACAGGCTAGACAGACTAGCCTACAGTGCTGGAAAGCGTATCAGAAGTCATGTGGTGAGCAGGAAGGGAAGCTATTGCAGGGGAGAACCATGCTGGCTTCAGTGGGTGTGGTCATCATTTTGACTGTAATGATGCAGAGAGGGCAGGGGAAGAGAGAGACAGATATTCTTTTTAAAAAGTCTTATTTTCTCTGAGGAAAATATGTATCTAGGAAGATCTCCCTGGAAAGCAGCCCTTACCTGTGATGACCGAGCCCTCAGAGCCTGGACAGCTTCCTAAGTACTGGTAGTCCGCGAAACCAAAGCTTCCAGAACTCTCTTCCCCGATGGACTGAGAGATCTCTTGGATGTTCCCCATTTCTTGTAAGAATTCTTCTGATAAGGGACTCTCCAGGTCATCTGTTTCAAGTGGGGAGAGCGGACAGATGGGGCTCTCTGTGTCCATCATGTTGACTGGGTACGGCCAGATGGGCCACAGAGTGCCAACCTGTGGGAGGAAAACAGCCAGAAGGGCACTCACTTTCTGTTCTGAAATGAAAATGTCACCTGTTCTTGAAGAGCTATCTCAGTTCAAATCTCAGCATAGACAACATTGACTCTCCAGCCTTGACTCTTGGAAGCACAGTAGTTAAATTCTCTAAACGGGGTCTGGAGAGATGGCTCGGCAGTTGGGAGCATTTGTTGCAATTGCAGAGGTCCTCGGGGTTCAATTCCCAGCACCTGTGTGGCAGCTTACACCCATTTGTAACTCCAGCTCTAGGGAGTCTGACACCTTCTGACCTCTGTGGGCATTAGGCACATGTTAGGTGCACATATCTAGATCCAGGCTAAATGTTCACACAACACATAAGATAAAATAAATATATATTTAAAAACGTCTGAACAACAAAACACAGAAGGGGCCAGACTGCATGCAGTTGGCAACCCTTCTGTCTGTCTGCTCACTGTCCGTCCGTTACACATGAGCTCAGCCTCCCAGTCATGGACAAAAACAAAGTCCACATTCCCTAGAATGCACCATCCAATGGGGACACAGGTGGGGGCCAACTGAACGGGCTGTCTGGTGGGGGTGGGATGACACAGCAAGAGCAGATGGAGAACAGATGCCTCGCACGGGGAAGCCCCAGAAGGATGGGCTGTTCTGAAGAAGAATGTTCCAGCAAAAAGAACACCAAGTGCTGGTTCATGCCAGCACATTCTAGGATCAGCAGGGAGGCCACTGGGCTTGGTTAAGGGGCACCAGGAGGAAGGGGCCAAGCAGTCAGCAAGAGTGTTCTTCCTTTCCACGTGAAGGTCAGTAGTCTGTTGCAGGTGGCCCTAGAAAAATTATAAAGCAACAAATGCTTTGTGGAGTTTTAAAGTAGGTAAGTTCCATTAAGTCAAACTCCACTTACCTCCAAGGGGGGGGGGGGGAAACAGTCTTCAAATGGATGAGTACACCCTTTCTCCATAATGTTAAATGACTTTGTATGTCCTCCAGTCCATAATGCAATCCCCTTAGCTTGTCAATCCCGCCCTTTGGAACATATCTCTTCCCATCATACACTTGTCATGGTCCCTTCGATGCCACGGAAATGTAGCTCACTAGGCCTCTTGGAAGGTTCACCCGTGCAGCTCTGCCTGTCCCACTGCTGCCTTCAGTAGGCCCCGACCCCAGCCTACCCCCCTAAGCCTAACAGTGTCATCACCCAGCCAGACTGACCAGATGACATTTAGCTCCCTCAACTGTTTTGCCATCTAGAAGCAGTCACAGAGAAGGCTGCAGCTCACGTCATCGGGAAGGCCAGAGCCGCTGTGTGCTAGCTGGGCTGTGGGTTCCAAACGATGCAGCTCCACTATGCTGTGACCACAGAGAGCCAGTGTCCTCTGAAGAACATTTCCCAAAGCAGCGAGTGAGTGCACCTGTACCAGCAGCTCCATGTTTCCCATTTGCCAAATGTCAACGCACTTTTCAAGTGCAAAGAGGCGGAGGTATATAATACCTACTTTTGTGAAATTTGCATCTCGGGCTTGGACTCCTCACAGGTTCTATCATAGGTGATCGTTACACACGGCGAGAAACACTAAAGAATAATCATCCTGGTCCTGAAGAGATGGCTCAGTCGGGAAAGCACTTGCTTTGAGGGTTCAAGGACCCGGCTTCATTCCCCACGGACACAAAAAAAGCCAGTGCGTGCCTACAATCCTCAGCACTGACTAGGTGGAGGCAGGAGGATTCCTGGAGCTCACTGGTCAGCAAGCTGAATCCAAGATCAGTGAGACTCTGTCTCAAAAAACAGAGTGGAGACCAATTGAGGAAAACACCTGACACTGGCCTACACAAACGTGAGTGAAGGAATGTGTGTGTATGTGCCTGCTCCCGTCCCCACAAAAATCATCAACCTTTATAGGATAAAGATGATCTCCTATTTCCTGTTATGCCACAGATTTGTATCTGCTGTTTTCCTTGGAGGGGTGGTGCTGGGGACAGATCCCAGGGCTTCATGCGGGCCCAGCACACCCCACCACTGAGCCTACCACCTCAGGCCATCTACATGCTTTATTCTGCATTATAAGCAGAGGACCCGCTCTTCAGTCGGCAAGCCGGATAGTGGAATGATAAGCATTACATAAGTCATTTTCACCGTGAACAAAAAGTTCAAAAGCCACAATTATGATATCAAGCCATAAAAATGCATCCCTATAAAAAAAGGCCACAGGCTGGGCAGAGTCTGTGCTGAGGGTGGGGCGGTGTCTTTTCTTTTTTTTTTTCTCTGTCACCAACAGCCTTTATTTCCACAAGCTAGGAATATAGGGCTAAGGCCATGAACTGGTTTCTTTGTTGTGACTTTTAGGGAGCTCCAGTGTCTGGGAATCATGTCATTTTACCCTTTGGTTGCTTTTAAAGAATAACCAGGATTTACCTAGAGAAACGCTGGTCTTGCCATTCACAAGCCAGATGAGATAATCCTGCTTCATGAGTGGGGCAATCCTGACATGAACTCTGGCCTTGGGGCCTGGTACCACACACATCACCAAACACACTGGTCTTTCTTGGTTCCAACCAGGGCAGATAAGAGTCTTTCCCTTTGAATGAGTCCCCCAGATAGATAACAGAGGTCACATGGGCACACCTCAACACAACTTGCTCTTAGATTCCCGGCAGGCCCTGGCATCCCACATGCTCTGGTTGGGAGCAAAAACATCCGGGGCAGTCCTACCGCCGTGTCCAATATCCACAGTTCACCACCATTGCTGGTTCATTGAGAAGAGCAGCCAGGCCAGCTCTGTACCCTGTGCACTAGATATTCCAAAAGGATAGAGGCATGAGGAACAAGCCCATCTCAGCAGTGCCTACATGGCTTAGGATAACTGAGTTGAGTCCCAGAAACATTCCTTTGGGAATTGAGAGGTTGGCTGTTTAAAAGCTCTAAGAGCATTCAATAACTAGGAAACAAAAGAAGCAGACACACAGTTTCATGGTGAGGCAGGACAAAGAACATGGGAATCTGGGTATCTACTGACAACCTTTGATGCCGCAGCATCTTGAATTTTGCCACTCTAGGACAGTAGATGATTAGGCTAACATGACTTGCTAATCACACCATGGGCATGTACTGTGGGAAGCCAATCGGGGTTCAGCTCAGTCTCCTCTAAGGTCCTCCACACCCGGGTCCTAAACCCAGCATGCCCCTATTTGCACGTGGTCATGTAACTTTTTAGGTTTTTCTCTCCTACAATATTATATGTCTTGATAGAGTAAGGGGTGTATTTGCTTGATTTTTGCAAGCATACTTTCAGAACAGTCTCTGCCATGGAGCAGGTGTTCAGGTGCTTGGCGCAGAACAAACACTCATGTTGTTACCTGTGACAGGTGAGGATCTTAAGAGCTCACTTTGGCTCTGTATGAGCCAAAGCTGCTCTGTATGAGCAGCTCCTGCAGGTATCTGGGTAGAAAGTAAACCAGTGCAGAGCCTCCAAAGAAAACATCTGTGCACTGAATACCAAGAACAGAAATCAAGGGAGAATCCTGCACCAGGTATGAAACCAGCAGTTTTCAGAGTGCAGTATAATTTCAGGGACTGAAAAAGTTTATGAGAGGCAGAGAAAAAAAATCTCAACAGAATAGTCAACAAAGAAGTTCCCAGTCATTAAGTGAGAGCTGTGGAGAATAGGGATACTGGGTGTCACCCCCCAGTTGAAAGCAAAAGACTTGCTGGTTCAGTGTATTCCCTGGGAGAAAACCAGCACCCAGCAGACAGTAAACACTAAGAGGAAAGGGAGCGGGAAGCTCGTCATTTGGACTTTCCCTTCAGACCCACAAATGGTGAATGCTGGATATATCCTGTGACAAAGTGTGCCACAGCAGAGCCCAGAAGTTTCAACAAAGCCAGCAAAGTAGCCCGGGGTGATGAAACACACCTTTATTTCCAGCACTTGGAAGGCAAAAGCAGGTAGATAGATCTCTGTGAGTTTGAGACCAGCTTGGTCTCATATCAGTTCTACACATTGAATTCCAGGATAGCCAGAGTTGCATGGTGAGACCCTGTCTCAAAAACAAAACAAAAGCGGCGCTCACATGGGATCAGCTCCTTGGAAGGCTGAGGTAGGAGGATCGAAAGTTCCAGGATAGCCTGGGCCACATAAAAAGACCTTGTTAAGGAAGTGAGGAAAGAAAAGGAAGGGAAAGAGGAAGGGGTGAAGAAGGGAGAGGGGAGAGAATGAAGAGACTTCATCTTTTGGATGAAATAAAAGACTGGAGCCAGGGCATGGCTGACAGTAGGGTGCACAGCCTAGCATGGAGAAATCTTGATTCAACACTCTCAGGACTATACAAATAAAGAAGAGTAAGCAAAGAGAAAAGACAATAGGAAAGTCACTGTGGCTGCCCAGAGCACACACTGACCTATCCGTTAATAATACAGAGGTTTTTAGATCTGTAAGTCACTTCCCCAATATCTTCTAGAGCTACGTATTAAATATCTGCGAGCATGACACTGTCCCAGCTTCGGAAACAGTTTGCTGCCCTCTGTGAACAAATGAACCTGAACAATAACATTCGTCACAAAAGCATCCAGACAGCCACAGTCTCTGGCTTCCCTCCTATGCCTTCTCTATTTGTTCTCTAATTTTTACCGTGTCACAGGACATCCTCAGTTCAACGCCTCCCAGTGCTCAGCACCGAAAACCTGGAGAAACTGGTTTAACCCTTCCACTGCTAGAGGAAGTCTGATTAGGTTTAAGGGAGTGGTTGAGAGGCCAAGAAAGAAGGCTTATCAAAGGAGGTGGCTGCAGGTGGTTCCCTGACTGTGCCTTTCCCCTCACCAATTCCAGTACACAAGCTGGTCATATTCTGCAGATTCTTCTTACATAATATAGTCATATTTACATGTCTTTGGGTTCAGGTTGTTGGGCAAAGATCTAAAATAACGTCTCAGAATAAACAAACTAAGAGCCACAGAGGCCCACTCTGTACCTTTACCTATGACC
Source organism: Psammomys obesus (assembly GCF_907164565.1). Lineage (NCBI taxonomy): Eukaryota > Metazoa > Chordata > Mammalia > Rodentia > Muridae > Psammomys > Psammomys obesus. The sequence continues at coordinate 14,299,204 of NW_026596085.1, forward strand.
CAGGGGTTCAACAAAATAGGTTAATCATTGTCAACCACACAGCAATCAGCATGCCAATGGTCAGTGTAGAAAATGCCCACAAAACCTGAGGGAGCCCAAGGCCAAGGTCAGCATGTACAGACTCGGGGGGGAGGGGAAGTATTTTAACAAGTCAAGTCTAACACAGTCCCAATCATTTCCTCATCACCTAGATCTTGCCTAACAATGCTGAAGGCATGAACCTGTGATCACAACAAAAGGTTGGCATGGGAAATAGGATGGCAAGCCCAATGCGACACAAGACCGTGGCTTTGAGCCTCCACAGCCCTACCTTGACAACACAAGATGAATGTCCCCTGTTGCTCTAAGGAACGCATCCCACGAATTTTCTTTCCATGAAGTCACCACTACTTGACAGGGCTTATTAATTCCAACTGAAGCCCAACATGCCTTTTAAATTTTGATGCAATCTTACCTTTGTGAATAGCGATGTCAAAATAATAAAAGAAAAGCTACAAGCTTGGACACATCCTGTGTCTGTTGCAATCAAAGTTGAGTGAGCCCAGAAGTCTGTCACAAGAATCAAAAGTCAACTAACGTGGCATTTGTATTTGCCAGAGCTTCGACCCTGTACAGACAGAATGTACAGATCCGGGGACAATGCTGTGATGTTTGGTAGCCAGGTTGACAGAAGCCACGGATCGATGTGCCTGCCACGTGTAAAGTGGACTGTCTGGAAGAGCAATGCCAGCACTCAACAATGGGAAAAGGCCACAGGCCGTTGGCACAAAAATCCGATACATAAAGACAACCATCTAAGGGGTCTCTGCTTCTAGACTTAATCTGATGGTCCCTTTGGGAAGAGAGACCATATTTTATGAATTCCATGAGGCACATACAAGTATCCACTTAGGCTTGTGCTCAACACCAGAGACTACAGTCTTGAAGGATCCCATGGGCCAGGGCAGTGGAAAGAGGAGTGGGCTGAGGCAGGAAGGAGGGACAAGGGAAAAACAAATGTTTACTAAGTGACTCATTGTGTCATGTCCTCAATGAAAATGACATTGATTTTCCTAGTTCTGAGACAGGGTGGGATTTGTGGGCCCCACTCACAGAGAGCAAAGCCATTTGTCCAACTAGTACATAAGAGGCACATGTCAACAAATAGGTGCAGATGAAGGATGCTGTGTGGAAACCATGCAGATCAGAGATCTGGAACATCATGAAGTCAGAAATGAAGCCTAAAAGATGACAGAAGGAATTCAACAGAAACGGGCAAAGGGCACCTCACTGAGAGGGGAGAAGCACACCCACATGAATGACCTATGATGTTACTGGAAAACAAAACAAAGCAAAACAAAACCAACCAACAATGGTCAGCCAAGCTACACCAAGAGTTGTATCAGCTATGCACGACTGCATAACAAATAGCTCTAGACATACTGGCTTGAAAGCACCACTACTTTGCTCCCAACTCTGAGTCAGCAAATAGAACTTCACTCAGCAAGGCAGGTTTTCTTCTGGTCAGGAGGGTTCTATCATCGGACTCTTGGGAGTCTCAGTCATGGCTACTAGGTTCAACAGAGCCTCAGTCACATGCCCAGCAACTGGTGTGTCTGACTGGTCCCTTCCCACTAGGTCTTCCATCCTTACTGGGGCTGAAAGCTGCTGGGCCTCTTGGGTCAGGGCAGTTTTCACCTCTAAACTGTGCAGCACCTCTCCAGTCATGTTCTTTGTTTTAGATCAAGTTGCAAAGCCAACCCCAACTCAGGTGGAGGAATGAACTCTACCTTTGGGTAGGAGGAGCCACAAAGGACATGTGGCCATTTATGGCTTCTCATGTGGGGGAGGTGGTGAGAACTGATCCAGGAGATGCAAGAGAGGTTGTCAAGCCCTGTCATGGTACCTCAGGACCGACCATGTTTAGAAGTTTGGATGTCATCCTCAAAGCAGTCTACAACAGGCTGTGGAACCGGAACTCTAGGTACCGAGAGTTACCTATGGACTGCCCTGGCAGCAGGGTTGAATGTGCACTCCCAGAACAATAGCAGTAGCAACACATGTGAGGCTTTCATCCTGTCGCTTACTGAAGATACAACACAGTGTGTCCTTAAATGAAACATGTCTGATGGAGGAAAAGGTGCTGTGTGCTACTCAGAATGTACAGGAGACCAAGGTCAAACATCAGAGACACAGGAGCACTTCAGTTACTTAAACAAAGTGATGTGCCTGAGGCATGTGATTCAAGAAAGCAGGGTGGCATACAGCCCACAGAGAGAAAGCTGTGTGGCCAGTTCTGTGGTACACAGATTCACAAGCCAGGATGCGATGTGCATTGTGGGGAAAAAAACAAAACAAAACATAACAAGAAACTTTTTTTTTTTCCTGTGTCCAGGAGTCAACTTAGTGTAAGACCAACTTTTCTCAAGCCTAATATAGAACAGTGGTTCTCAGCTTTCCTAATGCCGAGACCCTTTAATACAGCTCCTCGTGTTGTGATGACCTCCAACCATACAATTATTTTTGTTGCTATTTAATGACTGTAATTTTGCTACCGTTATGAATTATGAATATTTGATATGCAGTATATCTGATATATGATCCCCGCGAAAGGGTTGTTCTACTCCCAAAGGGGTCAGGACACACAGGTTGAGGACTGCCGGACAATCACTTTGGGGATGGTCCTCGATTCCAAAGGGTCGCTTTAATTTTGCGGGCTTCTGGAAGTGAACAGAAGGATGGGTCTGTTTTTAACACATCTCCATGAACCTTCTCCTTCATTTTTTTACACCAAGGCAATAGATGTGTATTTTGTTTAGGGCAGATATGCTCTGAAGTTGTAGGAATTAAGGCTCGTGGGTGAGTGCCAAGGTGAAACTCCCTGTTCTGCGTGGATACCTGAAAGGAAGGGACAGCCCAGAGATACCCACTCAGGACAAAAGCCTGCTGGACAACAAAATCTTTCTCACAAACTTAAGGGAAGGGTTGGAAGACAAAGGCTGGAAGCTCCCTAAGAGTAGAGTAGCAGGACAGGTGGAAACTTGAGAAGAAAAGGAGAAGGGCTGGGGAGACAAGTGCTTGATGAGCATATAAGTTCGAATTCCCAGAACCCATGTAAGAACCGGCACGGTGGCAGTGTCACCTTCAGTGCTGGGAAGCAGGGCTAAGAGGAGCTGCTAGTCAGCGAGTGTTAGCTTCATTGAGACTCTCAAAACTAAGGCAGAGAGAGAGCAGTAAAGAAAGTAAGAGTAGAGGGCAGACCGTGAGGTAAAACACTAAGAGTAAGAGAATCTGGGCATAGGGAGGAGGAAAACCCTCTCCACAAATTCATGAAAATTCCTCAGAGAGGAAAGCTGTTAGTTCACAGGTACCGGGGTCTACCAGATAGGATCAGGACAAGATACAGTCAGGCCAGTAGCCGGGAAGTTCCACAGCACGCTGGGGACCAAGTGACATTCTCCAGAAGGCCGAAGAGGCAGATGACATCACTTGCAAAGGCTAAGGAATGAGAAAGCATTTGAGTCTCTTAGCAGCAGCCACAGGAAGAGGGAAAAAAAAAAAAAGGACTAAATACCATCAAAATGCTAAAGGAAATCACTTCTGGCTGATAACCCCGAGTTCGGAAAGCCATCCACAGGGTGTGAAGGATACAGAGTTCACCCTGCATACTGCTTCTCCAGGGTGGTAGAATGCCTTCTTCAGCACACTGGGCACCCACCTTTGGTTCATCTTTGGTGAAATATGGTTTTCATGGGTGGGACTTCATAGCACTTTTTCTAGATATCCCGAAGTTCCTCTATCTGCATCCGGTGCATTTTCACAGTTTTCTGGGCTTTTTCAGCCCCTCTTTGAGGAAGGTAGTCATCATTAGGTGTCTATCTGTCAGACACAACACTGCCATAAACCAGAGATGTGGCCAGGCTAACACTCCTGAGTACTTATCATGGGCCACACACCCAGTGCTCTAAGTACCTAATGTCTACCGACTCCTGCCATCATTGCCCAGCCCCATGAGATAGGTGCTATTACTGCATTCACCTTACAGATAAGGACGCTAAAGTACAGAGTGTCTCGCTAACATACTAGGGTCACAGCCCATGAACTGTAGTAAACCCGGGCTGCCGACCTCTGATGCTCATTCCCAACGACGATTCTTAATTGGTGCTTACGTTTTCCTTCCTGGTTTGTATTTCTCAGGAGTACAGATGGAGGCTAGGGAGATGGTTCCAGGTGTAAATACTGGCCTTGCAAGCATGAGAAATTGAGTTGGATCCCCACAAACCACTTAAGAGTTGTGTGGTGGCACGGGCTACCAGCCCTGGGGACGGAGAGACCGTTGGATGCCAGGGGCTTACTATGTAGACCAAGTTCAAACACACAGAAATCCACCTGCCTCTGCTTTCTGAGTGCCGAGCGTAAATGTGTGTCCCACCATGCTTGTGTTGGTGAGAGAGGAAGGGGTTGGTTGCTGTTTGTTTTTAATAAACTTTGGTGGAGGCTGAGGGGGTGGCTTGACTCTCGGGAAAGGCTCATGCTGCTGAATGTTGTGTGGGTACGTATATCCATTCATCCACTCATTTAGCAAATGGAGCCACTCTTGGTGTTTCCACCTCTGGCCTCTTGAGTCTGGGTGTCAGGAGAGCCCTCCGCCAAGGCCTCAATTCCAGCCCAAGTTGGTGGGCCAACTTTTTCTTTTTTTTCCTTTTCGCGTAACAAAAAGCGGCTTTGGGGGCTGGAGAGATGAGTCAGTGCTTAAGAGCACGTACTGCTCTTCCAGAGGACCCCAGTAATTCCCAGCACCCTTCACAGACAGGTCAGAACCACCTGTTAACGACAGCAGCTCTGGGGGAGCTGACACCTCTGGCTTCCTTGGGCACATGCACCCACATATGCTCAGACCCGTACACAGACATGCGCACATACACAGCATCAAAAATTAAAAATAAGTTTTGAGGAAAAAGTGTCCCTGACGTGTAATCATCTACACGTTGACAGTGTGCGACAGGCTAGGACACCGGCACCCATGACAGCGTGGTCATGGCACCTACAGCATGCCCGTCACCCCTGAGAGGTTGCCTACGCCTCTGTGCCCAGCATGCCACCATCCCCACCTGCCAGAGCGTGTTCCTATAGAACTGCTCACAAAGAATCATGCTAAAGCCGGGAGTGCTGGCGCACGCCTTTGATCCCAGCACTCGGGAGGCAGAGGCAGGCAGATCTCTGTGAGTTTGAGGCCAGCCTGGTCTACAAAGTGAGTCCAGGACAGCCAAGTTTACACAGAGAAACCCTGTCTTGAAAAAAAGAAAAAAAAAGAATCATGCTAGATATAGTTTGGTCTGTTTCATTCACTATCATCATTTTGAGATTCATGCTTGTGGGTGAGCTGTATTACTCATCCAGGTCTCAACAGCTTCAAAGTCACAGCCATGGTGTGGGTAACCACAGCCTGGCCACGCATCCACCGGCTGATGGGCATTTGAGCAGTTTCCATGCTTTTGCGACTACACACAAAGCGGTGAGAAGCATTCGGGAGCCAGGCTGCTCATGAACACACGTGGGTTTCTTTTCTCTTGGCTGAAAACCCCAGGGCTGGAAATGCTGGATGGTGGTACATATTTGTTCAACATTTAAAACAAAAACAAAAACAAAACAAAACACGGTTCGTTTATTTATGTATTTACCAGTATTCACCGGTACCTGAATGTGTGTATGCATACCGTGTACATGCCTGGTATCTATGGAAACCAGAAGAGGGTGTCAGATCCCCTGGAACTGGAGTTACAGGCAGTGGTAAGCGGCACTGTAGCTGTTAGGAAGTGAACCCAGCCCTCTGCAAGAGCAGCCAGTGCTCGTATCTGCCGAGCCACCTCCACAGCCCCTTGTTGAGCTTTTAGAGAAACCACCAACTTGTTTTCCAAACTTGCATCCTTTTTCCTTCCCACCTTCAGTGCGGGCGAGGCCTGGTTTGGTGCTTGGTGTGGTTGGCTCTCTGGATCGGCACACTCCACATGGGTGCAGTGTCGCACTGAGACTGTGGGGGCGCTAGAATGGGAGCATGAGACTCAGCCTGCTTGATGGCTACAGATATTGATAGGTTTGGTTCTTCTTCTTCTTTTCCAGATAATTTGCACAAATATCTTCTTTGGTTTTCTGTCCTTCAAATCTTTTGCTAATATTAAAGCTTTTGTCTCCAGGTGACTTTGAGAGGTTTTTTTATATCATGGATATAATCCTTTACTGAGCACATGTTTTGTGTAGGATTCTTCCCACACCACAACTTGTGTCTACATTCTCCTAATACTGTGTTTTGTAGAGCAAGTCTTGGCTGGTGAGCTCTATTTCTGTTTGTGTGTTTTATGAATGAGGTGCTTGCTTTCAGCTCTATGTAGACTTCGCTAATACAAAGTCATAGAGTTTTCCTCCCATGGTTTCCTCTGAAGTTCTGCTGCTTTTGAAGCCATGATCTAGGTTAAAATCTAATTTGGGTTATCTGGCCTGAGGCGTAGACTGACATTCCTGTACACTGATAACCAAGCACAGAAACATAGCACTGTGTATTGAAAAATTTCCCCCTTCTTTGTCTTTATCAAGAAACAGTTGTATTTTTAAAAATTATAAACAAAAGTGGGATTTTAAAAAAATCGAATGCTTTTTCTGGAGTTATTGAGATGATCATATGGGGTCCTGCATCCTGTTATATGGGAAGGCTCATCTTTTTTTTTTTTTTTTTTAAGCTATCAAGCTATTCTTGCATGCCTGAAATAAGTCCTGCCAGTTATCACAGTCTGTTTTTTGTAGACTCTTAAATTCTACTTCCTAAGTTTGTTAGTAGAATTTTTTTTTCTGTGTTCACCAGGGACAACGATCTTTAGTTTTATTTGTTTGTAATTCCTTTGTCTACTTTTATTATCAGATTAATGCTGAATTCATGGAATGAACTGGGAACTGTTTCTACTTCTTTGGTTTTCTAAAGGACTGCATAGAGCCAGTATTATTTCTTCCTGAGATATTTGATCAAATCCTCCAGTGAGTTGTTTGATCTTGAAATTCTCTGGGAGAAGGCTTTTAGCAAAAAAAAAAAAAAAAAAAAAAAAATCCTTTTTTTTTTTTTTTTTTTTTTTTTATAGATTTAGGGCTACTTGGGTGGTGTATTTCTTCTAGAAATGGGTTTTGAAAGGTCCTGTAGTTCAAGTAGTTTGTCCTTTTCACCTACGCTGTCTGCTTTATTGATGTAAATGTGTTGCTAATGCTTCTTTATTGCCTGTTTATGTCTGTAGTAATGTCTCCTCTCCTGCTAGATGTTGATGATTTGTTCCCCAACCCCCAATCAGCCAGGCTCGAGGCCTACTTATTCACTGATTTGTCTCTTTTCCTCTCTATCTGGCATTCCCACAATTCCTTTCCTCTCTGATCTCTCATTTTTTTTTCTGCTTTACATTAGATTTAATTCATTTATCTTTTTGTTAGTCTCTTAAAAATTACTGTTATTTCATGTGTTTGTGCAAAAAAAATGTGCACGTGGAGGCTGGAGGTTGATGTCAGGTGGTTTCTTCCATTGTTCTCCCTTATTTTTTTAAACAAATATTTTCAATTCTTTGAGAATTTCATATGCTGTACTTTGATCTTATCCTCCCTAACTCCTCCCCTTAACTCCTCCCAAATCTACTCCCACTCACTATCCCTGCAACTTCATGTTCTCTCTCTATCTCTTTCTCCTTCCCTCTCTCTCTCAATTCAATAGTCCATTAACTCCAATTCTTGTTGTCCATATACGGCTGGGTGTGGGACATCTGCTGGAGGATGGCTAATTTATCCAGGGCCACTTGAAGGAAACTGACTCTCCCTCTCCTAGAACCCACTGACTGTCTTTAGCTCATCCATTGGGGCTGGGGGCTCATGGGCCTCTTCCCGCTCCTTGCTGGAATGTTGACTGGCTTTATCTGCACGGGCCACCACAGCTGCTGTGGGTTTGAGAGTACAGTGGTCCCGTCAGATCCAGAAGACAACGGCTCCAGCCCTCCTCAAGTTCCGGCCTTCCTAGCTTCCCATCCCACCAACCCCCTCCTCCTTCACTGTGGTCCTTAAGCCAGCTTATAATTTGAGGATGGGTCTCTCACCGAATCTAGAGCTCACCGATTGGCTAGACTGAATGGCTAACAAGCTCTAGAGACTGACTTGCTCCCGTCTCTCACTAGGGTTACAGGTGCTTGCTGCCATGCCCAGCTTTTTATGTGGATGCTGGGGACCTGGGGACACAGATCCTCACGCTTGAATGGCAACGACTTCACCAACTGAGTCATCTTCTCCAGTCCTTTGTTCTAGTTTAAGGTCACTTATTTGAGATATTTTCTCCTTTCTCCCTAATGTAAGTGTTTAGTGCTAGAAATTCCCTCCTAAGCATGCTATAGCAGAACCCCACAGGTTTTTTAACGTGTCGTTTTAAGTTTCCATCTGGTCCAAACACTTCATAATTTCCTTTTGTATTTCCTTGGTGGTTTAGTTTGTCATTTAGTTCCCAAATGTTTGTTTCCAGTCATGTTTATGGGACTGATTTTTTTTTAATTTAATTCCATTATGGCCAGAGAACTTACTTTTATATGACTTGAATCTCTTTAAATTTATTGAGAATTGTTGTATAACTCAAAATATGGATCATATTAGTGAAAACAGGCAATTTAACAAGTAATGCATGCCCTGTCGGTGGTGGCAACATTTTACGTAAATGTCAGTTAGATCAAGTTTGGTGACAATGTTGTTCAGTGAACTTTGTCCTTGCTGGTGTCTATATTTGTCTTATGCATCTGGCTATTATTGTGTACTTGGATATTTCTTCTTAGAGTGATATATAATTCATTGCTTTGTGTGTTTTAAAGCATTGTTATTAGATGAAAACGATTTTAGGATAATTAACCCTTCCTAATAAATCAACTCTATTATATCCTCTGAAAACTTTTTTCTGTCTGTCCTGGTTAGCTCTGCTTATCTCGCTGTCACAGCATAGTGCCGCCTGAAGAACGGAGTTTCATTCAGCTGAGGAATTGAGCATATCCTATTTGCCAGTGGTTTGTCTGGGGTGGGGGTTGTCTTGATTATTAAATTGCTACCCCAGCCCACTGTGGGTAATACTATTCCCTGGGCAGATGGTCCTAGGCTGTATAGTATAAGAAAGCCAGCTAATCACGAGCCTGCAAGCAAGCCAGAAAACAACGTTGTCTCAATGTCTTTGCTTTAATCTCCTGTTTGAGTTTCTGCCCTGACTTCCTTCAGTGATGGCTTGTGACCTGGAAATGTAAGCCAAATAAATATCTTCCTTCCCTAAGCTGCTTTTGCTCATAGTTTTGGTCACAGCAACAGAAAGGGAGCTGGAACCCTGTTCCTCTTTTGTTCCCTGGGGTCTCCGATTATACACACATTCAATGCTTAAAGTCATACCGCTAACCACCGATGCCATTTTCGTTTTTTTTTTAAAGAAAAATATCTTTTTCCTGTTTATTTCATTTTAAGTGGCTCTTTTGACGATGCTCAACCTCACCAGTTTTTCTTCTGCAATATCTAACCTGCCACCAATCCCACTCATCGTGTTTTCATCTGAGCTCCTGCGATCCCCACCACAGAAGTTCAATTTTGTTATAATATCATCCATGTCTCCACTTGACTTTCTGAACCTTTGAAATTCAATCATAACGACTTTAATGTACTCGGCTGCTAAATCTAATATCCATGGTCGTTCATGCTACATTTCAAAGCATTGATTTTTATCCTCATTATGGATCCTCTCTTCCTGAGTCTTCTGGTGCCTAGCAACATTCAGTTAGACGCCTGGTTTGCGATCTTTCCTTGCCGGCCGTGGGGCAGCTTTGTACTCTTAGAAATGGTCTTGAGCTTTGCTCTGGGCTGCAGCTAAATTACTTGGACAGTTCTGGTCCTTCCATATCTGGTCCTTGCAATTTGCTAGGAAGGAGCACAGCCATGTGCTGTGCCAGACAACTGCACCCCCACCACTGAGGAGGGGTCTCCTGGAAGTTCCCCCTGCAGCAAGAGGGGTACCCAGGTTGGTAGAAGGCCCATGTGAGGGCCAGACACCATGCCAGGCCCAGCGTAAGTGCTGGACACCGTTCCTTCTAAACTTCTCTGATGGTTCTTTTCTGGCTTCGTCCTGTCCACAGACATGCGCACAAAGTTTGCTGGCAGATGTCTGGGGGCCAGAAATCCTTCTCCTCTCACCACCTGAGTGGAGGGCTGCAGACACTGTCCCCTCCTACTCCTGCTTCTTCAACTTGAGGAGTCCACAGCGCTGCCTCAGTCTAAAGTCAGCACCTCTCACAGACTCGATAGCTTCTGGGAACCACCCTTGACACCCTACCTCACGCCCAGCATCTCTGAAACAAGAGTTCAGTTCGTTTGTCTGGTTTTTTGTTTGTTTGTTTGTTTGTTTGGTATAAACTAGTTTGTTATCCTATCTGCACAGAGGACCAACCATTTTCACACATGTAAAATAAGTTATCCATAATAAGGCCATTTGGGCTGGTATTTCTCAATTCTTTATAAATGTTTATTTAAAAAAATATGTGTGAAAACATGGCACGGTGGCCCCATGCCCTTAATCCCATCCTCTATTGCTCCCTAGCTTATTTTTTGAGACAGTCTCTCATTGAACCAGAAGCTCACTGGCTAGACTGGCTGGCCAGCAGGCATCCAGGATGCTCCTGTGTCTACCCAACAATGCTGGGGTTTCAGGCATGCCCAGACATACTCAGCTTTTAGGTTGGATGCTTGCATTTGAACTTTGGTTCCCTTATTTCACAGCAAGCGCATGGAGACCCACTAAGCCATGTCCTCAGCCCCTTTGATGCCTTAAAGTCGGCATTCTCTTCTGATGAACATTCTCTGCTATTGTTTATATAATGTCAAAGCAAATTGACCATTATATGTAAAGATCCTGGTATAGTCCTTGGGTATACACCTGAGACTTTTATTAAATTTTAAAACCGTTTTGTGTATGCGTGTTTGGCCTGCACGTGTGTATAGGTACTGCATGCATGCCTGTGTCCATGGAGTTCAGAAGAGGCTGATGCATCCTTTGGAGCCACATACTGTCATGAGCCACAATGTGGGTGCTGAGAACCCAGCCCCGGTCCACTGCTAGAGAGGCACATGCTCTTGATCACTGAGCCATCTTCCAAGCCCCTGAACATGAGGTTTTATATAGATTTTTAGGTTGATATCCTGATATATAGGTCCTGGGGTATATATGCACAAATCTTTTAGACATTGCCTTCTTCATACTTAACTCAAATCTTTGCCTAAACTCAACAACTGGATCCATCCCCAAACATGCACTTAGATTTCATTTTGAGTCTTAGAAAATAGGATACTATAAAATCATCAGATGGCGTGTCATTGTCCATGTGTCATTGTTGGGATAATGAATTCTCAATAAAATACGAAAGGAAGAGCTTTACTAGGCTATCACAGGGATTCTTTTTAAAAGCATGATACTGAAAGGATTAACTACTGTAAAGGAATTCATCCACCAGGAAGACCCGATGGGTTCTTCCAATCCTAACACTGGTCCCCATGCTCACACAGCATATGCCTTAACACTGAACTCTCTCCCCGGCCCGGCTTGCTATACTTTGTTACAAAAGCTCAACAGGACATGACACTGTCCAACAGCAGGTTACACTTACTTCAAGAGCCCATAGAAAATTTGCCAAGACATGTATCATATCCTGGGCCATTAATAAATTTCAATACCCTTAAAATAATCAAAACCATGAGGAGTTTGTTTTCTTATAACAGTGGAGTCACTCTAGAAATTAACAAGAGAAAGGTGACATAAACCTTTCTAAATGTTTGAAAATTAAGCTGCACACTTCAAAACAACCCAGGAGCCAAGAAGTCTCAAAACAAATTTGGAACACATAGAATTAAATGAAAACACAACACATCAAAATCACAACAGAATGGTGAAGAGTGGCAGGAATAAGGCTGAGAGAAATTCCTAGTCCTACAATAACTGCAGCAGGGGAAAGACGAGAGGAAAAGACTCAAAACAATAACCTAAGATTCTTCCAACAAAATAATAGCAAAGAAAATGCAAAGCAATTGCGGAAAGAAAATAATAAAACAGTGGCAATCAATGAAGTTAAAATAAAAAAGCAATCAAGAAAATCAATGAAACAAAAAGTTGGATCTTTAGGGAAAACAATCAAATTGACAAACCTCAGTTAGACTGATAAATTCAAGATACAGGCCCCCAGTACTGGGAAATAAGACAGATGAGAAGAAATTGACAATTTCCCCAAAAGTTACTATCAGAACGTCGCCAATAGCTGGATAGACACAAAATTGAATTTGTGACTTAAAATATCCCAACAAAGAAATTCCCTGCTTCAGCTGGTTTTGCTGGAGGATTCTACCAAATATTTAAAGGAGAACCCATATAACAATTTTATATAATTTCTCTCTCTCTTTTTTAAATTGAAGTATTCCTGTCTCATTTCTGTTGCTATGATAAAACACTATGACCATAAACAACTTGGAGAGGAAAGATTTATTTGGCTTACACTTCCAGGTCCCAGTAAGAAGTCAGGGGGGGAGCTCAGGCAGGAACTTGAAGCAGAAACCTTAGAACAACACTGCTTGCTGCTCACAGGCCCATGCTTAACTTGCTTTCTTATATAGCCCAGGACCAGGGAATGGTGCCCTTAGTGGGCACCTATATCAGTTGCCAGTCAAGACAATCCCCCCCCCCCCGACAGGCCAACCTGATAAAGACAAGAAAGCCAAAAGCAGAAGATACAAGGTTCTTTGTTTTTCCTTTTGCACCCCTTCCCCCAGGCAATTCTAGACTATGTCAACTAGGATTCTAACTAGGACAAGAAGGAAATGCTTCCGAATGCATTTTTTTCATGAAGTTAGTACCACTCAAAAACCCAGCAAAGCCAATCAAAAGAAGGAAAGTTATAGCTGTAGTTTGGTCATTAAGTTTGAACATAAAGATCAACATAAAAGCAAAATATTATCAAATCAAATTCAAAACTACATAAACAGTCAAAAAAAAAACAATAAAAAAAAAAAAACGAACAAGCCACATGCATGATTTTAGCATGCAGTTTAACTCTGGGAAATTCATACTGTCTATTCACATCAATAGCTAAAGAAAAGACACTGGACAAAATATGACAAAACCTTAATGAGTTTAGAATAGGGAAGATCAAACCAACTCAAGAACAAACATCTACCAAACGAACACTAGGTTAATGATAAAATTAAGAGTCTCGGTGTCATGGTTGGCAGCAAGGCAAAGGATGCCCACAGTTACTGCTTACTCAACCGTGCTTGGGTTCCAGTTATTGTCTTAAGCTAAGGGGGGAGGGGACAACGGGAAGGAGGAGGGGTGAATATGATCCAAGTGCATTGTATATGTGTGTGAAATTCTCAAGGAATAAAAACCATACTTATAAAAATAAATGTAAAGAAAACCAATGGAAGGCCATGTTTTTTTAAATTAGAAAATAAAAGAAAAAATTGCAATGTAAATTACAAGTTTAGGAATAATTCAAATGAAAGAATTAATGTATCTCTTGAATAAAGTTGAAGCCTTAACTAAATAGGAATTTATGATTCCACATTATTTTTTTCTGTTTCATTTTGTTTTTTGAAACAGGATCTCAACTATGTAACCCTGGCTGGCCTGGATTACAACTATGTAATCCTTGCTGTGAGGATCAGGCTAGCCTTGAACCCATAGAGATCTGCCTGCCTCTGCCTCCCTACTGCTGAGACATGTAAAAATGTGCACTCTCCATGCCTGCCTTCTGGCAAAATTTCTTTACAAAATAACTTTTAAAATAATTAAAAACATAATTTAACCTTTAAGAGGCATACAGATAAAAGAAATAAAATTATTTGCAGTCTGGGCATGGTGGCACATGGGTATAATTACAGGACTCGGGAGGCAGAGGTAGGCAGATCTCTGATTTCTAGGCCAGCCTGGTCTACAGAAAGAAACCCTGTCTTGAAAATAAAAGTTACCATGCAAACAGTAGGACCTGAGTTTGATCCTCAGCATGCATATATAAGCCAGGCTCAACAACATACATGTAACTCTAACACAGGGACGGGGACTGAGACACGTGGATTCCTGGAGCCCTTAGGCCAGGAATCAAGCTGAACTATTGATCTCCAGGTTCAGTGAGAAACTGCCCCACAAAATAAGGTAGAAATCGACAGAGGAAGACACCTGACAGCATCCTCTGGTTTCCACAAGCAGGTGCTTACACCAACATCATAGGCACAAAGGAAAGAAAGTGGCCACAACATTTCCAGGCTATTTTTTTTTTCCTAAAGAAGAAGGCAGACAACTGGCCAGCAAGTTGTAGAGGAATTTTAATTCAGAACATGGCTGCTCTGGTAAAAGATTGTATCCCTAGACCTTCTAGGTCTGTGTGATCCAGATGAAACAAAGACACTATTTAACCTTTAATCCCAGGAGACAGAGGCTAGCAGATCTCTGAGTTCAGCACCAGCCTGGTAAGTTTCGGGGCAATGAAAAGCTTGGGTCCAGGTGTGGCGGTACTCACCTTTAATCCCAGCATCCAGGAAAGAGGCATGCAAATCCCTGAGCTCTAGTTAGTGCTGTTCAGGCAGTTTGGCTGAGTCAGTGAGTTGAGAGGCAGTGGAATGGAACGGAACTGAGTTCGTGGCAGTTCATGTGAGGACACGATAAGCCAGAGAATGAGAAGGTGCCAGAAGATTAGAATAGATTGCTAGAATTAGTTTGAGGCCAAGCAGAGCAATTCAGTGAGAAACTGAGAGAAGTCAGATCAAATCAGTCAGCTTGGAGAGGAGTTTGAGCCAGACCAACTGAGTTGAACCAGCCAACCAGAGTTCAGAAAGAACTAGAAAGGCTGAGTTTATTCAGCAGTAAGTCTCAGAGGCTGAAAACATTCTAGGCCTAGATCAGATTGTATGGAGGATAGAAGCTTCCAGGACTAGGCCTAGACTAGCAGACAGAGGTGTAAGCCTCTGAGATGACAATTAAATCAGACAAATAAAAGTTACTTTAACATCATGTACATGGGGGGAAGGTGGAAGGGAAACATAAATCAAAACCACAGGGAGATTCCAGTTCATACTCACTAGGCTATGATAAAAAAAAAAAAAAGAGGCCCAGTGAGGTGGCTCAGTAGGGAAATGCATTTGCTATGCAAGCTTGATGGGCTTAGTTCTGTCCCTAGGACTCACAGTGGAATGAGAGAACATATTGCCAGAAGTTGTCTGTTACTTTCTTACTTATGTTGTAGCATCTGCACGCCCGCACACAAGCACACACATGATTTTTAAGAAGATACATAAAGGGACGGTTATAGCAACCCTATCTATTCACAGTAGCAGAAACTCAGAAGCCAAGTGTCCGCCAAACCATAAGCAGTTAAGTAAAATGCAGCTTGTCCATATAACAGGGTATTTTGGCAGTAAGAGGAATGGACTAAGGATGCAGATTAGTGGCTGTCATGAGAGGAGCAGGGATGCCTGGAGACCACTGACGGACGGTGAGTGCTGACTGTGTAAGAGTTGCATCACTCAGCACCACGGAATGACACACTGTGAACCAGTATGAACTACATCGCGATAGAGCGTTTAGGTGAAAGAAGAGAAGGAAGGCTGGCGAGCTGGCCCAGCAGTTACGATCCCATACTGCTCTTGCAGCAGAGCCACGTTCCCAGCATCTCCACTGTGCTGCTCACAATACCTGTAACTCCAGTTTTAGGGGATCTGACTCCCTCTTCTGGCATTCGCAGGCACTGCACACTTGCAATGCATGTAAACTCATACAGGCGTGCACACACATGACATCCAAAAATAAAAGAATACATCTTAAAAAAAAAAAAAAAGGAAAGGAAAGGAAACTGGCATATCAATGTCTATAGAATCTCTCCCAATGAATAGTAACCCCAAGCTGAAAGCAGCCTAGACGTCGTTTTGTGGGTGAATAGCTTTGTACACTGTGGTCTACCCACAATGCAATGCAAAATTTGACTGGGCAGCAAACAGTAGCCATCTACTGAGGAACCCAGCAATACAGATGCCTCTCAAGGAATCGCGCTGAGTGAAAAGAACCACACATTAAGAGGTCACAGAAGGTGTCTGATCCACGGTAAGTTCTCTCCCAGTGAAATTACCATTTTGCCATGTCTCTATGAGCATGTGAACACAAGTGTGTGTGTGTGTGTGTGTGTGTGTGTGTGTGTATTATTAAATAGGCTCCAGGCCCCTCTCCACTTCTCTCCCACCAACAAAGTACTCAGCTGCTTGCTACTAACAGCAGTGTTTTCCACACACACTTAAAATAAATTTAACAGAGTCACTGATTAACAGAGACACAATTCCTTAATCTAAGATTCATGTTCAAATCTTTTGAGGCAAGCTAACCCTTTTCCATACAGGACCCAGTTGATGACATCTCTCCCTGTATCTGAAAACCATCCATGCCTTTTCCTTGGTGACTGCCTTGATGACACTTTCGAGGGGTACTACTGGCAGCTCTGCTCTTTTTAAAGAGCACGTAGAAACTGCTTTAGAACCTCTTGAGAGTACTCTTGGGAGGTGTCTGCACAGCCAGTCCTACACAGATTGAGAATTTCTAGCCCAAGGTATCTTGTGTCTCATTCTCAAGCTGAGTTCTTAAATAGGCTCCAGGCCTCTCCCCACTTTCGTGCCCTCAGTCTTGTCCCTCTGCCAGCTGGAATTGTGTACAAGGCTTTCCTGTTTGAAACGAGCAGTCCCCAGAGCTACATAGCTTCCATCCTTATTCAGTGCAACCAATAAAAGAAACCTAGAAGCGTGATTATTCTATCCGCTTCCAAGTAAGAGAACGGAGGGCCACAGCATCCACCTGATGACACCAATTTGAACCTATTTCAGGGATTTAAACTTAGTAGACACAGAGACTCGTAAATCATGTGCCTCCTGTAATAACTGGTTGAAGGGAAATAAGGACAAATATGGTTTAAAGTGGCACAGACACTGAGAGAACAGAAGGCACTCCATTTTAGAGGGAAATGGATTTTTTTTTTTTTTTGCTTTAAAGTTCAGCATAAAAATAGGAGTTAGGAGCCAAGAGCAGTAGCACACTCTTTTAATCCCAGCACTCAGGAAGGCAGAGGCAGGCACATCTCTGTGAGTTTGAGGCCAGCCTGATCTACAAAACAAATCTAAGACAGCCAAAACTATACAGAGAAACTGCCTTGAAAACAATAACAACAATAATAATAGTTAGAAAACATTAAAAAAACAAACAAACAAACTGGGCATTGTGGCATCCACCTGCAATCCTGGCACTTGGGAGGCAGAGGTAGGAGGATCCTTGGGGGTTGCTGGCCAGCAGATCTAACCAAATTAATGAGGTCCAGGTTCTGTGAAAACCAAGGTGGAAGAGTAACAGAGGAAGACAACAGTGACCTCCAGCCTCCATACGCATGCGCAGACATGTTCATGTACACCCCACCCTGCACGCATATACAAACATGTGTAAAACATACACATGAACACACACACTGACAAGAAACTAACCACCTGTTTATTGATGAGACTTCAAGGGGGCAGATGTGTTTCTGGGGTAGATAATCATGGAATTGTCCTGTGCAGAAGCATGCTGAGCAGTGCTGTGGAGTCATGATGCCTCTGCAGAATCCTGTGCACTCTACTCTACTGTATCTGAGGTTAGGCACAGCCTTGAACCCGGCATGGTCCGGTATGACCTTGCTCTTTTATTTCTGCTCAAAATCACAGCTGGTACCCTTTGAACCATCTGCTTCCCTTTCATGCTGTTTGTTTTGAAAGGCGGTTTTCCTCTTCCATTGGTATTCATCCAACCTCTCCTCCCCACCCTGCTTGGAAGCCTCATTCCCTCCCCTCCAGACTCTAGCCATGGTGCTCTGTCTCCACCACACCATAAGAGTCACATGCAGTGGGGCGGGGTTCAAGGTCCTGAGGGTGAATCCTGATCACTCCACTACTGCTGAGGACAGTGTGGCTCTCAGCTACTTGAGTGTACAACTGGGGAGCCAGAGCAAGGCTTGGTCTCACCCAAGGTCATATATCTGCCTGGAAACTCACTAAGTCTTGGATCTAAGTCAAGGTCTCTTTGTCCCCACATGGTGCAGTGCCTTCCCATGTAGCCTCCTTGCTCATCAGGGCTACACCCGCCCAAGCCCTCTGCAATCACTCTTAGCCACCTTCAGCTCTGCCCTGAGCCTGACCCCAACCAGAAGGGGCCTCTTCACAGCTGAATCAGTACATCCGAGCCCCACTCAGAAGCCCCATGCCACTCACACAGAGCTCCAAACAATCCTCAGGGTAGACACCATAGGCGCCTGCTGCCACCTCTCTCCTGGGACCTCACCTTGTCCTCTTTGGGACATTCCAATTGCGCTGTCTCGTTGCTCTTTGCATGAGTCTAGCTGGCTGCCTGCACTGCAATCCCTGGTCCAGTCTGTTCTACTGGTTCCCACCTGAGCTCAGCCTCCCGCAGCATTCTTCCTTCTCTCCAGGCCAATCAGGGCTGTCCCACCACGTTCCAGACCCAGCTGACCCAAGCTAAGCTTGCTCTTCCCACTGCACTTGTCCTCTTTTTACCTTACCAGGTCCAACCTCAGTCACTGTGCCCACGAGCCCACTCCCTCTCTACTAGAGAAGGGGTCTTGTGTTTGGGGCTCACTGATGAATCCCAACAGCACAGAATGATGCTCAATGAAGGTGGGTCTTCCTGCTTCAAAAAAATCCAATCAAGAAGAACTCAATGAATATTTTGAACGTGACTTCTCCCCTTCCCCCTGCCCATTTTCCTTTGCAAACTCAATCCTCTGGCCAATGCCAGTGTAAGACAGTCAGAACTTACCAGACATGCTACTTGCTTTCTGGCCTCCACACTTCCCCCTGATTCCTTCGACCTGGAACATCACTCGTCCTTACCCATTTGAAGGTACTCCAATACCTCTCCTCTCAAAAGTCTCCTGATGATGCCCAGGGTGGAAGACATTTGATTCCCAGACTCTCTATAGCTCAGTTCTTGGGTCCTGACTGATGACCTACCTATGACCTGCCCACATAAGTAGGAGCAGCAGCTCACTAGGCAGAATTCTCATTTCGCCCACCTCCTTTCTCTCTTACACAACACTGTTTCATCAACAGCTACGAAATTAATTTCATATTGGTGTTAATGTCTGAACAATGAATGCTCCATTACAAGGCTAAGCAGTGAGCCTATGGGAGGAGCCTGCCTGAAGATAACACAAATGTTGAAAGGACAGAGCTGACTGCAAGGCAAAGCTGTTCTTAAAGAAAAAGGATGACTGTCACCTAAAGTGATGAGAACTACAGGAGCAGAAGCAGCTGCTTAAGGAAAGCATGAAGCTAGACGGTGGTGGTGCACACCTTTAACCCAGCAATTAGGAGGCAGAGGCAGTCAGATCTCCATGAGTTTGAAGCTAACCTTATCTACATAGTAGGTTCCAGGCTAGTCAGGGCTAAATAGTGAGACCCTGTCAAAGAAGAGAGAGAGAGAGAGAAAGAGAGAGAGAGAGAGAGAGAGAGAGAGAGAAAGGGAAGTAAGGAAAAGCATGATAAAAGAAAAACTTAAGATTCTTGATAGGTGCTGTATTAGTCAGGGCTCTCTAAAAGAGAACTTATTAGAGTGGCTTACAGTCTTGGTCCAAATAGTCCAACAATACCATCTCCTTGTTGAAAAGTCAAAAATCTAGTTGTTGTTCAGCCCATGAGACTGGGTGTCTCAGCAGTACTACTCCGGTGCTAGAGTCCCAGGGAATTCCTAGAGAGCTGTTAGTCTTCAGTCTGCACTGGAATTCTGAAGAAGCAGGTTCTAATAACTGCGAAGGGATGCCTCAGTAACAGGATAAATGAACCTGCCAGCCAGAATGAAGACAAGCAGGCAAAAACCAAAAGCTTCCTTCATCCATGTTTTTTTTTTTTTTTTTTTTTTTTTTTTTTTTTTTTTTTTTTTTTTTGTGGGCTGCCACTAGAAGGTACGGTCCAGATTTAAGGTGGGTCTTCCTGCTTCAAAAAAATCCAATCAAGAAAATACCTTTCATCTGGTGTAAGATACTTGATTTTTAGTTCCAGAGACAGCCAATTGACAACCAAGAATAGCCATCACAGGCATCCTGAAAGCTCTTAGGAAAGGGCACGCTTAAGGTGCTCCAGGCCATTGAAACAACTAAGCACACATATGGCTTGTGTTAGATGCCAGTAATCTGGTATATCATACATGGCTTTTCTTAAGGGAATTGACATCTTTCCATTACTGACTTATCCCTTCCATGAACATGGTGCACCCGTCTAGCTACTTGGTTTATGATATGGTTTGCTTTTCTGGTACTGTGATAAGCATCAAGGCCAACAGCAACTTGAGAGAGAAAGGGTTTATTTTATCACTTCCAAGTCACACAGTCCATCATGAGGGAAGTCAAGGTAGGAACTGAAGCAGAAACCACAGAGGAATGCTGCATGCTGGCAACTCTCTGGCTTGCTCCGCTAGCTTTCTTACATATTCTAGACCCACCTACCTAGGGATGGCACTGCCCACAGTGGGCTGCACCCTTCCGCTTCAACCGTTAACCAAGACAATCTCCCAGACATGCCCACAGTTCAACTTGATCAAAGCAGTTCTTCAATTAAGTTTTCCTCTTCTCAAGTGACTCTGGATTGTGTCATGTTGGCGGTAAAAACTAACCAGGAAAAACTCTATTTAATTCCTTCCAACAATATCATCAAGTTTCTTTTGTTGGTGGTGGTGGTTTTTTTTTTTTTTTCTTTTGTTTGTTTGTTTTTCAAGATAGGCTTTCTCTATGTGTATTCCTGGATGTCCTGAATCGATTTGTAGACTAGGCTGGCCTTGAACTCACAGAGATCTGCCTTCCCCTGCCTTCTGAGTACTGTGATTAAAGGCATGTGCCACCACACCTAGCTTCATCAGGTTTCTTATCAGAGGCCTTCCATGTCTTTCTCAAATTTATTCCTAGGTACACGATACATGCATTTAGTTTTGAATCCATTATTACAATATGTTTTAAGGTTTACAGAAAAAAATTGGGCAAAATCTGGTATCCATATACCACTTCAGTTCTCACCAGTTCCCCTATTGCTAAGTTCTTGCCCTGGGGAGACAGACTTGTTAACTCACTCATGAGCATATTATTAGCCGAAGTCCCTAGTTACCATTGGAGACCACTCTTTGTAGGATTGAACACCCTTGTGGCTTTCTTTTGACAGCTATGTTGGCAGCCATCCACATTATGGTATAACACAGAGCAGTCTCACCGCCCTGAAAAATGACCCATCCATGCTCACCGGCTCACTTCCTCCTCCTTCTTCCAACTTTGATGTGTGTGTTGTGTGTGGGGGGGGGTGTGCATGCATGTGTGTATGTATGTATGCTTTTGCATATGTGTGGGTCCGTGTTGCATGCGGAGGCCCAACATTGCTGTTGGAAGTCATACTTAATTGCTCCTCCTTATTCACGGAGGCAGGACCTGTCAGTCAAACCCAGCGCTCAGCCATGTGGCCAGTCTTACTAGACAGCTTGCTGTCCACTTTCTGAGGCTAGAAGGACAGCTGGGCCGCCACTCACACCGGGCACTTGTGTGGCTATAGTCCTCTTGCGTTCAGGGCAAGCATTTTAACCCGTAGTCCTCGCCTCCACCCCTACCCTCTTCTCTTTTGAGGCCATGAATAACACTGTGGTGTGGCTTCCTCTGGCTTTGCACGGGCAGTCACTTTCTCGGTACGGGCGAGAAGGGAACCTCAGCACATTTTTGGCAGCGGCTGGCTATTCTTTCATTGTTTTTGCCACGGTCCACTAGGACAACGCCACTGGCCTCCTCACACCTCATTTATCTGTGGCCCCTGCACCTGGCTGGGACCATTCCTCTCTCGTTTCTTATTGTATTTTACTTAGTGTGCAAAAATCCTGGGCTTCATTATTGCGTTTCACCTATATGTGATCATTCTTTGCTCAGCGTCTCGCCACACCTTCTCCGCTCACTTGCCTCCCACCCCAGATGCTCCTTCCCCTGTTCCATGGCATGTATGTGCTTAAATCCTGACTCCTCATGTGAGAGGGAATATGGGCTACGTTGCCTATCTAGCCCTCAAATTAATTTCTCCTTCCCCTCCCCACTCCCTTTGCACCTCATCCTCTCCCTCCCAACTCCCATGTCATATATACACATGTGGTTTTTTAATCTAGACCCCTGATAAGAGAGAACATATAGTGTCTGCCTCTCTGAGTCTCATTTCACTCACACAATTATTTTTCTATCTTTTTTTTTTTTTTTTTTTTTTTTTTTGAGACGGGTTTCCCCGTGTAGCACCGGCTGTCCTGGAACTTGCTCTGTGGAACAGGCTGCCTCAGACTCACAGAGGTCCGCCTGCCTCTGCCTCCCGAGTGCTGGGATTAAAGGCCCCGTGCCACCACCACTAGGCTTACACGATGATTTTTGGTTCCATACATTTACCAACAATACCAAGATTCTGCTTCTCTAAATAAAACTCCGGTGCCTGTATGTCCCACATTTCTTTATCCACTCATCTGCTGGTTGGCCTCTGCGAGGGGCTGAGTCCTTATCTTGGCTGCTACAAATAGTGCCAAAATAAACATCACTGTCCAAGCGCCCCTGAGGTACACTGCCTGAGAGTCCTTCAGGTATGTAGCTGGACCATGTAGCCATTCTATTTTTAGCTTTGAAGAAACCTCTACACTGGTTCCCTCGATGGCTATACCAGTCTACATTTCCACCAACACTGTATGACTTGCTCTTTCCTCACAGCCTCACCAGCACTTAATGTTGTGGTTTTTTTTTGTTTTTGTTTTTTTTTTTTTTTCCCCTGAAGCCACTCCAACTGGGATGAAACAGAAACTCAGTGCAGATTTACATTTCCCTGATGGGCTGAGAAGTGAGAAGGGTGGACAGGTTTTGCGCATTTATGCCCAGCTCCTGTTTCACGTTTGCAGTTTTATAAAGTGTATCATGTGGGACTTGGGGAGACCAGGTGGCTGCGCATTTGCTATTGCTACACACGCTTGAGGGCAGGGGCTCAGATCCAACCACCGAGTGACTTTGAAGCCGGCCGGGAGTCCTGAGCATGACCACACTATTGCATCTCTTCTTCTCTCTTCAGGGGCCAGGCGCTGTGACATCCGCACAGCACCCCTGCCTCCGAGCGCCGTGCTTTCTCCACTCATCCACACCCTAAGCAGGTGGGGTGCTAGCTTTCCCCTCACACCAGCCTCATGTAGGGAAGGGTCCGCTGCCATACTGGGCCGTCACAGCAACCCTCCCACCCACCCCTGTCCTGGGCAAGGCCACAGTGACCTGCACTGTGTCAGTGTCTGACCCACAGCATGACCAGTCTACAGCTTCTCACCCCTGCCGGGTCCACATTTAAGAATGAACAGCCGAGTGGCCTCAAAGTTCCACCCCACCCCACCCCCCAGAGTGAGGGCCAGCTGCCAGCAACACACTGTGGGCTTGAAGGCAGGAGCCATGAGTGGCTATGGACTCATGGCTCCAGAGCTGTCTGTGACCTGAACCCAGACCTTTTCACCTTGTTCTCTCACATGGCAAAGTGTTCTGCAATGAGCTTGATCTGTGTTCCTTACAGAAGTGTTCAATTTCAACTCACCATATCTCAAAGATGGATGTTATTTGCAAATGAGTCACCAACAATAAGGTTAAAGCAAGTTTGCAGTGGTGTAGGCTAGGCCTAAGGCAAAGGGACAGACACCTCCATCAAAGAGGGGAAACATGGGTCCGGGGAAACGACTCAGCAGGTAGGCATGCTAACTGCAAACCTGAGGATTCCAGCGCAATCCCTTAGAACCCACATAAAAAGCCGGACACAATGGGGCATGTCACTAATGCCAGTGCTCCCAAGTGAAGGAGGCAGAGACAGGAGGATCCTGGGTAGCTTTCAGGTCAGCTAGTTTGGGGGTTATGCACTGTAGAGGCATTAACAAGGAAGATCATGTCTCCACAAACTGGAAGGCCAGGACAGATGTTCCAAAAGTTGTCCTCTGACCTCCGCATGTGTACCCTTATACACATGAAAGTGTACACGGGCATGCAAACACACACACACACACACACACACACACACTCACACTAAACTGGTAAGATTAAAGCAGAAATGTGGCCACAGACAGATATGAGAGCGGGTGCTTTGTGAAGCAAAAGCAGACACGGCATGGCCATGCACTGGCGGGTTATGGCCGTCATAACCGTTGGGCAGTGGTACCCAACCTTCCTAGTGCTGCAACCCTTTAATACAAGTTCCTCATGTGATGATGACCCCCCCACCATTAAATTATTTTTGTTGTTATTTCTTAACTGTCATTTTGCTATTGTTAGGAGTTGTGGTGTAAATATCTGACAGGTGACCTCTGTGAAAGGGTCTGTCCACCCAAAAGGGGGTCACAAGCCACGAGTTGAGAACCACTGCATGACAGGGAAAAAAGGATGGGTTCTGCCAAGAACTTTCACAGGCGTGCAGCTCTGTTGGCTGAGACAGACTTCTGCCTCCAGAACCAGGAGAGACTCCTAGCCTCAGAGCCCACAGATTGTGGCATTAAGCTCCAGCGTCTTAGGAGAATCCTACAGGGACCAAGATGGAAGGCCATCCTGAGACCTAGGTTGGGACCAAAGGGCTCACTTGACCTCTCACAAGTGGAGAACTCTAACTTCTGCTGGCTAGTATCAGAGATGCTGCAGAAGGTAGCTGAGGTGACAGCGGAGAGGCACCAGGAACAGGCGATGCGAGAGAGCAAAGCGAGAGGGGTTTTGTGTCAAAAACAGAGGGACCACTTGGAATAGATCAAACCTCAGGTGATGTCTAGCAAGAGAATAGGGATCTGGTAGGTTTCTCAAATTCTGAAGAACTATCGACTGAGGAGAGAGGGATTTCACTGTATGTAAATGGCACGCAGTAATTTTAACAGCCTGATCTGAAAGAAAAACTAAAGCCCTTAGATACATCTTGCTGCCTTGGTTCCCATGCAGTGGGAAGGTAGCCAGGGTACCCTGACCAGACATTCTGCTTCCATCTGATCTAAAGGGCTCATGGCCCTCAGATATGATGCAGATGTCCCAAACCTATCCCCAAACCTTCCAGTCAAAACAAGGAGTGACTTGGGCTCACACTCACGCTGTTTCTTCTAGCAAACAGGCCTGGATGAGAGGCTTATAATTGTCTAGGGAACAATTTACCTCACGCAGGCCAATCAAGCTGAACGGTGCTGAGCCCACTGTACCCCAAAGCCTGCTCTTACCCTCCCGGGCTCCATCTCAGGAAGCCACTGACCTGGTGGCTGGCCAGGGGAGAGACGATCACTGCTCCAAGGCTACTGGACCCATACAAGACAGGAAGTGGACAGGCAGGCGTGGTGATTAAATGGGTAATGCTTCCTGAATATCGGTCATTAGATTCCTGATTAGAGTTAATAATCACCTAAGATTAGATCCCGCCAGCCGATGTGGGTCAAGAGGAGTTTAACTCAGCACTTAATGCTTCAGGATCACAATGAAAAGAATTGAAAGTGGGTTCTGCGGGTGCCCGACTCTTTAGCGAGTCTGTTCCTTCAGCGAGTCTGTTCCTTCAGCGCCTCTCCTTTAGGAAAAGGAAATTCCAAATCCCCAGGACAAACGTGCTCCACTCTGTGTACTGGAGTCACTGTTAAACCCTCTGCACGCATCTCTGGAGGTCGCCTGGACCCTCTATGCAGGGTCCTTTCACACCGCCTGTCCCTCCCTATATCCTGGGAGAGGAACTACAAAAGGGAAGCGATGGAAGGGAAGGGTGACGCCTGGGGTTTCTCACTGTTTGCTCCCCACTCAGGACTAAATCTGGACCCTACCGGGATATAATAAGTATCTGTTGAATGAATGAGCCTGGCTTCCAAGAGAAGTAGAATGAATAGAAGCAGAGAGTCAAATCGCCTCTGCAGATGTGATGAGCAAAAACCCTGTCTGCAGGGCTGCGGAGAAGGCTCGGGCAGGAGAATGCCTGCCACCCAGGCATGGGGACTGGAATTCAGATGCCCAGGTCTGGATACACATACAATCTAGGCCCAGAGGCATGAGTGCAGACCCACACTGGAAGGCCAGAGACGGGTGGATTCCTGAAGCTCATTGTTAAGTCAGTCTCACCGAGCCAATAAGCTCCAGATTCAGAGAGAAACCTTGTCTCAAAAAGTAAGGGAGGGATAGACAAACGGCTCAGCTGTTAATGTGGGTTTCCCCGCACCCACATTAGACAGCTGGCAATTACCCATAACTCCAGCTCCAGGGAATCCAATGCCTCTGGCCTCTAGGTATACTTATATATGGTACACACACACACACTTAAAAACAAAATAAAATCTTTTAAAATAAAAATAAATACGATAGCGTGCAATAGCGAAAGATACCCCACATCCCACACATACTTACACCCTATTTCAGGGAAAATCATGAAGACTTCATGAAGGAAGTGGTATCGGATAGAGCCTTGAAGAAATCTCAGACTTAGGGTGCACCTGCTGCTACCGAGATGAGAATGGAGTGTGAGCGAGGAGTACAATTTTCAGTGAGAGTCACTGTCCTCAACTCACACAAGAACAGCCATAGCTCCCCCCTCACACACAAACACACGCTTTGACAGGACGGCACCTGACATTCTGTCAGCACCCATGTCAGAAAGCTCCAGCCAAGGGAGACTCAGGGAGGAGCCTAAGAAGGAAGTCTTCAGATGAGATCTGAAGGAAAGGGGCCGTGGGACAGGGCAGAACCTGGAGGGTGCATGCCTTTTCATCTGCGGAAAAAGCAAAGAGTAGGAAAATAACTATACGATGCCAGAGCAGAAAAGGTCAGCCCTGGGGAGTCAAACTGCCTTTCTGGTTACCACTGAAACTGGTGTGTGATGTAGGAGCTGATGGGTAGCGGACAAGAGTTAAAACAAGCAGACACTTATAGAGTTCTTGTAGCCTGACAGAACTGTCTACGAAAAGCATTGGTATTCATCCCATTGATGGACAAGAAAACGGAGGCACAGGCCAGGTGAAAAAAAAAAAAAAAAAAAAAAAAACGCTAGGTGACGGGAGAGGATCCTGAAGCTTGTCCTGCCCCAAGCTTCCCCCAGTCCAGCACTAGTGGGGGCCAGTAAGTGGGGGCTGGGGGGAGGATCAAGGAGAGGGAACTGTGCAGGGTGGCTCAGAATACAACACACAGAGCTTGAGAGTTGTGGCAAGGTCACAGGGGAGGCCTGGATATGGAGTTCTGAGACAGATGGCAACGTGCAGGGACCTGGCAGGAGGTGGAGGGACAACTGGCTTGGTCCAGGGGACTGTCCTTGAGGACTCTGAGAATCGGGAAGCCCATGCTAACTGGCCCTCTGGTAATTTACCTTCACATGTCTAAATAAGAGGCTCTCAGAATAACTGGGGTTTGGATGTGTTCACCTTATGCCATAATGCACATTTAGCATCTCTTGAGGTCTGGTTTTCAGGGATCTCCTTGTCTCTCCGAGGCTTCATTCTTAAAGAGTTTCTACCAAACTTCCTTTTAGATGTGGGCAGGTTGCCTTCTGAAATACCTACTGGGAAATGCTTTCTCCTACCTGGAAAGGCCCCTCTAAAATCACTCATTTCTCCAAAGGGTCACAGTTCATTGTCAGGGTTGTAGTCTCTTAGTCAAGGAAGTCCTGGCTGGAGTCTGCTGGCTCCCATTTCTCTAAATCTGTGTCTCTATTGCTATTGAGATTATCAGCTGCCCTTGAGGATGGTTAAACATTCACCTTCATTAGACTTCTGCCCTAGACACTAAAAGCTACCTTTATTAGATTCATCCAAGTAGAGAATAGGGCAGGGGAAAAGCTGATAATATTTTGTCTCTAGAGTAAAAGAAAACCGCTCATGTATCACTCTTCCTTCTGAATCCTCCTCAGTTCTCTGCCCGATACCTACGTACAACCCTGGAACCCTGCAAGGAGCCTTTACTGATCCTAATGGAGGCTTCCTCCCTCACCACGGCTGTCCTCTTGGCTGAGAACTGTGACCTTCCTGCTGGCCTCCACAGACCAGCCCAGATGCACATGCCCCACTCCTCTCTCCTGGTCCCACCAGGCCTCCAGGTTCAGTGTTAGGGTGGGTGCCCTTTGCCCACCATCTGTGAGTCCCCCTCCCTCTTGCCACTATCCACTCCATGCTGCCTCCCAATGTTTCCCCCTGTTGTCATAACGCACATCTAAAATCCTCTCCGCTTCGGATAAATGCTCCCAACACTGATCTTTCCGCTTCGTGTTCTCTTTGTTGTTGTTTAGCCCAGGCAATTCTAGGCTTGGGGCAAGCCCCCTGCCTTAGATTCCCAAGTGCGAGTTATAGGCACATGCCACCACACATGGCTTCACCCCACAATGATCAATAGCACTCGAGCTCTCCTAACTCTGCCTTTCAAAGAGCATAGGCTCCTGCTGTATTTAGACACTCAGATCCCTTCCTTTGCTGCACACTTCCCTTTTCAAGCCTCCTTACTTTCTGTGTACCCACGCATCTCTGCACACCTGAACATTTTTATAAAAGAGGCATTCCTCTGTCAACACTCCACACTGAATACAGCAGGCCAGGCTCGCTTTTGTGATTTCAAAACAACAGCAATAATAGAATGTTTTTCCTAATGGGGAAACACATTGGGCAAAGAGGCTTTTTTTTTTTTTTTTTTTTTTTTTTTTTTTTTTTTGTAGGAGAGATAATGGAGGTCAAGTCCTGAAATTTCAAGGACTTCAGACTCCTGCTTGTGAAGCAGCAGGCGGGGAGCGTGAGCCAAGCTCCCCCTGCCTGCATCTGGCAAAATCTGCAGTACTTTTCAAAGTGGAGGCAATGATAATACAATGAAAATACCTGAGCAAAAATGCTTCCCTAAACTGTAAAGTCCAAAGGCACTGCAACCACTGACGGGCTGCTTTTCATGGTCAATAACTTTCACCAACTCAGACATGACCCCACTGCGGCCAAAGTTCAAAGTTCCCGAGACAGATTTTTCTTTCCTCCCTCTAAGGCATCATTCTTTATGCACAGGAATAGAAGGTGAATGGATGGTGAATAAGACCCAGTTATCAACCTAGGCCACGAAGCAGGCCAGTTTGTGACCGGTGTCTGCAATGCATCAGAGCGGCTTGTGAATTCAGACAGAGGAAAGCAGGACCCTTGTGCTGGCGAATCATTAGATATCATTTCGTCCGATCAGAGAATATTGCTAAAACCTCTCCCAATAAAAACCGCCTGTGGTTTAGCATGGAGGGAACAGGAAAATGCCTGCTTTCGGGCCGCTAGGATGGCGTTTGCTCACATAAAGCTGGCTGCTGATGTCTTGGTGTGTTTCTGAATTGGGCACATCTACCCATTCACCTCTAATTACTAGGTCCCCCCCCCCCCCCCCCCCGTGCCCCATAGTGGTTGCTTGTCACCTCAGAGTTATCACATAACCACAGACTTGTTGAGTTACAAATGGCTGTCGAGAGCCAAGCCCCCCCCCCCACACTTTTGACCTGACCTTAATCTTGAATTGTTCACAAGTTTCATTGACCTCTGGGAAAAATTAACCT
This sequence comes from Psammomys obesus, assembly GCF_907164565.1. Classification (NCBI taxonomy): domain Eukaryota; kingdom Metazoa; phylum Chordata; class Mammalia; order Rodentia; family Muridae; genus Psammomys; species Psammomys obesus. Next base: position 14,328,841 of record NW_026596085.1, read on the forward strand.
TTCTGTGTTCTACCCCCAACTCTTAAGATCCAGAGCGATGCTTTTTCAAAGGCTCCCCTGTGTTCTCCAAATGGAGAGTGTCAAGTAAGAGGATCCAATTAGAATGCTCGCTCCTCTTTTAAAATCCAGCAGAATAAACACAGTCTGGAGGTTGCTACCTTCCAGGGCATTCAATTTCTCCAATTTAATCCAATTTCACCAGTTTCTCCCAAGAACATACAACCCATGCAGGACCCTTAGCCCATTAAATGCACATGCTTTGGGATTTGGGAGATGGCTTGATGGTTAAAGCACTGGCTGCTCTTCCAGAGGACCTGAGTTCAATTCCCAGCCACCACATGGCAGCTCACAACCATCTGTAACTCTATTTCAGAAGATCCAATGCCGCCTTCTGGCCTCCATGGGCACCATGTCTATTCATGTAGACAAAACACTCATGCATTAAAAATATTAACACATAACATGTCCCAACTCACGAAACTTTAACCACATTTCTTTTTTAGTCGGGTGTTTGACGTTTAAATCCATGGTCAAGTTAAAAAAAAAAAAACAAAAAAAAATTCCTTCATACACACTAGCTCCCAAATCTAATGATAATTACAAACCTACTGTTTTGACTGCAACCCCCATACCTTAAGCCCACTGCCATGGGAACTACATTCTGGGCATGACAGGAGCTGCCAATTGCAAAGAGGTGCCCCAACATGAAGATGAGGGTAAAGTACCTGCCCACTTAGAGATGCCTGCCCTTCCACATACGTGGTCCCACTCAGGAGGGCACAAGGCAGTGAGTTCTTGTTAATCTCAGGTCTGCTAGTAATTCACATAGTCAATGAGATTCCACAAGTTCCTACAAAAGCTATGGTGCTAGGAGATTACCAGTGAATAGATCCCAACCCTCCATCCCCACCCCCTAACCCTAACCCTCACCCATCTCCTCTCAGTGATCTAGACCCAGTGAGAGAGGCAGATTCTCCAGGAACCATGGTGCCAGATAGTTTAAGAGGTTGCCTTTTAGTGGGGGTCTTAGTTAGGGTTTCTATTGCTACCACGAAACACCATGACCAAAAACCAAGTTGGGAAAGAAAGGGTTTATTTGGCTTACTCTTCCACATTGCTTTTCATCATTGAAGGATGTCAGGACAGGGGCTCAAATAGTGCAGGATCTTGGAGGCAGGAGCTGATGCAGAAGCCATGGCTTGCTCCTCGTGGCTTGCTCAGCCTACTTTCTTATAGAGCCTAGAGCCACTGGCCCAGAGATGGCACCACCCACCACAGGCTGAGCCCTCCCCAACTGATCACTAATTGAGAAAGTGCCTTACAGCTGGACCTCATGGAGACATTTCCTCAACTGAGGCTCCTTCCTCCCTGATGACTCTAGCTTGTGTCAAGTCGACACACAAAACCAGCCAGCACGCTAGGTTCCCCCAGTATGGCGTAGTCTAATGGGCATCGACCTTTTGACATTGCACTGTTATAACACCTACATATGCACCGGGTCACGCTCACAGCTATCCCAGGAAACACATGACCCACCTGCCATAGTTTGGACATGCATGGGGATGAATCGGACTGAGGACACATGGCAAGACTTGCCTGTCACCACCAAGAGCTGGCATCACGTTCACATTCTAAGCTCTCAGGGACCACTTGTGATAGTAGCGTTCTTACTGATATAGCCCTCTCCTTTACCTGTTTCAAACTGAAATCTGATGAGAGATTATGGGAGGGTAGTAAGGCAGTCTCTTTCTCAAAGTCTCCGTGAGTCCAAAAAGCTGTGGCGGCAGCAAATTGGCTTGGGGTAGCTAAGCAACACAGGTGGCCCAGAGCCCAAGCTGCCTTGACAGCTACTCGGATGGGCACGGTGTTTTCAGCCACTGCTTCTCAACTTCACAACCCCTCAAGGGTGGTCTAGGGAAGAACTGTGTTTTCTGCTAAAAAAATGGAAGTTTAGGGAGGCGGACATAAGTCTGTGGCTTAGCAGGTGGCAGCTGAGAGGCAGGGACCCAAATGTCCTAATGAATGACATCACATCTTCTCTGCTGTATCCAGGTGCTTTTCCAATGCAAACTTTCCAGTGCCCATTCCTTCATCCTGTGGAGACCCCAAACCAACTCAGCTCAACTAGGAAGACTTCGCCCAGGAGCAAGGACTTCACCGTGTAAACTGCACACCCTCTTGCAGGACACCAAAGTCACCACCTCTTGATGCTCAGCCATTGAGGGCTGCAGAGGCAAAGCACACGCACACACACCTTCAAAGAGTCCATACAACAGCTCGGAAAACCACATGCACGGCATTCCTTTCCACAGGAAGCCCAATGCTCCTATGAACAGGAATGCTCTCAAGGGGGAAGCAAGCTCTGCTAACAGCCTAGCATTTCTCTCAGGAAGCTCCTACTGAAAGCCCAGCTGCACTTGGGGCCGGGCCTTAGCATAGCACATGCTGTGAACTTGCAGCTTTAGGCTGGAGGTGCAAGAACCAAACCAAAACAGGAACCTCACAAGACCCCTCCTACCACCAAGTCTGGGATTTAAATTCTGTGCCTCATTTTCTCTAAGCACATGGCCCTAGAAGATCTAGCTCGTTCTGTGCATTACAAAGGCTAAAGCCGCAGACATAGCAAATGTTTGTTCAGTACACAGAAATTATAGCATTTCTTTTGCTATTTATGTATTTGTTTACTTATTTAAGAGGATCTCTCTATGCAGCCCCAGCTGGCCTGGAACTCACTCTGTAGACCAGGCTGGCCTCAAACTTAGTGATCTGCCTGCCTCAGCTTCCTGAGTGCTGAGATTAAAGGCGTACACCACCACCACCCAGTTTCTTATATTCTGGCATGAAAATCACTTTCATGAGAAAGCCCATAAATGTCCTGTTCATGAACAGCACAACAGGCCCACGGTAGCTACACAATAAGCATGAATCAAATGAATGAATTATACACTCACTATACTCACGTAAGTCTGTGTATACATTGGCAAACTACTGTGTCTCAACCTAGTGAGTTATCATACAGACACTTTAAATGAAGCAAAAAAAAATGCATTTTATTCACACGAAAATGTTTTTCTCAACCTAACATTTAGTGAAACAAATTAAAAACATGTTTTCTCTTCTCTTGTTCTCTTTCTAAACCACACACACTTTTTACACCTCTGTTTATAGGCTTGACAAACATAGGCTTAAAAGAACTACTTCAGCTTTCAGTCCTCGGGAGGCTGGGGGGGGGGATATAAAGAATGCAAGGCTAGCCTCTGCTACATAGTCAGCTCCAGGCTAGCATGGGCTACTTAACAAGATCCTGCCCTGTTAACAAACTCTCGGAGTCCAGTGTGCATCCATACATGTTTAAGATGTTGGAAAAGAAACACTTCGTTTTATACTGTCAATTCATTTGTCACCAGGCCCACTGTCTCTGGAATTTTATATGATCACTAAGCTTATCTGTTTATCTGGCTGTTTCTTGGGGTCATCCCTGCCCTGGCTGATGATGTAACTCACCCAACACTTAGTCAAACTGATGTGAAAACAGCTAAGAGACAGAGGCCAGTCTGTCTCTTAGAGGCATTTCTAAAGCAATGCCACCTCTTTTTAAATTACACCAGAGCAGCCAGCCATGAGGAAATGAAGTTCCCAGGGAACACACTCCATGTCTCAGAGCTGAAACGTGGATCCGTTACGTTCATTTACCTGGCTTTCCAAGATCTGAAAATGCATTTTACCACAAAATAATCACTACCCCAGCCCCATCGCTGGTCTGAAGTGCAACCAACGACAGCATTTACAGTTTTCCAGTCTGGAAGCAGTCCAGAAACCCTCTTTACCTGGGGGTTCCTGATGGACTTGTTCCTGAGCTTGACCGGTCACAAGTTGTCAGTTCACCGGGAACACCAGGGCCTTGAACTTCAGTCTTGGATGTAGAATGTTAAGAAAGGAACTGGTTACAATATGTTCTCTGGATCGCCCCCAACTCTCCACCACCTTGGGAAAGTCACTGTGACCCTGCCCACAGCGTCCCAGGGTCGCCCAAGAAAGTTCTGTGCTCCTCCCTCAAGAGGAGCTGGGAGAAGGAGGGGCCTTTCTGGCTTCCTTTAGGAGAAGGGAGTGGGGTAGGGTTGGGGGTAGGCGAGCAGCCCGGAGTCTCAGGGTGCATCTCAAAGACATTATATACCACCATGGATTTTTCTTAAAAAGAATCTTAACTTTCTCTCAAAAAAAAAAAAAAAAAAAAAGTCTGGGGAAAAGGAGGGGTACAGTTGTTCCAGGCTAGTTGGAGTGAGCACTGGGGCAGAGTCACCCTCCTGACTGGCACACTGGCACTCCTGGCTCCCTTCATCCATATCAGGCCAGCAGGACAGCCAGGGGCACAGAGGAGACTTTAAGCTGACCCTATACAGGACCCACTGTGGCACTGGTCTTTGGAGGGCAGAGACATGAGGTAGATTTAGCAGAGTCTCTGCCCGACTGCTGGGGCCTGCCCCACCTCTGTCCAACTAGGGTCAGGCACAGTGTGGAAACTGGTGCTCAAAGAGGGTCGGCTGCTGGTGACACGAACTCGGGCGTTTCTCCAGATTGACAGCAGTGGCCTGGCTCAGTGACACCAGGATCAGTCTGTCCGGGCCTCAGGTTACCTCACCTCTAAGATCTCTGAGGGTCTCAGGAAACGCCCCCCGGCGAGTGACGCCCAAAGGTACCACGCCTGGGAAGGGCGCACCCAGATGTCACCGCCCGTGGGCCCTCCCCTCCAGGGGACAACCAGAAGACCCAGCGTCGCTCCAGTTCCAGGACTCCGCGAAGCCCCCAGTCCCACCACCAGCGGAAAACTCGAGGGTTCGGTGCCCGCGCCTGGTGCTCCCGGGGACCCAAAGTAGCGGACAGTCCCGCGCGTCCCGAAAGTCGCAGGAGTTCCCAGAGTGTGCCCTAGCCGGTGCCTGTGGGTCTCCAGACTCGCGCCCCTCGTCCGCGCGCATGCGCCACCGAGTCCCTCCCCTCCCCGTCCACCCACCTCACTGTCCCGGGACAGGGGACGCCTGGCTCCCGCCCCTGCGCGTGCCCTCCGATTCCGGGCACCCGAAGCTGGGGGTTCTCAGGGCCGGCGCGCCCGGGGAGGTGGTGCCAGCCGGGGCACAAGCGGCTGCCTCCACCCCCCGTCACCCCTGTCGTGGGGCCGCGGCGTTCCGGGCCCCGGCCCGGCACCGCCCCCGTGCGCCCGTGCCAGCCGCGCCCCCACGACACGCGCCGCCCCTCGGACGTCCCCTGCGGGGTCCCGGGGAGAGGTGACCGCCCCGGAAACTCCGCCCCCTAGGCCTGAGCCGTGGCTCAGGACGAGGCACACCCCCCGGACGGCAGCCTCTGATTGGCTGCTGCGGGGTGAGGGCGGGGCTGAAGAGGCCCGGGGCAGCTCTCCTTGGTGCCCATTTAGTGCCTGGGGGCCGGGGCATCCGTTGATAAACTGAGGCTGGCTAGGTGAAGGGACTACCAAGGTCACCCGACGGGCGAGGAGAGCCCTGCGGGAAGCCTGCACCCCGGCGCGCGCTCGCTCCTGCTCCCAGCCCTGCGCACCAGCCGGGACTGAAGTTTAAGGCTGCGGGTCGGGTGGAGCTTCCCGCCGGGTGCCCTTGGTGAGCTGGTCTAGACCGCGGAGGGCGCTCCGGGAGTCCTGGGAGTTCGTGAGGTGGTGGGCTGGAGGGATCTGATCTTCAGAGCCCCAGGATGCGAAATGGGAAGTAAAGGAAGAGCGAGCCGGGGCACGCGGCAACAGGTGGCCGAGGTGCCAGGGTGGGTGTGGCGGACGGTGAGCGCAGAGGCTGAAGGGCATTGGGGACGGTCGCGGGGAGGCGCTGCCGCTCCGACCCTCCTCCTTCGCCCCTCCCCGCCCCGGGCTGCGGTCCCTGTGCGTACGTTTAAGGGGTTGAGGGGCTGATCGTGCCCAGCTCAGCCACTGGGGCTCTGCCAGCTCCCAGAGCAGGGGGGGCGGGAGGGGGAGACCACGACCCGGCACAGCCTCTTTGTTTGCGTCGCCCCTGGATCTCCGCTCTCGGAATGCGTAAGGCCCCCGGGGTGCCAACGCATCAGGACCGCCGCTCCTTTGGGAACGAAATGTGTGCTATGCCAGCCCTCCTGTCTGTCCTCAAGCTGCGCCTGCCACGATGCTATTTGTGGCGATGAGCGCCCCCGGGAGAACCTACTCGGGGAAAGGAAACTTTAAACACACATCTCCTCAGACTGGCACAGTCGGGAACTTCTTTTAAACCCCATCCTTGCTGATCAGCCTCATACCTGTGGTGAACTCTGCCCCACCCTCCGGACACCCACAGAACCTTCCCTGCTTGCCTCCCGGCAAGCTCTCTTTTTCTTGCACACCCTGGCCAGGAAATCGCTACTGTTTGTATTATGCTTCAAAGCTTGCAAAACTGGGACCCTGGAGATGGCTGAGCCGGTAAAGGTGCTTGCTACCAATCCGGATGACCTGAATACCGTCCTGGGGCCCCACATGGTGGGAGGAAAAAACCAGCTCCTGCAAGCTGTTCTCTGACCTCCATATGCGTACACACACACACACACACACACACACACACACACACACACCAGCCACTCTGCTACATACAATAAATAAACGGGGGTGGGGGAGGGAAGGACCTTGCAAAATGACCTGCCTGTATGGTTTCCTGGATGACCCAGGGGATACTCAGAAATAACATTATTCCCTTGTCTTATCAGCGGCACAAAGCGTTGTGCTACGTGGCATCTTTCAAACAGTGAGCAAGGATGGCTGGAGGCCGCCCACAATAGCTGCATCCCTGGAGGACCCTCCCCCCTCCCCCAGTGTCCTAGGTGGCCGGGGTGGCCACTGGAAAGTGAGCTTTCAGTTACCTGGCGCACAGCAGGTCCAAAGCTCGAGAGATCAGAGTCCACAGGCAGGGGTGTTGCCTTCCTTTTCAGAGGGTTTTGCCAGAAACCCAGTTCTACCGGACATTTGGAATGATCTGAAAAGAATAGTTCGGAATGAGAGGGGTCAGCAGAGTAGCTGCGAACACAGAGAACACAGCCCAATGACAGCTGGAATTCCGGGAGTTCCCAAGGTTCCAAGAAGAAGAAAAAAAAAAAAAAAAAAAAACAAAACAAAACAAAAAAAAAAAACACGTGGGTTTTGTTTGTTTGTTTTAAACTACAAGCCTAGAGGAATCACTTTATAACAAAGCCTTCCTGCCAGCCAGCCTCCCTTAGAAATCCTGACCCACCGTCTCTTGCTCACATGGCCCTCTGTCACTTGCCGCAGAGGATGGTGAATTTTGTTCGGCAGACTGCTTTGAGAGGAGAGAGCTGCAAGGGCTTCCTCCACCCACCTCAGAGGGTGCACACCTGGGATGCCTTCTGCTTCCTGTGGTGTTGAGGGGGTGTAGAGACATATAGATAGGCACCTGCAACTCGGGGCTGAACAATGTCCTTGTGTCCCCTAGTTGGCACATTAGGAACCACTGGAAGTTTTAGGGTCCCGTGTCCTAGTTCACCCTGGATGGCTTTTGAGACGCAAGACGTATGCCAGCTGCAAACGTGTTGGGTCACATCTCCCGCTCTCCTGGGACATGTACGGCCCGTGGGCTCCAGGTTGGACACATTTGTCCAATGTCCCCTTCCCTGACCAGTTTCAGGCCTAGGAGAGAAAGCCATTCTGGAAAGCCCCTCCTGCATGCACCCGCCTGCCAGAGGTGGATGGGAGGGGTACCAGCAGGGTGCCCCTGCAGTGAGTGTACAGATAGTGGGGGGGAGCCTGGTACAGGAAGCCCAGCAACCCCACTACCTGCCTTCCCCCACACTTGGAGATTCTCCCGTGGGTCTGGGGTCCAGGCCCATCTATGTTTACCTGGCAGCTTATGTAAGTCCTTTCCAGGAACCACCCAAGGCCTCTGAGGGTCACTGGCTTGCCCTCTGCTGATCTGCAAAGCCTCATATCATGTGTCATCTGACAGGACAGTGGCCTCTGATCTCCTGGAAGCGTGCCTTCCATCAGGTGGTGGAAGTCCACCAGGGCAGGAGAAGTCGGTATTTGCTGATGGAAAATAGGAAGCTGCTGATGGCCCGAGGTGGACTTCAGTGAAGAGAAAGCCTGGTATGTCCTTGGATGTCACCCTAGGACTGGCATTCACCACCCAGGAAACGAAGTATGTTCGCCTTAGCCACGAGACTCGCGGTAGCCCTGGAAGGCAGCTCCACCTACCTCTTCACAGATGAGGAAATCAGGGGCAGAAGCCACCTGGAGAGAGTAGGGGTGCTCTTGGACCTCATATCCATGCAGCGATCTGTACTTATCTGGTACAGAGGCCAACTGCTGGCTTGACACTTCAGGTTCTGGCAGACGTAGGAGCCTGGCGCTCTGGACTGTCCTGTCCCCAAGACTCTTGGGGTTGGCATCAGACAATTCAAAAGCCATGGCAAGGAGAGACGGGCACAAGGAGGGAGAGTGTGGAAGTGATATGAGGTGGGCAGAGGCGGGCAGGGGCAGCTGTCCAGGGAGAGCCTTGTAGCTGAGGGGGGCCAGGGGGCAGGTCTGGAGGGCTGGCATTTGTCCTGAGGTCTGTGGGAAGCTGGCCATGGATGGTCTTTCGCTGGGCTGCAATCCCACCAGAGCAACACATGAGAGCTATGTCACTTGTTAGCCAAGCAGTGGTGGTGGGTAAGGCTCTAGTCTTCGGGATCCAGAACCTGCTACTTGGAGACTGCTGCTTCACAGACACTCTACCCTTCTTGATAATTAACCTGTCTCCAAACCTAAGTTTACAGGCTCCCTTTGCTCACTGTGGGTCAGATGTCTATCTTTGTCTCGGAAGGTCAAAGCAGAGTTACAATAACTCTGCTCTTGGCCCCTCTCCCCTCCCCGGGCACAGACACTCTCCTTGTGGATACATGTGACTGCGTCCCCAGTGGGCTATGTCTCGGGGCACTGGGTCATGGGTGCCTTTTATCCAAACCAGAGCACAGGCTTGCAGAGTGACCCACTGTATACTTCAGGAGTCTCCGTGCAGAGTCGAGATTCAACTCCCAAAGGCTATTTGTTCTGGCCTGGACCAGAGCTAGCACCATGAGCTACCTGGCTGTGAGTGGGCAAGGGTCAGGAGAGTAGAGATAAAGGCACAGTGTGTTAGTCTCAAGTGCATGCCAGGTGTGGTAGCTCACGCCGTGGGCCCCAGCACTTGGCAAACAGTGGAAGGTGGATTTCTGTGAGTCTGAGACCAACCTGTTCCATACACAAGTCCCAGGACAGCCAGGGCTACATAAAGGAAGAGACCCAGTTTCAAAACAAACAAAATGTGCTTGCTTTGTTTTCGAGAACATGTGGTCAAGTTCAATCTGAAAATATTAAACGGGCGTCGCACACATTTCGAATAACGTTTACTACAGTAATGTATTATTACAGTTATGCCACTTGATTGTACCCTCCTATTGTGCCTGCTATGAAAATTAAGCTTTATTCTGGATCTGAACGAATAGGAAAAACCCAGTGTCTCTGGGTTCTGGTACTGAGCTGCAGCATCTACGGGGTGCTTGGAAGTACCCATTACTGCCTCATCCCCCTTGGCACTGCTCTGACCATTAGTTTAGTTTTGGTCTTGCTCTACTCATTTGTCACTCTGTAACTTTGGCATTGGACTTGACTCCCACAGGAGCCTTCCCATTTAGCAAGTAAAGCTGTCGTGTTTTCCCTGGGATCCTGAGGAAGGTACTTGTATGATCCCCCTAAAAGGATACACATTCTTAATGTGGTGACCACTAGCCTGAGCTCCTTAAGATCCATCTCACGGCTGAAGCGGCCCTCTCTTCAGGCCCCTTTTCCATGTACCGTGCACACAGCTTAGTTCCCCACTGTCTGGCATTTTCTGGTTGCCAGTTTCTCCTGCAGGCACTATGGCCACATGCCTCCTCACACCGCCCTCCCCTCTACTCTCTTGGCTTTCACAGAAGAGTGTCCTCTGTCCAGAGCAGCCTGCACACTCCAGGCTCCATGGCACTCTGTAGAAGGGGCTAAGGGCCCTGCAGCACATCAGCGGAGCTCAGGAAGGCTGCCTTTGTAGATAAGACCAGCTGGATGGCCCTACATTTTACTAGGAATTGGACTGTGTCCCACACCTGGTTCCCTAGATGAGGATGGGTCATGTTTAACAAAGGTTTTGTTTTGCTTTTTAGCTCTTCAGCAAAGCGGAAGGAAAAGATATATTGAAGAATTTCAGCCTTTATTCATTTATTTAAAGAAATACATGTTTCTTCCCTGAACATCCTTTAGAATCTGTTATTGTTGAAAATACCCCTTTGCTTTGGTTTTGGTTTGGTTTTGTTTTTCGAGACAGGCCTTTCCCTGTGTACAGCTGCGCAGGGCTGTCCTGGAACTCACTCTGTAGACCAGGCTGGCCTTGAACTCAGAGAGCCACCTGCCTCTGCCTCCCGAGGGCTGGGATTGAAAGGCATGTACCACTACCACCAGGCTGAAAATACCCTTTCTTATTTAAATTCCCTAAATAACATGCTGGGGTTATCAGGAAGGGATAAATTTGTTCTGACTTGGCCTCTCCAAGTGCTAGCAACCCCACGATGCGTCTCCAAGTGGGTTAAAGCCCAGGCCCCCTGCTTCGCCTCCCACTTCTGGCCTGATGGGCTCTGTTTACTGATCCACTCTAGGTGAGCTGCAAAGGCTTCTTGATATGATTCTGGAGTTTCCGTGCCCAGCCCTCTCCCCCAGCTTTATTGGCTTTATTTGTGATATTTATTTTTCAAGTCAACACACTGGCTTATGTTGAGACTTGTAGAGTGAAATACAACATTCTGCGCAAGGCCTTGATTCTGATCTTGCAGGAGGCCAAGGAGCAGGGTGTGGGCGGCACAGCCTGCAGGGGTTTTGCACACACAGGGCTCTGGCACAAGTCGCTGGGCAACCTCCCAGGGCTCAGATTGGAGAGGCATGTTTCCCTCTGTCTGGGAGCCTCAGGAGAGCTTCAGAGGGGCAGCTAGAGGCAGGGATGAAAGCTTCTTTCCTGATAGTGTGAGAGGCCATCCATTCCTCTGGAAAATAGCCTGGGGTGGTGAAGGACACGGGGGGTCAGCCCCCATGGGAAAAAACAAATTTGCTAACAAATTTGTTCTGAGCAAAAGGCGGTTAGCTGGCAGGACAGCCTGGGGACGGAGCCCCATCCTCCCATTCCCAGGCTGGAAGTGCTGGAATGAACCGAGGTCTCTGTCAAGTATTAGTGCTGCTGAGTTTCACTTTTAAAACAACCCCAAACCTATGTGGCAGTACTAAATAGGAGCGGAGGGCCAGCTTGATTCCTAGTCTTCCTGCCCAAAAACCACAGCACCGACAGGCAGCAAGCTGGGCCCTGGGTTCTTATCCAGTTGCTGAACCACATCTTGGCACTCCCTCATTATCTTGGCCTACAGTGTCCTGGGCTGGTTATGCTCTGTCTAGCTTAATTACTGTCCCTGGTACTTGCTTTCCACAGTCCCCCCATGACACTCCCCCTACCACCACGACTTGGGAAAAACCTCAGTCTACTGCTTACTGGGTCATTTGCTGGCTTGTATCCCTCCCTCCTCAGAAAGGGAAGAGTTTGCCTTCACTGGCTGTGTGGCCTTGGCACCTGGTAGGCTCCCACAGAAGACCGAGTTGCGGTTTCTCTTGCTGATGAACGGTGCCGGCCACATGCTGTCCAGCTGGAAGCAAGAGCCAGGTCTGTAGCCTCGCAGTCCAGAGGTACGGCTACAGAATCACCCTGCCAAGACACAGTCTTGGAATGTAGGCAAAGAGGCTGGGGCTAGGTCTTGCTGGTAATGGAGAGCCAAGAGAGAGGACAGGCAATCACAACCTCAAGGACAGGGACTTCCCCGCCTACTTGTCCTAACCTGTCCCAGGCCCAAGAGAAGGAGCAGAGTTCACTCTGCAGAGATGGTGCATGCAAGGGACAACGGACCTATGCTGCAGAGCTGGCCAGAGCTGAGAGTGGTCTCACCTTAACCCTAAAAACAGAGGTGGGAGGGGACACTGCTGGTTCTCCTGATTGACGCAGAAAAGCAGCTGTCTTGGGAAGAGGGCGAGAAGTTCTTCAGTTAACAGAAGGAGGCAGGTCCAAGTGACAGATGCTAACATTCAAGGATAAGTGTGCTGCTCACAGAAATGACTCAAGTGACTTTGGAGAGTGGAACTCCAAGCTCCCTCGCATTTCCCAGATAAGTTTGGGAAACTGCAAGCAAAGTTAGAAAGACAACAACCATGAGAAACAGCCGGTTCGTTCAGAGCACGAAGTTTGCTTCACCCTATGGACAGAAGTGGTTCCTGAGGAGATCTGTTTCTGGTGTGTGTGTGTGTGTGTGTGTGTGTGTGTGTGTGTGTGTGTGTGTGCGCGCGCGCGCGCGCATGCGTGTTCCTGTGGGTATGGGTGCAAGTGTATGTGTGCAAACCCTGGGTATGGTTCCTCAGGCATCATCCACTTTCTCCTGTTGAGACAGGGTCTCCCACTGGCCTAGAACTTGCCAAGCAGGCTAGGCTGGCTGGCCGTGAGCTCCAGGGATCTGCCTGTCTCTACGTCCACAGAACTGGGATTGCAAGTGTGTACTACTGTGCCTGGCTTTTTTTTTAAACAAGAGTTATAAGGCTTGAACTCGATCCTCATGCTTATAAGGTTTCACTGGCTGAAATATCATCATTCTGTACTCATGCTTTTAAAATGTGTTTTACGTTTTAAATTTTTATTTGGGGTTGGGGGAGGGGAGGCGCCCAGCATAGCACACATGTGGCGAAGAGAGGAAAACTTAACACCGCTCGGTTCTCTCTCTCCTTCCACCACGTGGGTTCCAAGGATCAAAGTCAGGTCATTTGGCTTGGGAGAGAGCGCCTTTACATGCTGAGCTGTCTGTCCAGCCCCTTGTTTATACATCACTTATTAAGAGCAAACCTGCTTCTCCCGGTCTGCCACATAGGGTGGAAGGCACAGTGTTAAAACAACCACCGTGTGTAAGAAAGTCAGGACATACCACCTCCCTGTTCATCAGTTACCTGCCTGAAGCCATCTGGCCTGCCCACCTAGGACTCCCTGCCCAGGACAGTCCTCTGCTTCTTGAAGGAAGCTGTCTTAGCTGTAAAGAGACACCAAGACCAGGCGAGTCTTATAAAGGAAAACATTCCATTGGGGCTGTCTTACAGTGCAGAGGCTTAGTCCATTGTCGTCATGGCGGGCAGCATGGCAGCACGCAGGCAGATGTGGTGCTGGAGAGGGTAGCTGAGGGTTACCGTATCTGGATCTGCAGACAGCAGAAGAGAGAATGACCCTGGGCCAGGCCTGAGCATCTGAAACCTCAAAGTCTCTCCCCAGTGACACACCTACTCCAACAAGGCCCAACCCCCAATAACACCGCTCTCAGAGTCTATGGGGGACATTTTCGTTCAAACCACCCCAGAAGCTGAGGTGTGCAATGTGTTGGGCCTGAGCGTGGTCCTTTCTCTCTTACAATTAAGGTGTGATTTCTGATAGAACCCAGAAGCTGCAGCTCAGTCTGAAGCTCTCAGGCCGAGACTGAGGCTGGCTCCACAGCCCAGGCTCACCTAGAACTCAGCCTCCCAAGTGCTGGGCTTAGGCATACACCACTATGTCTGGCTTCTGTCTGGGAGTTCTTCCTCGTGGTGCCTTGGTTATGTTTTCTTGCTGTGTGTCTCTCCCGGTGCTTCTCCACACCTTTGAGCCAGTCTTTGCTGGGGTCCCACAGGACTGAGGGTAGAGGATCCTTCTGATGACCATTTCTGTTTGGCTTACACATCTACCACCTCAGATCACCTGAAGCCAAATTTATGGCCACCTAGATGTAAGACTCAGGATGCCAAGTCCGGTCACCCTGAGAGCGGGTCGCTGGACGCCTGCTGAGTGAGGGAGAATCTCTACTGAGGCACCTACCTTGCCAGCTGTCTGCTCACACACTCCCCAGCCAGTCTAGCTCCTTCAGGCTGATAGATGCCTCAAAGCAGAGGGCACTGACATCCTCCCACTCTTCCTCCCCAGCACAGGGTCGGGGTTCCCCTGGGTCCTGGCATCTTTTTTGTGTTTTCAACATACGTTTGAAGATGATTTTACTCACAGCTGATGCCTCCTCACTTCCCAGAGCAGGAGTTGACGTGAGCAGCCTAGCTAGCACGCTGTTTCTGCACACGCAGCTGGGCCTCTTATTTTACTGGGTACAGTGTGTGTGTGTGTGTGTGTGTACATGTGATACATAGCGACCCTTCTTTCTCCACTTCCCCCTCCATTACCGGGGTTACAGCCTTTACATAGCCATATCCAACCTTTGTGGTGGGTGTCGGAATTCCAAATTCCAGTCATTCCCCATGCTTGTGCAGTGGGCACGGTTCAGGTAATAGGAGATGGTACCTGCCTCTGTATGAGTGACCCCTGACTCATGATGGTACGGGAGACCAGCTGGTAGTCACGGGGCAGAGGCTTTTACTAGAGGGTGTCACTGAGCCAGAGGAAAGAGGGTCAAACATCTCAGAGCTAACACCCTCACCCCACCCCTCGCCAGCTGCACAGCCCAGAGGGGCAACCGATGATACCGCAATGTGCCGTTCATCTCTGAGAGGGCCTCTCCTGCCTGCTCCCAGGGGTGGAAATTGAGGCAGAGAGGCTGAAAGGAAGTGTGGGCCTGATCCAGATGCATGGTCCTGCTTACATGTCCTCATGCTCCCTCCTGGGCTATGCGACCTTGGCCTCCCGGCGGCTGAGCTGTAAGACGAGAGGCTAGGCTGGCTGATCAGGACTGCCCCCACCAGCCTGGCATTCTGCGTAGTATCTGGAGGTGTGACTGTGACAGGCCCCAGAAGGAGAGTACCAGGGAGGCGTGTCCTGACTGGGGGAAAGGAGGCAACCATGTGACCTTCCAGACAGAGCCTTGTAGAGGCTTCTGTTCAGTGTCTCCTGCTCTGTGCTTTGGAAATGCACTCCAGACTAGCCCAGGCCCAGAATTAGCCCCAAGCCTATGGCCCTGGGGACCGGACTCCTTTCAGTGAACCCAGCAAGGCCAGAGAGGGCCAGCTGAAGGTCATCACCCAAGTCCATCCTGGGGCACGGACAATCTCTTTGTGCCTCTACCCTGAGAATGGCTGGCTGCCCTGGTTCCTCTCCGAGCCCTGCCATCATGCTCTTGCTTTGATCCGAACAGTGGCAGATCCTGCTGGGAGCAGGAAGAAAGAACTTCCAGGAGAGCCTCCTCTGGCAAATTGACAAAAGAGCAGATCCAGGGCCTGACTCCAGTGCATGCTGGGCTCTTCAGTCCAGGGTAGAGGCTGCTCAGAGCTCGGGCTGAAAGACGTGAAGGCCAGAGCTGTACCTCTTTGCCTGATTACCCTTGCCTCCTTTGGGAGGAAGCCTAACACATAGGTCAGCTAGGACAGACCTGGCAGGACCCAAGGTCACCAAGATCCCTGTAAACTGAGTGAACCCTGTGGGTTTTGTTTTTTCAGGTCCTGAGATGGGCTTCAGGAGGGCAAAGGTGATGAAGGCCAAATGTAGAGAGTCTCCCTCCACACTGTAGCCCTATCTGCTCATGCTGCACCTATCTGATTCCATGGGCTGACAGGCTCTGGCCACCTGAACATTCCCCTCCATCTCTGTCCACACCCCTATTCTGTGGCAGCCTGCAGTCCTAGGCAGAGCCCTGTGAGCCAACACCAGGAATCAGCCCCAGCGGCTTCTCCTCTCACCAGTCACTGGACTCGAGTTGTGCTGCTCCTTGCTCACTTTTCCTTACGTAGGGTGCCTCTGCTGCTCACTTCTGCTTTTCCTTTGATGGCTCACATCAGGTACCAGCTCCTCCAGGAAGGCCTCCTTGATCTCTCCTCCCTGTGTCCTGCTATATATGCTCCCTTCATTCCTGTACCTCCCACTGTTGTCAATGTACTGTAATGTCTGGTTCTTAGCTGTCTTTCGCACTAGACTAGAAACCCCTTGGGAATTAGGATTTCATCTGAGATTAATGATTAAAAAATAATAAAATGAGCCAGGTAGTGGTGGCATATGCCTTTAATCTTAGCACTCAGGAGGTAGAGGCAGGTGGATATCTGTGAATCCAAGGCCAGCCTGTTCTATAGAGCTAATTCCAGGACAGCCAGGGCTATACAGAGAACCCTGTCTCAATATTAATAGTAACAAGAAGAAGAAGAAGAAGAAGAAGAAGAAGAAGAAGAAGAAGAAGAAGAAGAAGAAGAAGAAGAAGAAGAAGGTTTTAGCCTTGTGACTGTGGAATCAGGGAAGAACACCATGGGTGCTAGAATAAGTAGGTGAAAAGGACACATAGTAATGAAATGTATTGAGGCAGCAACTACAAAAGGAAAACAGTAGCTTTGGAGAACATCTAGGTGACTCCACAGTTCTTCAGGGGTTTCTGGCTTGGGACACACAGATAAAGACACAAATTCCTGTGGCCCTCCTGCTAGGGAGGAGGTAGCTGGGGTCTTATGACAGACATCCTATCAAATCAGTGAGTTGTGTTCCTCAAGGTCACCAGTGGCACGGAATAACCACACACTCGAGTACCATTTCAGATGAAAAAGAAAGTACACGTGTACATGTATGTGTGAGCGTGTAGGCCAGCTTCTACGGGCAGGTACAGGTCTGTGTGCGAGCTCCTGTCTGAGCGGGTGCATCTGTGCGAACCTGTATTTGAGTATGTGCACACACTGCAGCTTTTTATTTGCTCTCTAGTAATTAGGAGCACAGGAGACAGCTGAGAGCGGCAGCTGCCCTGAACTTAGTCCAGTGACCCGCTGTCTCTTCACATCCAGGAAGGCCATGAGGCCTTGAACTCCACAAAGCCAAGGCCAGTAGGGGCAGCTTCTTTGAATGTCCACCTCCTCCCTTGCCTATTTCCCAGTTTCTTCTGCTCCACAGCAAGAAGTGTCTTCTGAGTGAAGAACATTCCAAGAGGCAGCTGAGACGCTCCTGTAGTTACTTCCTCTCCCAGCTTGTGCCCAGTAAATGGTGGGGTGCAGTCTGCCCTGGACCTTCTAGTGAAGGCGCCACAGAAATTTGAAGGGCTGTCCATTTTCCCAGCATTTGCTTCATTAGAGGAACAAAGATAGAATTGTAAGCACTTCCAGTAAAGGGCCACAAAGAATTTACTCCTTCCTTTCCTGATTTGAGCCTGTGGGGCTGCCCGGGAATTCAGTTGGGCAACCAATATGCAGAACACCCCAGGGTGCTCTAGTTCGTCCTGCATTGTTCACACTTGGCCCTTGTGTGTGCTTGGAACAATCTTCACCTCTCCCTTCCCTACACCAGGATTTCAAGCCCTCTTCCTCCAGCCTCCACACAGGACAGCCTGGAGCTAGGTTTGTCCTGGGTGGAGGTGCAGGGGAGCTCCACCTCTGCCTTACCTACAGGCATGACCCCTCCTCCCAGGTACAAAGCCAACTGCTCTCCAGGAGACAAGGATGGTGCTAGACAAGAGCTATGGGGCAGGGACAACAGAAGCAGATGCCAAGGACTTCAGGTCCAGGGCAGAGAGCATGGAGCTAGGCAAGGGTCCCTGGAGGAGACTTCCACCCTATGGGCCATTCTGCAGATGTTCAGAGAATCTACAAAGCCAGAGGTAGCTATAAGAGAGAGAGGGAGAGAGAGGATGGAAGGGAGGGAAGGATGGAGAGAGAGAGAGAGAGAGAGAGAGAGAGAGAGAGAGAGAGAGAGAG
>NW_026596085.1:14346566-14356443 GCF_907164565.1 Psammomys obesus
GAGAGAGAGAGAGAGAGAGAGAGAGAGAGAGAGAGAGAGAGAGAGAGAGAGGGAGAGAGAGAGAGAGAGAGGGAGAGAGGGAGGGAGGGAGAGAGAGAGAGAGAGAGAGAGAGAGAGAATGGAAGAGAGGGAGGGAGGGAGAGAGAGAATGGAATGAAGGAAGGGAGGAAAGGATAGAGAGAGCGAGCGAGTGCTGAACAGGGTGTATCCAGGAAGGCTTGTTTTTAGACAGTTGAGATGAAGGTCATAAGGGAGGGTTAGGAGTCCTGAGGTTGACAGACATGTGGTCCCACATCTCAGGTCGGGATCGCACCTAGACAGGAGGGCAGTGCCTGGCTCAAATCAGATAAGAACAGGAATAGAGAGAGCCCTAGGTTCACGATTGATAAGAACAAACATCTTTAATCTCCATGCTGCTCCTACGGCATGTCACAATAATCTTTGTTCTGAAGATGAAAACCTGAGGCCCAGAAGCCAGTGAACTGTAATGGGGACTGGACTCTGCCTGTGACCTGGCTAAGATGTGGCAGAGACAGGGCAAGGGTAGACAGGGCACAGGCAAATAGAGAAACAGCAATCTAAGCTGGGCCGAAGGTCTTGGCCTTGAGCCTTAAAGTAACCTCTAGGATCTTTGCCCTGGAAGGAGGGGAAGGACAGAGATCTGGAGTGAAGAGACTATGGGAAGGGGTAGAGGGACACAAAGGCTGAAGCCAACCTGGTGCTCAGAGAGGCCCCAGGGACCCTCTTTGGCTTTAGGACTCATGTGACCTAAGCACACGTGACAGGAAGCCCGAGCTGATTGCTAAGTGGGAAGCAAGCCTTCCCAAAGATCAAGCAATCAGACACCTTGGCCAGCTCTCCTAGCTGTCCTGTAAGGCCAGCTGCACTAGAAAGAGCAAAGACAGGAGGTGCCTACAACACACTGGCCACTTATCCCCTGAGTCACGGCCACCTTGGAGAGCTGACAATGTCATCAGGCTTGCCAGAAATCTGTGAAGCCACAGGCCACCTCTCTGTGATTCCAGATTCCACTAGACCCCCAGCCTAGGGGCTGGTGTATGTTGGGACCGGCTTACTCAAGGAGGGGAGGAAACCATAGCCTGTTCATCCCTGTCCTGGGTGCTGCAGAGGAAAGACCCAAACCCAGAAGCTGAAAACCTGTCTGCCAGCCTTGGTTTCCTGGTATGACCTTGGCCTGGTCTTTGGACTCTTGGGGCTATGTCACATAGACACTGAGGGAAGAGGCCCTTCCACCTAGTGGCTACCAGGACATCCATGCTTATAACCCCACATTCTCTTGCCATTGCTTACTCCCAGTATCCCCAGACCACCAAGGGGAAATATTAGCCAGTTCTATAAGGCAGAGGACCAGCACCCAGCACCCAGCATCCATCACCCAGCACCCAGCATCCATCATCCAGCACCTAGCACCCAGCACCCAGCACCCAGCATCCAGCATCCAGCACTCAGCAGCCAGCACTGGGGTTGATTACATCCATGACTAAGCCAGGATAGAGCTGTGTAGCCCAGTGTGGCTTTACATTCCTAAGGCTTCCACATGCCAAAGCCTCCTCCCAGATGTGGCAAGCAGATGGGTGGTGTCATGGTACTATTGTACACAGGTACTATTAGTGGCCATTTCAGCTGAATCTGGCCAGAAGACATCAAAGAACACTGCACCCTGCACACAGTTCATAGGTGACCTGATGAACAAAAGGCCCACCTGAGGACATGCAATCATACCGCCTGCTGGGGCCTGGGGTCTGTTTCCTGCTGCCAGTCCCGCAGGCCAGGACTGGCACAGCAAACGTGGGTGCTGGCAATGAGCTGGGAGCCCCCATTAAACACTGTTCCCCATCCCTGTACTCACATCCACCTATAGACACGGTCCTGAGTCTCATCTTTGGCCCCAGCCGAAGGCTCTATCCTGATCCTCACCCCTGACCTCGGCAGAGGACCCTGACAAATGTTCCCAAGAGCCTATGACTGGACACAGACTTTGGCAAAGCCACAGCCTGTACATGAAGGAGTACTGGGCAGAAAGGGTCCTGCAGAGAGCTCGGCAGCACCTGCCTACACAGGCATAACCACTCCCTGTGCCCGTTTCCCTAGACCCTCTCCACTGTTGGTATTGTGTTCACCAACCTACTCTCAGGCCCAGTACCATGCTGGGCCCTGGCCTCAGCCATAATCAAAGGACTGTATCAGTGAAGACTCGTTGATGCCATGACAGCCTGACCCCTGCTAAGGTAACAAAGTTCTTGGTGTGCTCTGAAGACTGGAAACTAGTTCCAGTTCCAGAGGAGGGGGTCTTGGGGCCGAGGTGTCAATCTCTTTTGACCTTCAGCATCCCTGCAGTATTGGCTGCTCCCTGCAGCCAGCCCCTCAGAGGGCGGGGCTGTGAACACACAGCCCTTCTTGAGTGGCCAACCAGCCTCACAGCCTCAAGCACTGCTCTCACACATCACCTAGCCTGCTCTGGGTGCGGGGGCTCTTGGGAGGCGTGACACCTGTGTGCAAATGTGTGGCACGGTGCCTCTGCAATGGCCTAACACTGGCCTGCCTCAGAAGGGAGGGGAAGGTTCCTCTCAGTCTGCGGCCCTGAATCTCCACAAGTGCGTAGCCCTGACTGCATCCAGCCTGGCGCTGGCCACTGAGAACCTTTGTAATCTCCTGTCCCACCACAGAAACTTGAACTTGTCACCAGGGGAGCTAGTGGGGGCTTCAAGGGGAGGTGACCACAGAGCACAGCTACCCAGGCCCATGGTCAGTTAGCTCTTCCTGAGCAGAGGGGTAGGTGGGTAAGAGCACTGTGGTCCTGGCCACATAAGATAGCAGGTCATTACCAGAAGGTGACCAGCTATCAATGCCTGTCTTGAGCCCAGTCCCATCCACACCTAGGTTCTACTAGGAGACAGCCTGACCCAGGCCCTGCTCTCAAGAAGCTGCTCAGGTTTGTTAGGGAGATGGATGGAAGATGGAGGCCAGAAAGGTCTGCATCACAGCGGGGTGTGTGTGAGGGGGTGGGGGGGTTGATGTGAGCGCGGTGGTGGTGGTGGTGGTGGTGGTGGTGGTGGTGGTGGTGGAGGAGGAAATGGCAGACTCCCACCAAGAAGAGAGACACAAGTGGAGGGAGGGGTCAGAGGGAAGTGCAGGGTGTGGGGAGGAAGAAAACGCTTGGTGAGCAATAGGAACAGAGCACCTCGTGGAAGGGTGATCGGGCTAGGTCAGGGAGACATGGGGTGCTTTAGGGTACTGGACAATGGCAATGGCCAGATGTGGCCAAGTCCTGGAGGGGGCAGCGTTAAAGAAGAGTTCCAGCTAGGCCCTACTGCAGGCAACACACACACATACACACACACACACACACACACACACACACACACACACACACAGAGCATAGGTCTCTCCTTGGCTCTTGCCACCTATGTCCTTGTGGGTCTGTCCAAACAGGAATCCTCTGAGACTGTATGGGCACATGGCTTGTGACAACACTGGATCCACTCAGGAAGTGGGGGAGGGGAGCTCTGGAGCAGATAGGGGCTCTTGGTGCCAGGTTCTGGCCTCTCTGGGTAGGTGGCACCCATGACCTTTCTCCCTCAGGTGGTGGCCAGGGCATATGGCTGGGCCCTCACCCCGTGGGTTACAGACATAGCTCCTGTCTGTGACTGGCTCCCCTCTGTCCCAGTAACTCACAAGCATCCTAGGTGCCAGGGCTTTGTGGCCATCTGGGTATAAGAGCTGGGGCAGAGAGGAGAGGTGGAGTCCAGGAAGGGTCCCTGGAGATGAGAAGACGTGCAGGGCAGGTGGTGGCAAAGCCAGGGTTTATGTAACATGTGGCCACAAGTGCTTTTGAATGGCATCTTTCCAGGCTGTAATCCTTGGGAAGGTCTCACCACCCCCCCTTGCCCTTCCCCACCCCTCAGTAGCCCAGTGCTCTCACCCTTAAGCTGGAAGGGAGTTAATGCCAGGATGTGGAAGCAGATGCCGTACCGAGTGCTCCCTGACTGGTAGCTCCCAGGAAATGAGCACTCCAGAGCTCCAGAGATTGAACTGGGGCACAAATGAACAGCTAGGAAAGGGAGGACACAGGGCTCGTAGTCTCTCCAACCCCAGACGTCTCTCTGGGCATCACACCTCTTCAGAACAGTGAATTGGTGGCACTGCCTATCACCAAGGCTGAAAATTTCCCCAGCGACCCAGGGGATTGGGGTATTGGTCCCCGTACCCATCAGGTTCCCTCAGCGCTGGGCCAGTAGCTATCTGCCTTTGTCCATGCCTACATGGAGAACTCCCCTGCTGGCCACAGGCCCCCTCAGTGGGACAGCCACGTTGTGTAAGCCACCAGGGCCTCCTGCCTTTGTCAGGGCTGTCCTTGAATTGCCTCCCCTTCCCATCACCGCATCCCTGTGGGCCCAGAACTCTGGAGCCTGCCTTGGAGATCGGTATCCCTGAGGCCCTCATGATGACATATCCAGGGTTGCCCAGTGGTGACCAGTCATGTTGACAGCCACAACTCCCATGATCTGGCTTGACATCAGAGATCAGTTAAGGACCCTGTCCTCAGGGAACTTCTGTGACCTTGAAAGTGGTACTGGCTTCTCTGGCTTCTCTGCCCAGATGTCTCATCTGGGAAAAGCAGCTGAGACAGCCTCTACCTTTGTGCTCGGGCCACCTCCCACCCACTACGGCCGTGGTTCTCAACCTTCCTAATGCTATGACCCTTTAACATAGTCCCTCAGGTTGTGGTGACCCCAACCATACATTTGTTTTTTGTTGCTACTTCAAAACAGCAACTTTGTTACCGTTGTGAATTGTAATGCCAATATCTATGTTTTCTGATGGTCTTAGGTGACAGAGGTGAAAGGGTCATTCAACCGCTAAAGGGGGCAGGGACCCACAGATTGGGAGCGGACGGCCATTTACCAGTAGTCAATTCAGTCCCCTTCTCTTCCTGCTTCACCTCTTTCTCAATGTGACCTTGGGCTGACCTGTGGACAGCCTAATCCAGGCATCACCCTCCACTTTTCAGGACAGCCCTCCCAGGGACACCCCTATCTGTAGGGGCTGACACATGGAAGAGGACATGGTTCTGGCTGCAAGGGATAAGCAAGCTTTCTTTGGGGCAATGGCTAGTGTTATCGAATCAGGGAAGAATGGGGATGTCTGTTTATAGATGGGGAAACTAAGCCCGAGAGAAGTACGGTGAGCTTGGATGGATGGGTGAGGTCTGACACCCGAGACCTTATAAAAGGGATTTGGAGGTGGGTTAGAGACTGAGGTTTTCCCTCAGGCCAGGCTGGGATTGAGGCTATTCTCTTCAAACCTCCACCTCTACAATCTTGTCAGAGACCGCCACACCTGAAGATCTTACAGGAACCATTAGGTCTCCCCATCTACAGAGAGGAGGCCAAGGACAGCACCCACACACTACCAGCCTTTTACTATGGGCATAATGCTAGTCCAGGGCGCCACCTGGTGGACAGTACAGAAACTGGTGGTTAGGTTTTTTGTTGGATTTTTGACAACTGGACACAGCTCGGCAAAGGAAACCCAATTGAGAAAATGCCTCGATCAGACTGACCTGTAGGCAAGTCTGTGGTGCATTTTCTTAATTAATAATTAAGGATATCCCAGACCACTATTAATAAGGTGACTCCGGGACAGACAGTCCTGGGCGGTGTAAGAAAAGTGGGCTAAGCAAACTGTAGGGAACAAGCCGGAAAGCAGCGCTCCTTCATGACCACTGCTTCAGTTCCTGCCTCCAGGTTCCTGCTCTGGCCTCCCTAGGTGATGGACTGTTGCCTGGAAGCACAAGATGAAAGTAACCCTTTCCTTCCCAAGTTGATTTTGGTCATGGTGTTTAGGCACATGGGGAAACTGAAGCCTTCAGAAGAGCTGGGAGCTTCCAAACCCCTTAGGCTCAAGCTATCCCTCCAGCTCAGCGTTGGCAGCAAGAGTTTTGCCCGAACCTGGAAGTGTCTAGAACCATGCTTCTGCCTCTGGAGTTCCTGCCTTGGAGCCTAACTTGGGTCCCTGAATGAACACCTGGCTGAGCCCGTTTCAGCACTCTGTGAACCCAGGTGTGCATGCCCCCAGTCTCCCTTCCCTCTGCTACTCCTGAGCCTGCCCAAGGCTGGGTTCCCACAGGGCAGGCCAGCACCCAGGACTGGGCAGCCTAAGACTCTCTCTGGATGGCCAAGTAGGGCAGAAGGGGTGGGGGACTGTGACTCCACTGACCACACACAGCTTCTCACTGGTGATCCAGTCTCGGCCACCTCTCAAGACATCGCCCACTTGAGACTTCTGCTGACTAAATTCCCCAGTATGGCTCCTGCTCTGTGGGGACAGCCACTAACACGAGTGAACCAAATTCTGTGGGCCTGCTTCCCCCATTGAAGACCTTGTCCAGGTCCTCACTACTGTGTGGTTCCAATAAAGTGTTTGGGGGCAGAAACGTAGACCTCAGGAGGGCCTTCAACCCTGTGCACCCCAGAGATCCTCACAGTCACATCCTCGACCTGTTTCAGGTTCCCACCAACCTCCAGCAGTCTCTCTGGGATTCCCCCTCCGCCCTGGGCTCACTTGACCCATGACACATTCACTTTTATTTACTCGCTGTTCTAGTTTGGTTTCTTGCTGTGAAAAGATGCCGCCACAGCTATCTTGGAAAGGATAAAGCTTGCTTTTAACTTACAGATTGGAGTCCATCATTAGAAGCCAGGGCAGGAGCTCTAGGCAGGAATCTGCAAGCAGGAGCTGAGGCAGAGGTCACGGAGGAACACCGTTTACTGGCTTGCTTTCCATGGCTTTGCTCAGCCTGCCCTCTTACATAATCGAGGCCCACCTGCCCAGGGACGGTATCGCCCTCAGTGGGCGGGGCCTTCTCACATCAATCATTAATCAAAGAAATGCCCCACACCTTTGCCCACAGGCATTTTCTCAAAACAAGGTTCCTCCATGGGGCAGGACAAGACAGTACCTACAAGTTCTTCATGAACACAGACAAGGGCATGAACAATGTCCGAGCCTTGGAATGTCACCCCTGCTCCTGAGCAGCTGGCAGGAAGGCTACAGCTGCGTCATCAGCCACACCCCTGGCTTCGCCCTAGGTAGCGGGCCCTTTGTAGCCCACCTACAAAGGGCTGCCCAGAGCAGAACCATCCTTCCATACACCCTTTCCATACCCTCCTTTCTGACACCCCAGGGCCCCCAGTATGCCCCAAGGGCAGTGGCCCCTGTTCCACCGGGGGTCATATCGTTCCTAGGCTAGAGGACTTAGCCTGTGCCATTCGGGGTGAGGTCAGGAGCTGTTGGTCTGGAGGGCTAAGTCATTGGTGGAGACCACCAACATGGGAGACTTCCTGCTGAGCAAAACTTGTCTCTCATTGGCCCGGCCAGTGCCTGTAAGGGTGCCACACAGGGGTAGCTAAACACCAGGGAGAAGCAGGCCTCCTTCCTTAGCACAAACAGTAGGGAGAGCAGGAGAGGCCTGCCCTGGGTAGGATTCTGATGCCGCTACTCCTGCCACACCTTGGGGCCTATTGTGGACGTCGGGGGGGGGGGGGGACAGGCGCAATGCCTACGGGCCAAAGAGGCCGTTGGCAGGCCTCCTGTGTCTGGAGCACATGGACTTCCAAAGTAGGAGGCTTGTCAGGGCTCACCGTGCTTATGTCAGCTCTCTCAGAGGCCTGTAGAGCATCCTCTCATCTGCCAGGGCAGTGGACACTAGCTGGGCCTTCAGGGCTAACGGGCTGTACCAGAACCACATTAGTCCCAGTACTGGTCTTGTTCATTCCTGGTTTGATCACCGCCGCCCCCTACTCAGCACCCCATATGCTCAGAGTGTTTCCAGTCCACAGGACAGAGCCTCTGTCAACTCCACCTGACTCCTTAAAGGAGTCGTCATTCACTCGGCACCTCCCTTAGGGCCTCCTCCCCACACCTTCTTGTCCTCCATCGTTCCTAGTTGTGTCCTCTTCCTGGGGCCTATGTGGCGGCTCCTGTCTTCATACCCACAGAACCTCATTCCTTCCTCCCATGAGGGCCCTTCCCATGCTTCAGAGCCTCGTACATTCCCCGGTCTCCCCCTCCCCAACCTTCAACATCTTCATACCCCATTTCCCTGCTCAGCTCAGGCCATCCATTTAGGGTTTAACAGACACACACAAGGAAACATAGGAGGTCCAGCTGTGACTGTGGACTCGTGCCATGCTGACCCAGACAATGAGCAGAAAACAGAACGGAGAGGGAGGATGCCTGGGACAGACTTGGTGAGGTCCAGTCAGGGAAGAAGAGATTGGCAGGATACACTCTACTTTGGTTTCCAGAGACCACAAGAGGGCAGCACCTCTCCTTCATGCTGACAGGTTGTGACGGGGAACCACAGTGTGGTCTTGGCTAGGAGTCTGTCTGATGCCTAGGACCAGCGATCTGGGGGGGCGGGGGGGGGCAGAAACTCCAAGGCAGGTCACTTCCTCATCCCAGTTCAAACCCAGGGCAGTCGCTTCTTTCCTGGGAAGCCAGACAGCTGAGCACTGGCCACTTTTCTCTTGCCAAGGAAGGCCGCTGGGGCAGAACAGAAAGGGCCCCAGAGCTGATTCCTTAGTCCCTCCCCCTGCCCACCCCCTTCACATCCCCCCCGTGGCTGGGAAGGCAAGACAACTACAGAAGAGGGTGCATAGGCCTGGCCTCCTGTACCCACTCTCCTTAGCCTGCTATGTGGTCTTGAGAAACTTGCTCTAACTCTCTCTCCATCAGTCTCCATGACCGTGGAACCAGCTCAGGAAGGTAGCTTCCGGCCCATACTGAAGATAGGAATCAGACATCCCAAAGGCGTGCTATCAGCACTCCTGTGTCTCCACCAATAGCCTGCACCCCCCACTCTCACCCCACAGGGAGCCGCCCCTACAGAATAGAGCAACCTGGCTTTACGCTTAGGCTTACAGAAAGTGGGAGCTCTAGACTGGATCCTGGCTGGGTGGGGAGAGGCTGGGGCTGGAGAGGGTGTGCATAATGAACTCAGGCATCCGGGGAGACACGGGGGTGACTGGTGGTCCCACCTGCCCTGTGCTGAGGGCCCACCAGCAAGCCAGAGACCCGAAGACACTCGGCTCCTTGGCCCATTTCAGCTGTATCTCAGCTCTCCGATTGTTCCGGGTCTGGCTTGTGTGGTTTTAGCTGTTTTCGCCTTGACCGAGCTGAGAGCGGAACAATTAGCTGCTTTTCACCCAGCAGCCACGGGGACTTCTCCAGGGCCACAGTCCATCTCAGCAGGCGACACTGAAGACACATGCCCACTGAATGCCACAGGACAGCTATGCATCTGCTATCGGTCATGGGCACACCAATGCAAAGACCCAGCCAGAATAGCTACCCCCCCAAGCTGTAATCTCCCCTCAGACACCTGCCTCACCTAGGGCATCCCCATCTTCAGGTCTCCAAAGACTCAGGCCTCTCCTCCCCACATCATCCCAGTCTTAGGATGATTCCCTGCCTGTGGGTCGCCCCTCTTAGTCTGGCTCCATGGTGCCCGTTGGAGGGGTTGCTTGAATAGTGCTACTGGCCCACAAGGGCAAGACAAACCTGATCAGGGTGCTGCCAAGAGGTGCCCTGGGCTCGATGCTCTCCCCCAGGGACTCCAAGGCAGCCTATTACACAGCTGTATCATAGAAAAAGCAGAGTGGAGAGACAGCTGGGACAAGATAGGCACCAGGCAAAACATGCTTGGGGTATAAGGAACTGCAGCTCAGGCTCCATACAGACCTTCCCTGACTTTCCCTTCAACCCAAGGCTAGTACAGCCCAGAACAGTGCACTTCTCCCCTACACACACACACACACACACACACACACACACACACACACACACACACACA
>NW_026596085.1:14356453-14420996 GCF_907164565.1 Psammomys obesus
ACACACACACACACACACACACACACACACACACACACACACACACAGCATCCTGAATGGAGCAGAAGGTAGGCGGGGTTTGGTGATCACAGTTCAGTTGCCATAGTCGCCTGCTGCCACATGGTGTCGCTGCTGGGAAATACAGCACCCAGTGGATCAGGGCCCTGGGCAGTCAGGGCCTCTCACTGGCTGGTCAGAAGGGCGGCTAGGTGATGAACAGGCTGATGGCATAGACTGAAACAGGGTTCCATTCCCAGGGCAGTCACCCAGAAAAATACCCCTGGGCCTAAGCACTTGACCTTAACTTCAGCCTTCTGCCCCCCAAAATCGCCAGCACGTGCCTGACAGGAGCGGTGTAGACAGATGTCTATAACCCCAGATGGACTCACACTGGGCCACGCCACATAGGATTATGTACCTCCCTTTTGTGAAACAGTGAGTGCAGGCTTGTTTCATTCCGCTATGTAATATATCCTGTATCAAAGCTATTATACTACATGCAACATTCATTGGTTTTGTTCAGTTTGGGTTTTTATTTTTAAAGGAAGTAAGACTATTGGGGGAGGGCACTAACATCTTCGAGGATCACAGCTCCAAGCCCCTGGATGTGGCTCTGTGACTCCCAACACCTTCTCCGTCCCCGCCCCTCCTCCCCACCCCCTCGGGGTCCTCTGCCACCTCTGCACCAGTCACAGCCAGAAGACCCCCTATCTCTGGAGAGTCACCCCCAGGAGGGGCAAGGATGTGCCAGTCTTGCTTCTGTAGGACTCGGCTAGACTTCTGCATGCTGCCTGGGCTTCCTCCCGTTGGGGCCACCCAAGGTCCAGCCTGATGTCCTCCAGGTCTTGAACTGGCTTGTCCTCAAAGTCACTTACCCATATCCTGGTTTCAGTCCCAACCTGCCTGGATGGAGATATCCTAGGACCTCCAGCCTGCAGCATCCCCTTGGCTCCTGATCAATCCCCTCCCATCTCCACCCCCACCCCATACCTCAAATAATAACTAGGTACAAGTGCCAGGCCAGGAGCCACTTCTTAGATTAGCCAGCAGGTGGCACCAGGTGGCCAGCCAGGGACCAGGACCTTCCAGCGTACTTTCCCTGAGACACTATCATGCAGCGCCCTTGAATCCTGACTCCACCCTTTCCAATGGAACTGTTAGGCTTCCTCAGTAGGATAAGAAAGTGGGGACATGAGTACAGGGTTTCTGGGTTGAAGACCCTAAAACTTCCACTCTGTCCAGTGCTGGGTAACTCCCACCCTGGCACCCCTCCCCCACATGCACCCCTATCTCTAGTGACAGCCAGTTTTCAGAGAAGAGGCAACGGAATGTAGTGACCGCTCTGTGTCCTCGTCTGTGTCCCGAGTACTTGAATTCTGCAGGGCAGAGGCCATCTCCCACTGCAGAGGTTGGGCCTGTGTGAGGATGAAGGATGCTGGGCTGTGCAGGCAAGTATAAACGGTGGGCGAGGGATGATGAACACAGGCAAAGCTTTGCTCACGGAAGGGCAGGAAGGACCACCCTCTAAGGCTTGAGGCACACCAAGGGTGGATGGACAGAAATGATATTCAGAGGGTAAGAGCTGACAGCCTTGCCTAGACTAACCAACTAGAGGACAGAGAGGTGAAAAGGTGACAGTTTACCATCTTCCATGGTCTCAAAACAGAGCAGGGAGGAGACAGACGTGGCTGTCTCTATTGAGTGTCTATGTCCACTCCTCTGTCTCCAGCTTCTCTTAGCTGCCAGCTCCTACACAGCCATCAAGACCCAGCTCAGACAGCTCCTGCTTTGTGATCACAGTTGACACGGCAGAGGTGATCCTTGGGAGTGGCAGGCTGTGTTTGAGAAGCCTTGTAGCCGAGGATGGACACTGATGAGTGTTAAGGGTGTTAGCCTACCCAGGTGTGCCCATGCAGGTTTGTGGGCGCTTGAGGAAGGTTGGGGTACATGATGAAAGCTGGGGCACAGGGCATTTATCATGGGGAGAAGGCCAGGATACCATGGCCAAGGTGTCAATCCAGCCATACCAACAAGGGAGGCCCTCAGGCATCTTGTCAGGTAAGAAAAGGACTCTCCATTCCTTTTCTCCATTCCTAAGCGAACCCTGGCTGAAGACTGACACCCCCTTCCCCAAAAGCTGCCTGAACAAAAGCTTGGGGTCCCTGGGAGAAAGGTGGATGGCCATTTGGCCCTCAAGGAAGGAAAGTTGCATTCAAGACCACCCCAGGTCACATTTAGGACCACCGTGGTCCTTGAGGAAGGCCGGCAGATTTCTTGGATCTGGTCAAGACCACGGGCTGAGGCACACTGGAAGGCATCCTGGGTTACTGACCTGGGAGTCACAGGGTCTGTGGCTCCACTGCCGTGAGGCTGAGTGCACTCTCCAGGGCTCCGGTCTCAGAGGGACATACATACAATGGGAGGGACAGGCAATGGTCACTAGCCTGAGCAGCTCTTACTGGCAACGCTTCACCCATGCAAACACGCCGACAGCGTGTTCGGCGCTCCCATGCCCTTTACCACCAGCCTCCGTGTTTCCAGAATGACCAAAGACCAGGTTGTAAGCTCACGTCAGAACAGCCTTTATTTACACCCAGGCCCCACACTGCAGCGCCCACCCGGTCTGTGGTGCAGGCTCTCCATGTGGCTTGCTGAGCAGGGCCCTCCGTGGGCGTGTCCCCGGGCCCCTCAGGGAAGGCAGTAGGTTGTATAGTTATCTTCGGAGGGGCGACATCACTGCCCTGAAACCACACAACCTACTACCTCACCCTGCGGCGTCCGTGCTCTGGAGGAGGCCCTGACGCTCCCCGCCCACCCTGCCCACGGGCTGCCAGAGCCACAGGGCGAGGCTGGCGCAGGGCGGGGGGTGGGGTGGGGGAGCGGAGACAGCGGCTCAGCGAGGCCTGTGCCTACCAGATGGGGAAGCCTCTGGTGTCTGAATCCATCTCCCCAGGGACAGTGGCTGACACAGCCCAGCTGCAGGCTGTGCTCACCGGGTGCCCAGGTGTGCTCAGAACACCTCCTCTCGCTTCCTTCTTGGGAAAGGCATCCTGCCTCTCTGTAGATGGAGGCCACTCATCAGAGGCCTGACCCTGAGCTGGAAAGCCTAGGCAAAATTGCCAGGCCTAGAGTTTGAAGACAACTCCGGTACAGAGCTGAAGGACGAGTCCAGACCCTCTTTTCGTGGAGACCTGTGAGGCCGGGCCTGATCTGGGGTGAGGGGAAGGAAGGCCCCTTCCTTCAGTGTGACCCAGGAAGAGGAGGTGCCCTGGAAATGGCATGTCTGCTTCCACGCCCACACCCAAACCCTTACAGAGATGAGTAACAGAGCCAAGAGTCCATGGGACTGTCCAAGGTCCCTGTAAAACTTTCTTTTTGCACAGCGGCTACCACCCCCTGAGCCTCCCCGGCCTCCCCAGCCAGGCTGGCGCTGCGTCCACCGCAGATAGTGCGGCCACTTCAGGAAAGACAGTAGATTGTATAGTTACCGCAGAGCGGGGCAGAGCCCAAAACCATACAACCTACTACCTCACCCCAAAGGCCGTCAGTCAGTCTCGGTGTGGAGCGGGGAGCACGGCTTCCTGAGGTCGCCTCCTAGAGGAAAAAGGAAGAGCTGGGGACACGGTGAGGGGCCCAACACGGCCAGCTCAGTGCCAAAGGGATCAGCCAGCAGGGGATGGGGATCCCCTCAAAGTGGGCCATGGCATTGAAACAAAATCATCAAGTAGAGAGAATGAGGGAAGTGGGGGAGAAGAGAGGAAAAGCAGTGGGGGGGGGGGTCATCTGTCACTACGCAGGAGTGGCCGCAATGAGAAAAGGGTGTCATTTGTTAAAGGACAGCCAGGTCCGGGGAGCTCCCGGCATCCACCTGGCTGAGGTCCAGCCCCTGCCCACTCAGTTCCTGCACAGGGAGAGTTGGAGGCACCAGGACTCCAGCTAGGCAGTGGCCTGGGACATGCACCCTCCTCCTCTCAGACAGGAAAAGCCCCTCCTTGTGGGTTCTGGTTCTGTCCCTGTCTCCCTCCCTCCCCCCAGGGCGGCCTGAACTGGCCTTGCTTGGGAGGCTCAAAATGGTTTTTCCTTGTGGGAGGCAGCCTAGCTCCCCACAGTGGCCAGCCAGGTGCAAGGGCAGACCCTGGCTGGACACTCGTGGCCAGTCTGTCCCTGGTGACCAGTACTTCCTGAGACTGGCAGGGGCTCTACGCCTGGGGCCCCAGAGCCTTGAACTAAGCCTGGCAGGGGGGAAATGCCTGGGTAAGGACAGAGGGCCTGGCCTGGACCTCGATGTTCACTGTGTAATGGGACAGGTAAGGCTCACTCTGGGGCAGCAGTCAGCCTGTATGTACACTTGGAGACTACTGCCTCCTTTCCCAGCTTTCCTAGGCGGGCATGGGGCTGGACAGAGCCATCTAATCCTCCAGCTGTGGGGTGGGGCTCACTGTGAAGAAATTGAGGCTCCGAAGGCCTAGCCTCTGAGGCCGGTAGCTCTGTTCTTGCTAAGGGAAAAGAGCTGCTTCTTTCAGGCCTCGGACAGAGACAGGATTTCCCAGCAGTGCAGAGGGAAGCCCTGCACTGTCTCTTAGTCCCAGGAAGCCAGGCAGCTTTCACTCTCTGCATGAGCCTCGGCATCTGATGCCACGCCTCCTTCCCTCCCTGCCAAGGGTCACAGTCACAGGAGCAAATTCGAGGCCCCTGGGTCAAAATGAAGCCATTAGGCCTAAGTCCACATTGTGTACCCAGACCTAGAGACTATGAGGCAGAGTGGCTTGGGAACAAGGCCCCAGAACGCTAGTGCGACCTGGCCCTCAGTGTGCAGGCACTGTCCAGTCTGAGGCCATAGGAACCACTAAACTGCAAAGCCCCAAAGGAATTCTACGTAAGCCATTGGGGTGCCATCCCCTGCATGAAGCCTGGACCCTTTCACTGACAGACAGCTTAAATATCCCCCAAGGATGGTCCAAACAGAGCCAGCAAGGCAGGAAGAGGCATGGGAAAAAGAGTGGCTGAGCCCCTCCCCCCTGCCTTAATGTGCCCATCTGTGATGAGCGGCCAGGTGGGAAGGTCGAGGGGTGTCACAAAGTGCTTAGCCACTCTGTAGCTGACTGACCATGTCAGTTCCCAGGATGCACCTGGATGTGGTGGAATGACGAGAGGCCACACTGGCCATCTCCATCTGAGTCCCCCCCCTCCAAAAAATAAAAAAAGCACCTTGAAGAAAGAGAGAAGACACATCTCAATCCCAGTCTCTCAACACTTTGGGTTCTGCCCCTGGCTGGCAGGACACAGGTATCGTGCCTGAAAAGTCTGGGCCGCCCTCCTCACTGGGTGACTCTGGGTACAGCTTACATTTCTGTGGGGTCCCTTGAGCTGACCCTTGGGGATTCTCAGCAGCTCCTCGGCCACTCTGTAGTTAGCAATCAGCCGGAGGATGGTTTGTGCCCCCTGTGATGGGCCCCAAAACAGCTGCTCTGCACTTGCCAGCTCTCCCTGAATTTGGGCTTCACTGAAACACAAGCCTTGCAGGGCCCAAGCTGTGGGACAGAAATAACAAGAGACAAGTATCCTGGTTCTCCTTGACCATGGCCGCCACCCCCTGTGCCTTAGCCCAACACAGAAACAGATGTGACTCTGTTTCCCTCCTCTGCCCTTTCTTCTCACTCCAGGCAAGACTCTCCTGGCAGGCCTTCCACCAAGGCCAGGTGGCCTGGGGGTGTTAGGATCACACTGGAGGGCTGAGAGATGGTGGTGAGAGACAGAGAGAAGAGAGCTACCTCATACCCAGGGCCTCAGAGGGCTCTCAAGGCTGTGACTCTTCCACTTAGAGCCAGTAATGAAGGGGACTGCATCTCTGTCAAACCATGTCCGGCCTGGGTAGGCCTAGAGGGGGTCAAAGGTCATCTGTCACAGTGCATCGTGGACAGATGTGTCATCTGGTGCAGTTCACTACAGGGAGGCACAGTACTGGGGTGGTGGAGGAGCACAAGGCCTCCAGGTAAAGGCATCCAAGGCTGAGGGCAGGTCCGGGAGCAGGGACAGAAATGTGGTTCTGACCTTCCTCATTCTGAAGCCTCCCAATGGCTCCCTACTTTCCAGAGGAAAGGCGGTGGGCCTCTACTCACCACAGGGGAGCCATCCGAATGCAGAAGTTCCTTCGTGGTACCAGTTCCTGACCTGCTTGGGTTTAGAAACAAAAGCGGATGAACATCGGCTTCAGAAGAGGAGAAAGCTTGGCCCCTGGCTACCTCCCCTGGCCACACCTTCATATCTCAGAGCATAGTTTTTCATTCAGTCTGTCTGCTGCCTGGTGACGCTCTGCATGCAATGGAATGGCCTCTGAGACCAGCCCTGTGATGGACGTGCT
This sequence comes from Psammomys obesus, assembly GCF_907164565.1. Lineage (NCBI taxonomy): Eukaryota > Metazoa > Chordata > Mammalia > Rodentia > Muridae > Psammomys > Psammomys obesus. The sequence continues at coordinate 14,362,815 of NW_026596085.1, forward strand.
GGTAAGAGACTACGACTCGAACTTCATCCATGATGGCTCAGCATGTCTGTGTGGGTGGCCAGTGGCCCGCCTGGCTGATGATTGGATGCTGTGGGGCCCAGAGGGAGAGGGGAAGCATGGTGAGGGGACAAGCTCACGCTTGCCTCATGCACACTGGCCTGTGGTACCCTAGAGGGAGAGTTAATCCCCTTTCAGAGGCTGCAGCTTCTGCCATAGAGCAAATGGGTCCTGGACCGAAGAGCAAAGACCCAAGGAAGGGGCTCATCGGACCACAGGCTTGCTCCATGAATCAAGTCACTAATCTACCTCTGTCGAGCCGACTCTGGCCAAAGCATCATGGCGGAGCCAGCAGTAAGATGGAAGGCCAAGCAGGGACATGGTGGTCGTGAGGGAGTAGCCTGGCTGGCAAGGGCTCTGGAGCTGAGCCTGAGTGCAGACTATGGAGACAAGCCCTAGTCAGGGTCTGCCCAGGGTCTGCCCATCAAGCCAGCGAGTTTTGTAGCCAGCCTTGTTATCCCCTCACAGTTCAGGGATGGGAAGATGAGCTCATTGGCTACTAAGGGTCTGGTGAGGACACAGGGTGGGAAAGCCCCCTCCCTGACTACCAGCCTCGCCTGTGCTTCCAAGACAGCCAAGCCATCCATCACACTGACACCCTTTCTCTGATCCTTCCTACTGTGCCCATCAGCCCTGCCCCCAACCCACAAAGCAGCAAATGCCCTGGGCAAGCCTCCTCTGCCCTCCTTGGCCATTTCCCAGGCCCTTCCCACCTCCTGGCTTTTGCCCTGGTCTGTCCCTCTGCCAGGAACTGCTGACCTGTTTTTCCTGTTTCTTTCTGCAAGGCTCCTGCTCTCCAGGGGGTCTGGTGAGGCTGACCCACAGATGCCTGTCTTAAACCCATTCTTCTGACAGTGTCTCTCCTGTGCTCAGGTGGCAAGCACGGCTATCTCCTCAGTTCCTACATAGCTCTGCCTTACCCAGCAGACTTAGAATAGTTCCTCAAGACTTCAGGCCATGTCACCCTTTCTGGGCCTGTGGCCATCTCCAGAGCCATTGTGAACGACTGTGGAAAAGGCCAAGGTCCATACTTGGGGCATGTTCAGATGTGCCAAGCCCACCTGAGAAACAACTAGGCCTTGACCACTGGCCTCAGGCCGGAGTTGGGGGTCGGTTAGGACTCAGAGAAATGCTTCCTTTCTCAGGAGGTAACAGAGAAGGGGGTCCTGAAACAGACCAAAGGGACCCAGTGGGGCCAAGCTGGAGGAGGGCCAGTGGCAGGGCGGGCAGTGCACATGAATGGCGCTCCTGAACAGGTCGCCAGGGAGTGAGCAGTCAGCAGACGCCCTGCCATCTGCCAGCTGCCACCTCCCAGCCCTGCCCCAGTCCTGCAGTGTCTGTCCATGGGCAGGGTGCCTGGGGGAGGAGCCAGGCTGGCCAGGACAGGTGCGCCAAAGGCCTAGGCAGGCAGGTGGCCCTTTCAAGGCTGGGCGGATGTCTGGAGGGAGAGAGGCAGACAGACGGTGTCACCCTGAAGTCACCTCAGGCTTGGCTTGGGGCCACCAAGAGCCAACCCCCCCCCCGCAACCCACACACACCAGGGGCAGCCCCCCTCTCCTGGTCTCCCTGATTAGGTTTCTCCCATAAAGCGGCCAGTGTCTCTGCTCAGTAGGCCGTGCCAACAGCAAGTCTGGGAACGATGGGAGGGGTGGCATCCGGCTGGGCAGAGGGCGGATCTCCTTGTGAACACGGCCCATAAAGTTAACAAGATGTATACTCACTGACTAGGCATAGGTCGGTGTGCCCAGAGGAGGGCCGTGCCCACCAAGCGCCATCTTGGATCTGGCTAAGACATGTTAGGGGTGACCAAAATCTCAGTCATGAAGACAAGTAAAGCCTTTGTGAGAAGTTCAGAAAAATTATTAACGCAAAGCCCCCCCTAGACATTACAAGACGATACTTGAGTGAAGATGACCCAGGTTTGCTGAGTCTCCCCTGCCTTCTGGCTAGAATGCTCTGGCAGGTCTGTGGGGAAGGGCACCACAGGCCTGAACACCCTCTCCCAAAAGTGTACCACAGGTTCTGCAGGGGCAAGATGGATGCTTCCTGCACAGAGCTCAAGGCCTGGAGAGCCCTGGTGGCAGGGCCGCCCTTAGAAGTAGCCCATAGCAGAGTTCATGAGAGAGAATGGGAGAGTCGGGGTCTACAGCTACCTGAGGAGGCCCAGATCTGAGCTTCGCTCTCTCCACCTGAGGCAAAGTCAGTCATCCATGTGCCTTTTCTGGGGAGCTAGTGAGATAGCTGTCGGTATAGACAGTAGCAAGAGCCATGAGGAGGTTGCTGGCTTATGCCTAGGGCAAAGCACACACGGCCTGGTGTACAGTGGGGAAAGGCCATTGTGCAGGGCCCTGCTGCTCCCTGGCCTCAGCTTGGGGCTGGGCAGTTAGGCTACAAGTTACCAGCTTTGACCACAAAGGTGTGTGCTCATCTGTAGCTCTTCTCAACTTAGGCATCGTCTGAGTGATAGGAAGGCGGGTGGGAAATGACTACAGATGCGATTCACGAAGTACGTACTCTGCCTGCTCTCTAACAGACTCCCTCAATCAGCTCCTTGTAGGCCCAGCCCCTCCAGGATCCCAGGAGGTCCCCTCCTAACCTGGCATTGGTCTGGGAAGGTAGATTTTGAACATTCCACTGGGTCTCTCTGGAAGGAGGGCACGACCTGAACACAGATCACTGCAGGGTGACTGAATGTTCTGCCCGGGAACTGTGGGTAAGAAGTCTAGGGCCGGCATCCAGCTAGCTTCCTATAGACAGCCTGACCCTGCTGTCTACACACAGCTTCTTGCTACCCTGGTAGAAGACACAGGGCCACGCAGGGCCACCAAGTAACACACATGCTGCCCAAGAAGAGTCAAAAGCCCCACACCCTTCTCTATTCTGCATGGAAATACTTCCTAGCTTCTTTTAAGACACCCCCCCAACACTTTCCCAGCAACCACATGGTGGCTCACAACCATCTATATTAAGATCTGATGTCCTCTTTTTGCATGTAGATATACATGCAGATAGAGCATTTATATACATAAAATAGATAAATAAATTAAAAAAAAAAAAAACACCCTTGCCCCATCACAGGAGTAAGCAGGGCTATCTGGCCACTCTCAGCTCCCAGAGCTTGCTCTGTTGTCCTACCTTGCTTGGTACTGGATTGTCAAATGGCGATGACTCAGGGCTGCCGGAGGTGTTTGTGGGCCTTGATGGCATCACTTTGAGATGTGATGCTTCTGATCCCTGGGAAGGCAGAGGAATAATGTGAGCTTGTTAGCGGGCGCTGGGAGCTCTTAGGGGACTCACAGGGGATCCTGCTGAGCTGAGCCGTTGAACCGGGTAACACATAGGGAAGGGGCTGCTGGGTTTGGGTAGTTAGGAAAAATAGTGTACCCCAGAGCCCCGATGGCCTGCTGAGTGGCCTTGCTCTTGGAGAAAAGCAGCCTCCTCTATCAAGCACCTGGATGGCTTCTTGATGACATTCTAAGCTACCCAGGCCAAAAGACTTACTGGCCGCTGTGAAACCCTGGCGTTCTGTATCATATTTACCCAGGGAGCCCCAAGGTCCTTGGGTAGGTCAAGGATATGAGGGGCATTTGGAGGCCAGAGTCTTTCCTCTCCAGAAGGACCTAACTCAAATCTATGTTTGTTGATGGCTCCACTCAGAAACCCAGTACCATAGTACAGACATCATTTCCAGAACCATCTGTGCTGGCCCCACCCCTGCCAAGGACTCCCTCTAAAAGTACAGCGTTGTGAGCAGCAGGCTTTCTGGATTCTGATGTACAGCTTCTCTTTCTGTCTGTTTGGTGATAAAGCCTCCTAGGGTAGCAAGGAATAAGTGGAGCTGGGTAAGGGGCCAGGACTCCCATGCTGCCTTGCCAAGCAGCTGGCTGTGCCAAGATCGGGGTGGCCATGGCCAAAGCCAAGCAGGGTGGGGGCTGGTCCTGGGCTCTGTCCAGGCCACTCAGGGCAGGCGGGAAGCAGGGGTCTCCTTCTTTTCAAGGCTACTGCTGGTTCCAGCTACAAAATGGCGGACAGCTGTGTCGGCCATTTTGTGGCACACTTGGAAGACAAAGGCCATGAAAGCCAGTGGGTGGGACCAGTGGATGCCTGGCAGGGAGAAGGAAGATCAGCCTAACTGGAAACAAGGCTCAGCCCTGTGCTGAGGCCCAAGATGGTCTGCTCAGACAAAGTGGGTCAAGCGGGCTCTTTCCAGAGCCTTCCTCCTGCCCAAACGCCAAGCATGCACAGGACTTCCAGACTTCCCTGCAAAGGGCTCCTGATAGCCCATGACCTGCCTGTAAAGAACACTGAAGTTCTTCTGCTTTATGGTGACAGCTGGTCCAACAGGCTGTGGGGCTTCCCAGGTCTGAGCTCATCTGGGTTCTCTGCCCTTGTCTCTCTGCACGATATGCCCTTATCTGCTCAGGTTGGGGAGGCCTCAAGCCAGGGGTCTCAAGTGCCAGCCTACACTCCTGGAACCAGTGGTCCAGGTAGCTCTTTCTTGTCTGGGCCAACAAGTTGAGGGATCAGTTGCTGGAGTGGCCATCAATGGGATGAATGGAAGACAGGAGGACTGACATTAGGAGTGTATGGCCATGCCCCATTCCCACTTTCTATGGCTCCAGCTAGGAGGGCCCTAGCTTTCCCATCCTGCTCCAGCTGCCTTGTAAACAAGAGACTGTTCACATTCCCTTTTCTGGCCACTGGCTAGGGGTCTGACTGCCCCCTTGCCATGGCTGGTCTCTAAGCCTCTCTAGGCAGAAGGCAGTAGGCACTCGGTGACCAGCCACAGAGCCCCACAGAGGTATGGGTCCCGGAGTTGTAGGGCTCCTTTGCACCCCTTCTTCCCATCCTTATTCTCTCTCTCATTCAAAATCCAGTTGTAAGCTAAAGGCAAGAGAACAGCTCTAAGAGGTACCAGGTCCCACCTCAGGATGCCCGCCTTTGACCTGTGCAGAGCAAAACTCTGTGTGGAGAACAATCCCACTTCACAGGCAGGGAGTCTGAGGCCCAGAGGCCAGAGACACTACAATCATAGGATCGACCTTGTCAGGTGGCTGGGTCATAGGAGAGATGCAACTCATACAGGTCTCTGACAGGGATAGGCTGACATGAATCCAGGCCATGAATCCACACAGGGTGAAACTGCCATGGTGATGCGGCAAGATTAGATGCCACCAGTCATCACTTGTCCAACTAGAGTTGACAAGCACACTTGTCAACTAGAGTGTGAACAGCACAGTGGCCTCTTCTCCTCAGTGGGAAGCCACATAGTTCTGGGTTCAAGTCCCCATCTACCCAAGAGTGCTGTAAATTCATGAGCCAGTTCTGGGTACACACTCCCCTAAGAACCCAGAAGTGTGAGCACAGTTTTTTTTTTTTTTTTTGGGGGGGGGGGAGGGCTGGGGACTAAACCCAGGCCTGGACCACTAAGTGACATCTCTGGGCCTTCAAAAAGAAAATGTACTTTGAGGGTCTTGCTAAGTTTCCTAGGCTTGCTCTGAAATCCACTCTATAGCTCAGTCTGGCCTCTCTCTCTCTTTCTCTCTTTTGAGAAAGGGCTGTGTGTGTGTGTGTGTGTCTGTGTGTGTGTGTGTGTGACCGGGCTGGCCTCATAGACCCACCTGTCTCTGCCTATGGAATGCTGGTATTAAAGGCCTGTGTTACCACCTCCCAGCTGGCCTCAAATTTTCAATCATCCCAAGTAAACAGGATCACAGGCCTTTGCCAAGAGACCCAGCAAATACGGACATTTTTTGTACCTTCAATGTGCCAGGTTCTGTTAAGTCCCTCTAGGGTTCACTTTTGCCCTGGTGACAATGTGATCCTTGGCCAGAGGGTAGCTGGAGCACTGAGAGGCTGTGATTTTATTCTGCCCTCCACCCCCACCCTCATCCCCAGTCACACAGCCCTCCAGTGTTTTAGGGATGAGGGGTGGAAGATTCAGTCATACAGTGAGAGGTCACAATGTTCAGAGGAATCAGAGCCTCTCTCTAGCCCTTCTCTCTTTCTCTCTCTCTCCTCTCTCCCTCTCTCTCTCTCTCTCTCTCTCTCTCTCTCTCTCTCTCTCTCTCTCTCGGAAGCTCTACACCATGGAGGGCCACTGTGCCTTCCCCAGGGCCTTTTAGCTTCCCATGAAACATTTGTCCAGAATCATCCTCCCTCACTCAGCCTGGCTATCAGGGGCTCCTCAGGAGCCAGAGACTGGAGTACCCCTCGGAGATAGAGCCGGTGCTGGCCCAAGTGTGTGGGTTATCACTTGCACTGGGGCCAATGGCCAAATGCAAAGTATCTGGAAAGCTAAACAAAAAAGTATCATGGATCTGGAGCAAAGGGCTCAGCGGTTTAAAGCACTTGTTGCTCTTTCAGAGGATCCTGGTTCTATTCCTAGCACCCATATGATGATGGTTCACAACAACCTGTAACTCCAGTTCCAGGGAATCAATCCAATGCCTTCTTCTAGGCTCCATGGGCACCAGGCACGAACATGGCACACAGACATGCATGCAGGCACAACACTGATACACATACATTTCTAAAATATCTTTTAACTTTTTTTAAAAGTATCTTTAAAAATCTTCTGATCTGGAGGTGTAGCTCAGATGGTGGCATTGAACCATGGGATCAATCCCCAGCACTGTATTAAAAACTGGGGGCAGTGGCTCACACCTGTAATCACAGCACTCAAGAGGTGAAGGCAGGAGGATCAAGAGTTCAAGGTCAGCCGAGGCGAGAGACCTTATCTAAAAACAAACAAACAAACAAACAAACAAAACTACAACATTATCTGGCTATTAGAATCTACGACCAACCCAGGGAGGTCGGTCACTGGGAAAGTTGGTCTCTAAGCTGGGAGTGATGAACCTTGGGAATCTGGAAATCCCATATATAATTTTCAGTGTGCTTCTCTACCATGGTGGTCAGGCCCATTGTCCCCAAGCCTTGGTTTCCCCTTCTGGCCAGGAAATCTATGGGATGAGGCAGATCCCTTGAGAAAACCAGCCATCCTCAGAGACTAGGCAAGGCCATGTGGCCACCACTTGCTGGACTGGGCTCCTGTGGTTGGCTACTTGCTGGGGGTGGGGGGGAATGCTGTGAGCATGGTAGGGATCATGACCAGCTAAGGAAGCCTGGGTAGGACACAAGGCTAAGGGCTTATGTATGCTCAGACCTCTCAGGCCCAGACCCAGTCTGGCACATTCAAGGGGTACAATTCCAGCCTTGTCAACTGAACCCTAGGGCCCCAAGCTTCCCATGGCTCCCCAGTCTAAGCTGGAGTCTCAAGGCCCTCATGACCCAGTGTCCCCAGGCTACTGTGAAATGGCACTGACTCTCCACCAGTAGAGGCCCCTGGGAAGAAAAATGGGGTGGTAAACCCCGTGTTCTGTAGAGGGTGGGAGTCCCTGAAAGTAACCCTTGACTAACACCAGCAACTGAATAAGTACCGACTGCATACATCCAGCCTCATCTTGCATGCGTAGTACTAAGCAGAGGCTGGGTCATGGACCAGGACTGGCCACTCTACCCCCAGCCAGCCTATCCTTTTCTGTTTGGACCCTTCCTCAGATGTCTTGGTCCAGGATCCCCCAGAAAAGCCTAGGATCTATGAACCAGAGCTCCTTGGCCAAGATCTACTAGGTCCCTAGGGATACCTGGGCCAGCTGTACTCTCAGGTAATATGTCTGGGAGCTCTGCTCTGTCTCTTCCATCTCTGCCTGTGCTCTCCAACTCTGCCAAGTCCCGAAGCCTCCTCCCCAGCAGTCTCTTTGCCCCACTCTCAGGCACTGGTTAGCAGCCCTGACCCCTGGGGCAGACACAAAGACCAGGGTAGTGTGTGCAGCCTCCACACACCAATGCACAGATAGCAGAGGGGTCCCCAGCTTACCCCTCCTACAAGGACTAGTCCTACTGGTCACCAAGGACCTAGAGTCTCATCCTGTGTGGGCAGGATGAGCCACACACGGAAGCCGTCACTGGAAGTAACAACCCTGCCAGAAAAACTCAGTGTTTAGGCCAAAGGGCTGCCAATCGACCTCCAGTGGGTGGCATACGGGCCCTGCCCTATCTAAGTGATGTGTGGCAGGTCTAGGCCTCCAGGTGGCTAGGTCATCCCAATTGACGAGGCCTTTTGCACACCCTCCTCAAAACTAACTTGAAGCCATGGAGCACCACTGGTCTGGGCTCCTCCATACAGAGCCCTCCTCAGCCTTATCATGAGGGAAGCCAGCACAGCGTCACCCATTGGCGGAGGCAGAAACAATGCCTCAACAAACTCTCCTTAGTAGTATCCAGCACACACAGAGTCCAACTGGATGACTTTAATGCTGGCTGGGGGAGGCTGGAGAGAGCGGTGATACTACTTTGGCTCCCATATGCCACACAGCCTGCCACCTCAGGGCACCTACTGTTTCCAAAGACTGTGTCTAGCTCCCTGGGACCTTCCCCCAAGCTACAGGTGTACAGCCCCCTGATCTCCACCAGCAGGTATACATGCCCATTTTCTGTACCAGTACACTGAGGCTTAAACGCTGACAGAGCCTGTCTGGATGGACAGCAAGTGGCAAGGGGGCTGGCTGACAGGGCCAGGGGTGCCTACTGAGTGACTGGGCTGCAGGAGGCTGTCTCAGAGCTAATTCTGCCCTCCACCACAGGCAATCTGTCCCTGCCAGATTCCATCTGCTTCAAGAGGACAAGTCAGGCCATCAGAGGCCGCAGGGCAGAAGGCAAGGCAGGGACCTGGAATCCTTGGCACTATCTCCCATCCTGTCCTGGGCAAAGATCTCTCCCACTGGTTGGAGGCTATGCTGAGCCCCTGAGGGGCTGGGGGCAGGGCAGCCTGGCACCAGGTAGAGCCTCTGAGGCCAGGACTGGTCCTGGCTTCTCTGAAAGAACAACTGTGGACTCTTGTTTGCCAGCACACAATCATCTCCAAGACTACTTCTGACAGAGTGAGCCCTCCTCTGCCCAAGTGGGTCAGACAGCTACCTGTGTATGAGGTCGTAGGTGTATGAGGTCGTAGGTGGTCTTCTGCCACACACGACAGGCGCTCACTTTCCTGGGAGGCTCTCTGGCACTTCCATGTTCTGCAAGACATAAGGGAATCAAAACAGAGGTGTCAGTTTGGCAGGTCACGTGGCTCCGACCCAGAGAAGGGTCATGGATAGCTCGGCCTTCCCTTCCTCCCTTCCTCCCACAGCCATCTGTAGATAAGGCCCATACACTATTCACTGTGGCCTTGGCACCAGAGGCCTGGAATTTGGGGTCACAAGAGACAGAGAACAGCATGAAAGAGTCATGACTGGCTTTAACCAGTTCCAGCCTGCCGGGACCCACATCCCAAACCAACTCCCTGCCATGGCTCCGAGGCGGCCCAGTCACAGAGAAGACCCAACCCTACCCTAGAGTCCTCTGTGACTGTAGAGGAAGGGCGCCTAGGGCGTGTTTGCCTGCTGGTGCCTGGCTAAGACCCTCCCTTTACTCCAGTCTCTCTCTGGTACCCATAATTCCCTGTGGCCAGAAGGCTCTCCTACCAGCACAGATCGCCCCTGCCTGCACCGGGGGTCCCTCCACCTCATCTCACAGTGGCTGCACTACCCCTATAGAGCTGGAAACTTTGAGTCAGAGTGTTTTTTAATGAGCATATAACCCTGGGCCTGGCAGTGCCTAGCAGCCACAAGGATCCCATCCCTCATTTGACATCTGAGGTTTATGAGGTACAAACAGGATTTGGGGTCATTACTAAGAGGTAACGTCAGCAGTCATTATGAGCCTGAAAGGGGGACAGGCCAGGACTGACAGCACCAAGACCAGGAGTCAGTCTGGCCAGGATGACTCCTAGGCACTTCCTCCTCCAACACACACACATATATACATTTATACACATGCATATACCTATATATGTATATATACATATATGCGTGTGTATATTCTTAGTGTTTAGGCCTTGGGCAGGATTACCTGCCCCTTTCCTGCTTTCTTGAGCCCACCAGGGTCCAGGCATTCATGCTTCCATGAACCTTGGGCTGTAAGAAGGTTCAGGATATCCTCTTAGGGATCGCTTGCCTCTCTCCAGAGACTGCTAGTATCTTCATGCAGAACTGAGAGCCCATAAGAACTTCATCCTGGTCTTCATCCATACAGCGCTATAAAGGTCCCAGATACGGGACAGGGGGAACAAGGCTGGGCCTCTAAGTCCAAGTTTCGTGACCGTATCTCATGGCTATACCATTCTATACCTGACAGCTAGACCCTTCCCATCTCTTCTCTCAGCCTGGACCTCTCTGCTTCTGGGCCCACAGTGTGCAGATCCCCTGATTTAATAATCCTGGGACAGCTGCCTGCTACGCCCAGGTACTGCAGCCTGGCTAAGCTAAGCTAACCTCACCAAGAAACATGGACTCGACCCATCTCTTCGGCTCTAAGGCCTCTCTAGGAAAGACACCTCCACGGCATCAAGACTAGTAAAGCCTGTAGCTGCTTGGCTCAAAGAGGAGCACTTTCCCCAACAAGAAGGCGGGGTACCCACGCAGCCAGCAAAAGAGACCCCTGTTTTGTAAATAGCACTTCATGTCTTTAAACAAGGTCACTATCTAGAGTTGGAAATTCCAGGCTTCAGGTGCAGGACCAGGTAACACAGAAAAAAGTTCAGCCATAGCAAAGAAAAATACTGACCTGACCCTCGGCGGAGCTGGGCACCATTGCATGGGGGCAGAGGCTATGCATTCTGGACACATGAAGGCACACAGTTCCCATGCCGACAGCACAGAACTCCTGCCTACAGCGCAAGGGTAGCTCTGAGGGTCCTGGTTCCACCCTTAAAATTCAGGAATGGATGCACCTTGCTAGATATAGGTGGAAAGTTCTTATGGCTGCTCAAAGCCCCCAGCTGTAGAGGGCTTTGCTGAACTCCCTCTAACTTTAGGCGTGCACCCACATGCTTCCTCTTGGGATTCAACCGCCCCTGTGTTTTTTCATCCACTCTGCCCACGGCAGTAATGGAACAGCAAAGCCAAGTGATCTCCAGGGACTTGGGCAGGAGACCCCCACTGGGGTCCAAGGGTGGACAAATGTTGCATTATCTGCCATAACGACCTCTGAATAAATCACTGATGTACACTGTTCCCTCTCAGCCTGAGGAGCCTCCCAAAGCTGTTCCTCTGTCCCTCAGCCCTTATGCTCCATGGTATAGTCACTTCTGTGACAGGGCCACGTTAGGCCATTTTTATGGCTCATGGTCCGTCAAAGTTAGTGCTGAATCTGTTAGACCAAGCACCAGGCAGAAGGTCCTGAAGGTCCAGCCCAGCCCTACCCCAGCATCTTTCCTACCCACACTCACAACCACCATTGAATGTTATCTGCAGAGTTCAGTAGGACCATGACATCCATCTAGTTGGAGGAATGATTGTCCCTCCAAAGCCGAGCAGCTGAGCAGAATATCTCAGGCTGTATGGCATTAAAGAACCTGTTTTCTCTGAGCCACACTTTTGTATCTTAAGAGAGGCCATTTATACCTACTAAACTTACGACGTCACAGACAAGTGAGAAAGCAACAGAGTATAAGCTTCCCATCCACCCACTCAGCACTCTCAGTGGGGTCTCCCACTAGTGACCACCATTTTTAGAATCAAATGTCCAGTTGATTCTAAAAATCAAGCCACCTCCAGACAAGGTCATCTGCCCTCCCACCTGGTATGCTTAGGTAAGAACGCCAGTGTCTGTGACAGCAACATAACGGGCCATCTTTTCAGAAAAGAGACTCAGAACGTTCTAGCACACACGAGTCCTACCCTCAAGGGGCACCATTGCTGTGGTCATCAGCTATCTGGACAAGGGGGACACTGACCTCGCACAGCCCCTATGGTGCCCACAAATTGTCTCTGTTTCTGTTAAGAGCCTGCCTGCTGTCTGGTGGTGCTAACGACTTCCACTTCACAGGCATTTTGGCAAGGTCTCCATTTGGGGGACGGACATACAGTGGTAGCTTAGGCAGGGTCAGCTGCTCTCTGGACAGGTAGTTAATTTTTGTCACTTCAATATTTTCCTTCCCATGCAAAAAGGAGTGACATTCATTCATTCAGACCAAAAGTCCGAGACACAAAAGGACAAGAGAAAGCTGAGGCCGAGAGTTCCCTGGCATACGATCCAGCGGCGTGTGTGCATGTGTGTGGGTGTCCACCTGCCCCCATAGTGGTTCCCATGTGGGCTGTGCTGGGCACTGCATGAGTGCCCACCCAGGTGACAGCATCCCAGCCACTGAGCTGGAGCAGCCGGCCTGGACAAGCGGGTGGTTTCTCCTCGTTTCTAACCTGTAGCTTTGTGTATCCGTCTCCCTGGTCTCTAGGGAGACTTCAGAAGCAGGGATCCAGATGGAATGCTTACAAGACAGCTGCTTCAAACCTGGACTCTAGAACCTGCCAGTGACCCGCCGATAGCAGAGCTAAGGTAAGGCAGACGGAGAAGGTGAGGCCCAAGGTTGATGAGGAAGGAGGCCCTGGCTCTACAGCTCTAGCCTACCCACCTGCCGAGTGCAGGCTTGCCAGACAGGTGTAATCAGGTGAGTTACACGTGCTTCACTGGACAACGACATAGCATACGTGTCGATCACAGACCCCAGAAGGTGAATGGCAAACAGAAAGATGACAGTCAGGGTAAAGATAGTGGGACTGTCCTCTCTCAGGAACACGGAGGGCTGTCTGAAAATCAGGAAACGACCTTTTTGATCTGTAGTTTCACATGCCTGGATCAACCCTAAGAGGGACTGTGTTCATGGTATTGGAGAAAGCCCCTGGGAGAGGTCCCAGCCGGTTGCCGTACATAGAGGCATGGGGACTTTCCTTCCAGGGAGACCTTCCTTCCAGTTCCTTCACTCTCACAGTGTCCCCCCCAAGCACCCCTCAACCATGCTGTAAGACACAAGAGTGTTTATAGCCACCATCCTGCCCAAGGAGCTCCCAGCGTGGACACAGCGGTGAAAGGACTATCGGGGTTGTAAGTCCACAGTGTAGGTGGTGAGTAGAAGGCTAGGAGCGATTCTAGGTGGTGACACGATGTCCTAGTAAGTAAATTAAAAAGGGCTGTGGAAACACAAAGCTTGTCAAGGGTTCCACTAAGACCAGCGTGTGGTAGCACACGCCTTTAATCCCAGTACTCAGGGAGCAGAAGCAAGTGGATCTCTGTGAGTTCAAGGCCCACCTACATACCAAGTTCCAGGCTAGCCAGGGCTACACTGTGAGACCCTGTTTCAAAACAAACAACAATAATCAGTTTTTACTAAGGAGATTAGTCTTCAACTGTGACGGGATGGGAGCCCTCTTTTAGGTGGGAGGGGCAGGCAGTGGTCTACTCTTTGGCTCTGTCCACTAAGGTCCCTGCAGCTGCCAACAGGGTATAAGCTAGGGCACCATCTGTAAGGGCCTGATCTCACAGCCCTTTTCCCTCGATCTATAGAAGGGGGCTGGGTAGGGTCACAGTTCTCTGAGGCTACCCGGATGCGCCCAGCACAGACTAAAGCTTGGTTCCTTCCATGGTGCCTCCTGCCCAGAGCCTACTTGGAGCCAAACTCCAGGACACAATGAGGTTGGGCGTGGGGCAATGCCCACTGCCTCTCTGCCTTCCCCATGCTGGTCTCTAGGGCATATGGGGGGCCCAGAAGGACGCGGGGGGGGCAGCTAGAGGAGCCAGTCGGCCTGGCGGTAAATCATCAGGTCCTGCTTTGTAATTATCTGGGCACTTAAGCTCCTCTATCTTGTCTCTCCCTTCCCTGGGGAAATTTCCTTCATTTCCTACGCTCTCCTAGTCTCCTGGATGTCTAAATCAGCCCAGCCCAGGCCCAACGTGCTGCTTTCCCCAGCTCTCGCGGCCTACAGCTACCAGGTTGCATGTTTGCATGTTGGACGGGAGGCACCAGAAGCCACCGTCCCCATCTAAGTTTCCTCCCTGCCCAGGGACAGAAAACTGAAAACACCATCACACCCACCCTTGGGGTTACAGAGTCATAGGATACGTAGGATTTCCCTGAAAAAAGGATAGGCCAGTAAACCTAAGTGGCCCAGGCAGGAGTAGGAGGCTGGGGTGATACCTGAATAGGGAATGAAATAGCGAAAATATCAGGACAGGGTGTCCGGGCGGCAGCAACTGGGATATGTGAGCTCTTTTGTTCATTATAAGGACCCTGTGCTGATATCATTCACATATCCCCTCTTCTCTCTAGCTCTCACACGGAGTCCAAGTCACCATCCCTGCTCGGCAGATGAGAACGCTGAAACAATGTTTTCGAACGCAATGCAAGGGGCTTGGATGACTAAGACAGCCCGATGCCAGCGACTCCGGTCCCGGTACAGTAGCCTCCGCAGTACCAAAACCTGTGATGGTCCCTCGCAGGCAGCCAGGAACCAATCTTCCCATGTGGAGGTTGCCCAAAAAGTCCCCCAGAGCCAGTGCCAGTGCCTACACCATACTATCTATTGCAGCTTCCCAACCCCATGAAGGAGGAGGCTGGCATGCTACCATGCCACGGGCGTAAGGGCTAGGTTGAGGCTGCCACAGGCATGTACAGCCCTTGGGTGAACTTTGCAAAGCCACCATAGGTGTATCCCTTTCCCAGGCCTCACCACCTCCCCAGGGATGAACCCACTGAGTTTTTAAAAGCTGGATATCATTCTCAGCCTACATTTCTGACCTCTGGAAACCTCTCCAGTTGTTTGCGGAGCCCTCTGGCAGGACCGAAGCCTCCTGTCGCCGCATTCGTAGCCAGGTCGCTGGGTGCCAAACAGATGCTGAGGGCTCCCTCCGGCCGGCTCACGTGTGGCCTCTCCAACCACCATCTCAGCTACATTCCTTTAGAAGCCCTCTCTGAAAGCAAACAAAACCTCAGCCTGTGAACCTAGAGGAGGCCTGGTGTGGCTCCATTTTTCTTTCTCTTTTCTTCCTCTCCCTCCCTTCCTCCCTCCCTCTTTTCCTTTCTTTTTAAGTACTGCTACAAGGGACTCAGGAAATCTGCTGACCCTCTCCTGTTGAGGATGGGTGAACCAAAGCCCAGAGAGAGGAAGGGGTCCCGGGTCCCATAGGTTCTATGACTCGGTGGGAGTTCTGGAATCCACACAGGACTGACTCGGGTACACAGCTTCTCTGGGCGACAAAAATTTCTGTAGTGAAGGTCTTCAGTGAAGGACCAAGTACTGACACCGTTACTTGCCAAGACCCAATGCATCCCCAGTGTCTGACAGGGCCCTGAACCCACCTGATACTTCCCTGATGTAAGCCAGCCAGTGTGGGCAGGGCTGGGACCCTTGGGCTCCCTGGCACAGACTGAGTGGTGCTCAGCAAATGCAGGAAGAAGTCTCTGGGGAGGCCTTGAAGCTCAGGGGCAGGGCTCCAGAAAAGCAGCCTGCTCTAATGGAAACCAGTCAGTGGCTAACCCCCCCTCCTTGGTTTCCATGGGGACAGGATAGGAGGTGGAGCTCTGGCGTGGCTGCTGCAGCAGATGTGGCCTGTACAGGGCTGGTGGGGGGGGGGGGGTGGCGCCTGGCAGGGAGCCCTGGGACGTGGCAGGAGTAGGGCTGGGCGCGGGGCCCTGCAGCCATAACCACGGCGGTCAGCTTTAGGGAAGAGCCCAGGGCTGTGGGTCTACCACCTCCAGGAAGTCTCCTGGATTCCTCAGGTGCTGCAAATCCATGACCTGAGCCTCCTCAGAAGGCATTGGGCCCTTGGCATCTCAGTGGAAGCCCCACCCTCTCGAAGAGATCCACATTTGTCATGCCAGTCATGTTGGTGCCCTGCGTGCCCCAGGCTTGCTGGTACTTGTAGGGGGGGGCAGACCCCTAGAACACCACGTGGTCCTCTCCACTGTACTCTGGATGATGCTAACGGGTCTCCTCCTACAGCCATCCTCGACCTGGGGTGCTGCAGGGCCGAAAACCTATGTAATGTGGCCCTTAAAAATGGAGGGAGCTCAGTACTACTCTGATGTGCTTGACACAAGCCCTCAGTATGGGCCACAAAAACTGATACAGCTGGCTAGGAGTCTTAGAAGGCTTCTCCCTTGCTTCGTATGTTGGCATAGTCCCCATAAAGAACTGACCTTTTATGAGCGCATCATGACCTAGGATACAGCATCTAGGCCCACAATTCCAAGTAGCTCCCCGCCTCAGGGCCACGGGGAACAACATGTTCCCTCCTTCTCGTCTCCCACTGCCACCCTAAGTATGGTCCACAGCACAGCCGATCATGAAGGTATGGAGACCATGAGCTAGGGTAGAATCCTAGACCCTCAGAAAACTCAGACCTGCATGGCTATGATGGCAGTTCTGTCAGAGAGAAGACTCCAGCACCCCCAAACCTACATGGCCTAGAGCCCCAGGACAACTTGCTTTTAATTGCAGCAGGACACCAGGCCAAAGGGAATATCCTTATTGGCGCTGGGTGTCTCAGGAGAACCAGCTAAGGTCAGCTCTTGAAAGGCAGAGAGTAAACAGGGGTCTAATTCCAGGCATGGGGAAGATGTAGGCTAGGACATGGGTAAGCTGTGTGGCTCTGGGAAGGC
Source organism: Psammomys obesus (assembly GCF_907164565.1). Lineage (NCBI taxonomy): Eukaryota > Metazoa > Chordata > Mammalia > Rodentia > Muridae > Psammomys > Psammomys obesus. The sequence continues at coordinate 14,379,409 of NW_026596085.1, forward strand.
TCCTCACCCTCCCTGACTTTCTCATATAGAAAAGTTAACGTCCACTCCTCACCTGACCGGGACTTCTTCCACTAGGGCAGGAACCGTGTTCTGTTTATCCTGCATTCTAACTAGTTCAGCGTGGGCCCTGGTCAGATGTTGAGACGCAATGGAACTGGACAGATTAAGATTAAAAATGGATGCTGTTTTTAAAATGCTTGGAAAGTCCCATCCTGGGCCTAGCACTTAGTAGGGCACTCCACAAAATCAGTTCTCCCAGTCACACACCTGTTTGCATTATCTAACCTCTACTGGTGCTCTCTGGGAAGAGCCAACTGTGGCCAAATCTCCCCTGGGCCAGGGCAGGGGCTTTCGGCCACAGAAGTCTCCAACTGGGTCTGCCCACCTGGTCTTATCCCCTCTCCTGTCAGCTGGACACTGACTACAGTGGCCATTCCTTTGCTACCCTGGCACCTAGTTGAGGCCTTAGGAGCACTCACTTTCAGGTGCCTGGCATTGGCCCTTCAGCTGGATGGCCCAGAGGGGTCGCCTGTTAGAGAATGACCCCACCTCAGGGGCAGAGCTTTCCCAGGGTGTTAGAGTACTCCGGATGTAGACCTGAGACCCCCAAACCCCTGTCCTCAGGTGCTGGGTCTCCCAATGGGCTGGCATTGAATGACTCACTCTACGTTCACAGAAAAGGCCTGAGCTGAATGCAGTGTGTCTCCTGCCCCTGGGACCTCTGATAGCAGTCACGTTAGACTCTGAAAAGGTCTATCAGAAGGTCCCATGTACTAGCACCTAGCAGATGGAATAGGCCACTTAATAGGGATTCTGAAAGCCCAGGCCCAGGTGAGATTCATCTCATGAGCCCCGGTAGGGCGAGAGCAGGCAGGATCCCAGGATCCCGCCACCCACGCCTGAGCCAGAAGCATAGGCACACCCACCCCAGGAATCCTGGGCAGGGCTAGGCGCCCAGGAAACTGGGCCAGAGGTTCCAGCACATAGTGGTGTGGCCAGGCCGCCTTCTGGATACCCCCTATCCCCCTTCACCCCCACTCCAAGCCTGCATCCCTTACCCAAACTCAAAGTTCAGAAGCCTACAGAGTCCCAAGGCTCAATGCTGAGGACTCTGACCTGTCCGTGGTCTACCCACCTGCAACGCTGCATCTGGCCAAATGCCCCAGTACAGCACAGATATTTCCTTTCACAAGAAGTCATTGTGTCTGATGCCTCCCTTTTAGAGTGTGAGGAGGGGGGTCAAGGCTGAGGCGAACAAGTATCTCTCTTAAAACATTCAGGCTTCCTAGATTTTCCCACTAGGACACAATGAGGGTAAGAAAACCAACAACGCATAGGCTCCCTATAAGAAATAAATACATAAATAAAACTCACATGAGCTTCCTCCAGGGTCTGAACCTGATGTTGTATCCCTCTTGTTAAAAGCCAAGCTCCAAGGCCTGTCAGAAGGCATGTTGTCCCATCTCATCCAAACCTTCAGTTGTACAGTGTCCCTGCCCTGGGCCCAGCACGCATATAGGCACACACAGACCTGCCCAGAAAGGCCCAGGCCTGTTGGTGGCCCCTTGTAAGAAGGTCCCTAGCAGCTGACCAGTGGCCGTAGCAGGACTTCCGGGCAACTCCCCCGCCCTCCGCCCGCCTTCCCAGATTCCCGCTCTGGGCCGCCATTTCCTCTGCTGGGTCCAGAGGCTCACTCTTACTGCTCCAGCTCTGAAAATGGCCGGCGCCTGAAACTGTCCATCTACATAGGGAGCGGGCAGTCCAGGCCTTGCCTGATCTCTACTCTGAGACTGACTGCATCCCTCACCGTCTACCTTAGTTGCCCCCAGCCTAGGGAAGAAGGCTCATCTCAGGCCCCTAGGGATAGTGATGAGCTGTCCATTTTCAGTCACTGCAAGGGGCATAAGGGGCTTCATGGTCGGCTTGAAGAAGAGGAAGGAGGACAATATCTAAAAGACAGTGCTCACATTGGTGAAAAATGCCCCCGGGCCAAGCCTGAATGCTAGCCAGTGGGAAAAATATTGAAACCTAAGGACGTGTGTGCATGTCACTCCCACATGCCTTTGGGCACATACCTCTGCAAAGACCTCCTTGCACATCCATGTTCCACCTGTATGCATATGAAGCACACATCAGTGAAAACTACAGCTGACCCATAGGAACTTGGCGAGAGGCCCAGTGGGGCGTGATTCTTGACCTTAACTGCTCATCTGGCTGAATCTCTCTGATTCCCCTCCTCTCTGGGCGGAAAGGAGAGAGGAGTCCCTGCTTTGGGAATGTTCCGAGGCTCCAAAGTACAGCAAGGATGCAACGGTTGGTACCGGACCAGCTCCATTAACTAAGCTTTCTGATTTGGGGTTAGGCCTCTGCTTCCTGTTCCCATTCTGTACACTAGGGAACCGAGGCTCAGAAAATGAAATGACGTAACCGTCAGAATATAAAGCCTGCCCAATCTGGCTCACGCTACCCTACCCCCCAACCCCCTGCATGTGCTCTTCCAAAAGCGAAAAAGCCCTGGAACCCTGGCCCAAACGGTACTGACACCATACCCACGCCTGACTCGGTACTGCCGCTACATCCACCTTTACATCCACCTTTACATGGGCAGCCCAGCAACACATTTCCCCTGACTCTGAGGCAGCAGCTGACAGACTGACGGATCCACGGGAAAGTAGGAAGAGGTTAAAAAAAACTCAGACTCACCACTCCTAAGGCAGCTGTGTCGGGTTTTATCAATTTGTCACTTCTGCTGTTCTCTAATATCTTCACCAACAGGTACAGCCTTCAAGTAAACAAAGTACTTCTATTAACAAATGGGTGGGGGGGGGGGGAGGCTGGAGTTCCAGGGGATGGGCGGGCGTGGGGGAGCCCCGGGCCCTTCCTTTCTTCTCTCCCAATGCAGAAACCTCAAATGCTCTCTACAGGCAGGGACACGGACGTTTGACTCCAGAAGTGCAGAGGTCAGTGCTTAGCACATGGGAAAGGGGGAAAGTACAGCTTAGCGATGATTACGTCATCACATGTACACAATTCCTAAAATAAGCAGTTATCATCGTCTGCAAATTATTGTGGCTGTAAAAGTTCTCTGGCCTCCAGTGTGTTGATATAGCCCAGTAAATTCTGCACTTCATTATCTTGCTGATAGACTTTTTTTTTTTTTCCAGTTTGGACTTAAATGTACTTTTCAACCATTCAAAACATTTATTAGTTGAATTTTTTTTTTCCATGCAGGCAGGTCTCAAAATAATCACACACACATCGACCCAGAATAGCTAGAGGTCCAACCCCCTTATAGTGAATAAGATATTAGTAATTCCATGCCCCACAAGGTAGAATTTAAGGGTACTGCTACGGTGTTCACGCAGCAAAACAAGATAAAAATTGGTAATTAATTAAAATGCAGAAGGACCTTTGATGTGGGGTATTTGAAGTCTTAAAAGATGGCGACCAGGTAGGTTTGGTGAGATGGCTCTGCAGGTAATGGCACTTGCTGGCCAAGCCTGACAACCTGGGTTCGGTTCTTGGAGGCCGTGCGATGGAGTGAGAGAACCAGCTCCTGCAAGTTGAGCTCTGACCTCCACATGCGTGCCATCCTATGCAAATGCCTTCAGGCACAAAGGAGTGGCATAAATAAATACACGTGTATGCGGGGACCAAACTTAAACAAAAAAACTGAACTCGGTGACGTTGCTCCCTCCGCCAGCCCTTCCACAAGACCGTGGAATAGGCTTGCTCCTCGGCACAAATGCAGCTTGTTTATTTTGACCTCAGTTCTTCGAATGTGTTGACTCCGCAATTAAAATATGCCGTGTGTTCCAACAAGTACTAGGCAGTGGTAATGACAGACCAGCCCATCTGTGCCTTGAGAATGTATAATTTCTGTCTATAGTGGAATTTATATAGAGGCAATGATGTGGAAAGTGCTTTGCGTGGTACTTTCTTCCTTTCTATTTTTTTTTTTAATACTGTCAAAAAAAAAAAAAGAGAAAAGAAAAAAAAAACGAAAACAACATTGGGTGCCATGGAAAGTGCTGAGATTTTGCCCATTTTTTTTTTTTTTTTTAAACAGAGTATAACGTTTCACATTTGGGAGACAGGATCTATGATGCTGACGGAATTCAAAGCTTAAGGTGAAAGTGGACATTTACAATCTCCCCAGACACGTAAGGGCGGTATGACAGACACACACTAAAAGCAATGGGGAAATGTACTCAGAGCGGAAGGTGATAATTTTACAATGAAGATATTTCTATGAATTATTTTTCTGATGCTTTCCCTTGCCCAAAAAGATGAATTAACACTCAAGAAATTCTATCACACATCCACCCGGAACTTAAAATTGGAGAGTTGTTCACCTACATTCATTATTTAAAAACAACAACAGGTGAGGGTGGGCAGCTATTAAAATGCAAATTCTTTCAAGCTGATAGCCTCCCTTTCTTCCTTGCATAATTCTCTCTTTGCCATGCTTTTGCCTTTGAAATATATTACACTGTTTTTCTCCCCCTATTACTTTTATTTTGCCACTAGTGTTTTATCCGATGCTTGCTAAATATTTGGGTGGAATGAATCCTCCAGCTTGCAGCAGCAGAATGTGGCTGTCATAATCGTGAAAATGTTTTAATTATCTCAGCTCTATATGCCTGTCTCCGCAGCCCCAAACCCTTCGGTATCTACTGCTGCCTAGCATAAGAACAAAAGCAGCGGGGCTGGGCTCCTTTTTCATATTTGGTGTTTGCTCTAGGCGGCTGCTGCAGCCAAGTCCTCGGACACATAGGGCCCATGTGCCTTTGCACTAGGGAAACAAAGATGTCTGTACTTGGGAATTTTCCTCTTCCTGCACAGTGGAACTTTCTGCGTTGGATTTTCCAGTTCCCATAAATCAAGACCCCAGCTACCCTCAAACAGAGGGAACCAGACTGTGGTGGAGGGCGCTTTTGTCAGCCTGCCAGAGGGGTGGAGGTGAGCGGGCAGCTGGACTCTGCAAATGTCACCTTTTTATAAAGGATGGGGCCTGGGACCAAACTGAGACAAGTCACTAACTCAGCTCGCAGGCAGCACAGGGCACGGCAAGTTACACAAAGATCCTGAGGGGTTCCTAGCTCCCTTAGCCACAGTGTGGCTAATGTGAAACCTGGTACAACCCTGCAGGTGAGGAACCGGTATAGGACAGGGACTAGACAAGCCTGGAGACCACTCAGTGCTCTCTGGAGGTCTGTCTGGTGGCTGGTGTCCACGGGCACCTCTCACCCATCCTGGCCAGGTGGTTACTGGCCAGGCACATTGGTATGAGGTAGATCCTTCCATTCAAAAGTGAAAGAAAGAAAGAGAGAGAAAGAAAGGAAGGAAGGAAAGAAAGAAAAAAAACCTTAAAAACAAGTGCTTAAAAAGCAGACCGTCAAACAACCCCAGATTTTCCCCACACTACGCTGTTGGCCAAGAAAAGCTTTCTTGCTTTTTTCTTAAAAAAAAAAAAAAATTAAAAATTAAAAATAAATAAATAAAAATAAAACGAAAGGTAGAAAGAACTAAATCCCTAAACTGTGGAAATGGTGGCATTAGGGATGCAGGACAGAATAAAAGGACCTCTGTTTCTGAACCCAAAAGTCCTCCCTCCCGTGTGTGGCTGGCCCTGCCTGTGCCCTTTGCTGGAGGGACCCCACGATGGTTCTGGGTTTCCCGTCTCTGCTATAACTGGCACTGCCAAAGATTAAAAATTTAAAAAAAAATGGTAGTGAAATAATAAGATCCCCTTCAACAACAAAGCAATACAAGGCAAGGAAGGGCAGCTTGCTGCCTGATGCCTCCTCCAGCCCTCGTTCAGCTCCTACCCGAACATGCAGCCACTAGGAGATGCCGAATGTGTGTTTTCATTATCATTTTGAAAGCCATAGCTTTGGATCTTAAAAATAAATGGCTTGGCTTCTGCTTCTTCCCTGCAGTTTTTGGCAGTGCCTGCTTCACTCAGGATTGGGGGTGGGGGTGGGGGCTCTGAAATAGAACTGGGGGTTTGGGTTAAGCCAATTAGAGGGAAGAAGACGTAACAGGCAAGGAGCGCAAGATGGCAGGGCCCTCTGCTCGTCCCCAGCGGGAGAACGGGAGAAGGTCACTTACCAAGGAACTGGAGAACAGGGTCACTTTCTCAAAAGCCAGGAAGTGAAAACGATGTCCCCTGCCCTGGCTGGGGAAGAGGGCTCTTGCCCAGGTGACAGCCTCTGTCGGACAGGCTCTTGGGCCTCCTGGGCTCTGGCGTCCATCAGTCTGTAGGTCCCGGCCTGGGCCTTGGCCGCTGGGGCACCCAGGGGTTAGAACTGCCAGGAGCAAGTGGCGCTGGGGGAAGGCCCTGCTGCCAGCCTAGGAGGACGAGGAAAATGCTACTTTTGTCTCCTGCTCTCTCTCATCTGGCACTGGCTCCCAGGGAGGGGGGGCAGAGGCGGCCGCTACAGCTCAGCCCCGCCCACCGGGAATTTTCGAAAGATGCTCGTGGGTGCCTGGAGGATGGCAGACGTGGCAGAGGCGGGTGGGCCGGGTCCCCAAACCCACCACCAAAAAGAGGCGGGGGCTGGACGACGGGGAAAGGAGGGAGAATGCCACAGCGCCTGACCACTCAGCAGCTAGCCTGAGGACGCCTGGAGCACCAGCCCAGCCCCAGCCCAGGCGACAGCCAGCCCTGTAAATGGGCAGGGTGGCCCTGGCGCCATGTTGCGACTGCCTGGCTAGCCAAGCTGTTCTGAGGGGCCTGGAGTCCAGGCGGTCCGAACTGCTCCAGAGAGAGGCCGCATTGTTCCTATGCTGGGTTCTAGAGAGTGGCAGGGGGTGGCCGGCACTCTGCTGTTCTCCTTTGGGAGAGCTAGAGCTCTCATCCCAGCTACCCCCTGAGCAGGGCTCTCAGAGTGACCCGTCCTAATCATGGAGACTAAGAGCTGCCCAGCCAGGAGCCTGGATTGTGGGTTTGAATTTAGCTAGTGTCTAGCCTCGGTTTTCTCATCTGTGTAATGAAGAGAGATTATGTCTCCCACTTGTGGTAGCTGACGGCTGCAGAAAGAAATACACCTTGTGCTGAGCATTTTGCTTGGTACCCAATACCTCTGAGAGCAGAGAGGATCCCAGAGTGAGCGAGCAGCCAAGAACAAGAAGGAGTGTCAGGGAGGACAGCACTCTCTCCTCTCAGATTCTTCAGTGCAACTAAAGCCATTCCTTGTCACTGCTTTGGGGATTCATTCCTATCCTCCAGCCTTCTGAAACAGCCAGAGGGGCTACGGGCCTGAGAGGGGCAAATCTGTCTGCCTATGCCAGATCGGCCTGGCAGTCCTCTCAGCTCTGTGTCACTCTGGGGCCTTTATGTGATGTCAGAGGTACTCAAGGTGTCTGGAGTATGGAAAACAGTTCATAAGCGGGATGTGCCATCTCCCCAGACACCTAGGCACCCCAGGGCCAGCTCTGCCACAGAGGAGGGTCTAGAGGAACCACTACCCATGAGCCTAACTCCTCATCATGTGGGACACACTGAGGGCCTTTCTGCCCATAATGATTCAGGTAAAGCGTTGTCAGGCAAATCATGTAGACCTGGCCTTCCTTGGGCAGCCTGTTTGTTTTATACTGCTTTCTGCCTGCTCAGGCACTCATGACGAAGGCCAAGAAGAGGGTGGGTAGAGTGAGCTAGGAGGAAGCTGCCCGGGAGGAGTCTCTGGTCTATAGCTCGGGCTCTCACGCATACAGCCACGTGACTGCTTGCCAGCTGACGCCAGAGACAAAGCAGGTAGCATTCCGATGCCATGCGCTCGACCAAGAACGCCGGGAATCCATGCCAGCAATGGCTTGGCATGGCTGCCAAGAGCCTGGCCCTGGGAGGAGAAGGGTCCCTATGCTGTGTGAAATGGGCCCTGTTCTGCCAGTCTACAGTGCAGAGAAGCCATTGAAACCTGACCACTGGCTTTTTGAGGGTCGTGCTGAGACAAGGGAAAAGAGGCAGAACCTGTATCACACAGCTATAAGGGGAGGTGACACACACACACACACACACACACACACATGAGCACACACACACAGTATCACTACAATCAGAGGTGATTACCACCATGCTCAGCTCACCATATAGGAGATGACAGCTTCGCCACAGCTACAGCAGGCCATTGAGGCCTTGGGACAGTGGAGCACCATGGGGGGCAGTGGGTCCTCATCGGACCCAACTGCATGCCATAGGCCTAGCTAGAATCCCCGCCAACCAGCTTTCCTCTACATGGGAAGGCAGTTGACGTGAGAAGACTATTAAATTCTCTGTCCAGGTCAGAACCAGCCTTGTCAGGCCCGGGTACTGTGAAACCCAGAGGAAGACTGGCCACAGCTGTACTGCCCAAAGGGACAGGGAAGGCGGCTGCGGCATTGGTGTAGTTTATAATCATTTAAGATGTAATCTTATTTTTTAAAAAGCCTAATTTGGTTGTAAATATCTTTCTTAAATATACGAAAGGAGATTCTAAATTTAAGATATTTCAACCGAGTGCCCCTCTGGCCAGAAATCCCAGTAGTAAGGAAGGGTTCACAGACAAACCCAGCCCGGCAGCGTTCTCCTCCAATCTGAAGGGAAAACTTCCACAGCCTCAAAAAATACATCATGGGCCTTTTCACTCTGCGTGCCGTGTGTGTACACTTTACCCCCATAGTGACAGTCCTGACCTTCAACCTTACCCAAGCCTGATGGCCATCGCTGCTCACGAACCCTCCCCACCATTGTCTGGACAGTGAATCCTGGACACCTGTGCACACACATTTCATGATAAGGAAACTCCAGATTCCTGAGACTCCAGATTCCAGACTCCAGCTAGAAAACGCCAAAATCTGACGGCAACACTGCGCTGCATCCTGTGCCTACTTCCTCAAGCAAGTGAATGTCACCCATGTTTTGGGGTTTGGGGCTTTGTTTTGTTTTCTGCCCAGGGCACAAGATTTCATTCTTTCCCATGATCTCAGCGTATCCACACCTACACTCACAGCCTTAACTGGACATCCTGAAGTCTCTCTGCTTGGCATTTTGGACAAAGATGCGTGTTAGTGGGGGTGCTAAGAACTCCCAGCATTCAAAACAAATTAAAGATTCAAAAGCAATTTTAAAAACAAAACCTTACTAAGATAAATATTTAGTTTACCAGAACATCTTGTGTGTGTGTGTGTGTGTGTGTGTGTGTGTGTGTGTGTGTGTGTGTATGGTGAGTAGGTGTTCCCTGATCATGACCTATCCCTTGTCTGTCTTCTTCCACTGGTCCAGCAGGAGTCTCTTGACTAAGGGTCACCTGAGGTAGCAGGTGTCCTCTGATTAAGGGTCCCCCTTGGAATCTCCAGAATTGCATGATGTTGGCCCTGTCCAGCAATCCCTATACAAACCCCAGCCATGACACTCTGAAACTCCAAAGTGAGCCTCTGCTGCTGGCTTGGCTTTTAAGGTGGCCGCCACCGGGTACAGCTTGGGCCAGATCAGTCTCTGGAGAGTAGGCTGAACATACTCTCCTTGGTATAGAGGCCTCATGGCTAAATCCAGGGCATTCAATCAGTTCAGAAGACAATCTTTGTGGTTCCCACGTACTGGGTTAGTTTATCACGAGTTCCAAAATACTTTCGGTAGTCGGGAATGTAAAGCAGGGCCAGTGTGGGCTTCTCCACTCCAGGCAGACTCGCACAACCTACGGGGGCCACTCCCAAGTTCATCTGAGAACAGGATGTGAGGCAGAGGAGATGACACTGGAAAGCCACAAATACGGGCCCACACTGTCTGATGAAGCCCCTGGAAAGTAATTCTGTCTCTTCCAGTCTGTTTTATTCGCTTCCATCCTGAAACCCAGCTAGGCTGACCATACTTGGCCTAAGGGAAACCTCATGTGGCTCATAATCCAAAACCTGGCCACCTTTCTAAGGGTTGTAGACATACCCTGGTGGCCTTGGAAAAGAAATCACAGAAAGAGAAAATAAATTAGTGAAAGTTTAAACAGCACTCCACAAAGAAAGATGAACATGCATGCTGAAATTTCCCAAGAACCACAGCTCAGGGGACTTTCGTTTTCCTCCTGTAAACCTCTGCCCTGACTATGGGGCCAGGGCCTACAATACTGGAATAACAGCCCCAGCCAATGAAACACTAGTCAGTCCTCAGAATAAATATCCCATACAAAAGGTTCAATGTCTTTGCTTGAAGACAATTGTTGCTTTTTTTTTTTTTCATCATCCCTATAACATCAGAAAGTGTGGCTAGTACCCTTAAGATTTCTTTTTGTTCCAACAAGGTGTTTTGAGAAAAAAGCAATCTTGCTGGGTCTTTCTGAACAAACAGCCAGGAGAAAACTCTCTCCAAAGCAAGCTATTTGCTTAAGTATCAGGCCAAGGAGCACTTCACTCATCACAGTGGCAAAACTCTCCTCTCAAATTCCTACCTGGATCTATAGTAAGAATGCTGGAAGTTGCCATGGCTACTCTGGACCACCATCGGGGTACAAAGTTCAGACCTGGACCAGCACCCTGAAGTCATTTTCCAGGAAGATCTCATCCTCCCTGTGAAGGGGTGGCATAGTATGAGTCCCCAAGGGAACCTCTGTCTCATCTCCTGTACTTAGACCCACAAGGCATGGAACAGTCACATTCACACCAAATCCCTGGGACATGGAAAGTTTTGGCTTTGCAAGTTCCCGCCAGCCAACCCTAAGGGGCTATGGAGTCAACTTCTGGGTCCTCCCTGTATAAATCAGAGGAGTAAGATCTGTTACCTAAAATATAACATAATATATCACATTTAATACTATGCACAAGACATTAAGTGATAAATGTATAATTACAGTGATTTCATTTACAATAACAACCACAGCAGAGCCATTGGATGCTCCCAGAACTTATGAAAATATTGTCTGTATCCTTTGAGATTGGCATCTCTATCCCTTTCTGGAATGCTCAGGGTACAGGCTTGAGGAGGCAATAGGACTTGCCTTGAGTCACATGCTGAGCCGGCAACAAGGACAAATTAGAACATGGAATGCTCCAACTCCACGCCCTGATGTGAGCTTGGGCACTCCAGCCTCCTGAGTTCTGTATCAGTATTCCGCTTCGCTCCACACATGCAAATGCACCCTGAAAATCCAACCATAGCAATGCAAACAAGGCATGGCAGTTTTAAGATGTTTCTTGCCGGGCCTGGAAAGCCTAGCCCTTCCCTACACAATGTTCCTCTTTCAAGGCCAGTAAGAGGTTCTTCTGATTAGAAGGGAGCACCCACCCAGCAGGGTGCCCATCTGGATGGGCAAAGTCCTCCACACCCCTCTCCTCCTGCCTTCTGGTAGAACCTTGTCTCTGCTGGGCTGGGGTAGGCTGTGCCCTGCTGGGGACTCGATGGAGCCAGGTAGACAGGTTTACACAGGGGTCACCAGCCAGAGGTGCAAGCCACATTGTTACAGAGCCTGAAGCGGGTTGCCATGGCAGAAGGAACCGGTAGGCCTCACTGGCACACAGGCCTGGTGCTTAGCCCATCCACCCTCTGCCACTACCCCGGAAGCCACTTGCCCAGGATAGCGTAAGGCACGGTGAGGCTCTGGCGTGGCTACCCTGGGCTTGGCCCTAATTTAATAGAAATATCAGGCGTCCATGCCGGTAGGCAGCCCATAACAGCAGTCCATTCCACTAAGGCCTGCCTACCTGTCCCTTGTATTAAATCCAACAGGGAGAAAAAAAAATAAAGAAGTATTTGTTCCCTCTCCAGGGCCTCCTTTTTTGTGTATGTGTGTCCCCCCAAAAATAAATGTTACCAAAACAAGCTATTTGAGCATGGGAAGATATCCTGAGCAGCCTCCCCAGAAAAAAAACACGCTTAGTCCTGTTATTTCCTGGGTACTAGGGTATGCTCTGGGCATACATAGGACCCTGATGTTTGCCGAAATAGTGGCCTTGCTTCAAGGCCCTAGAACCACCTCCTCGGATGCTCTGGCCTTTCCCGTTTGCCTTGGGTTCCACACAATGGCCTGGAGTATAGTATAGATGTCCACTTGTTTGGGGGGCTCTGCTTTAGTCCTAAGCATAATGAAGAGCCTTGACTAACCACCAAACAATCTCCACCCTCCAGCCCTGTGTCGTGGGTCTTCTGTGGACTGCCAGCATTTTCCAGACAAGGCTACGATGGAGTGTAAGATTCTGCTAAGGACCCCATCGTGGCCAACACTAAGCCAACCAGCTCACCTTCCACGTACTTGCAACGCACTTCTACATCTGAGTTCATTCCCAAATTTCTCACCCAGGGTTTTGCATTTGCTAAATGCCTCTGATTAAGTAATAAATAAGAGCTCAAAACAGGGGTGGTGAGCAGCACAAAGCAGTCTAACAAATAAAAAATAATAATAAAAATAAAATAAAACAGATGGTCAAGGCTGGACTTTGGTTACCGTTCAGGCTCTGCCAAAAAGAGAGCCCCCTTACTCTTCGGAGTTCTTATCCTGGATCAACTAGAGCAGGCAGCACAGGAAGGTAAGCACAGAGCAGGCCTGTACTCCTCCGGCCTCGTCCACATTCGTAGAAACGGGGTCTCAAACGCCAGCGCGTGGCTCTGGGGTGTTATGGAAACAGATGGCTCCCCACACACACACCGCTGTGTGTGATTTGAGGTGAATGCCCCCAACAAGGCTATCTGAGCCACATCTAAAGAGTGGGGGCAGGCTGAGCTGTGTATTCACACGTGCAGCATGGCTATACGCAGGCAGGCTTAAGCTCCACGGCTGTAGTTTAGTTTTAGCCCAGGCTGCGTACACACAAGCAGAGACACAGTCTCCCAGACAGCCGGAACCTATGTGCTAAATGAAGCTTTTGCTGGCCTGGAGAGACTTACATAGGCTTTTGAAATCCAACTTTGAAGAAATTAATTTCAGTGTTACCTTAAAACTCTATTAAAAATGACATCCAAGACAAATTCTTTCACCCCCTTTATTTGATCCCCACACACCTCCTCAGGCCTGCTAGCCGGGCTGTGTGGGCCATCTAGAAGGTGCACTTTTTACAAAACGTTATGAACTGGGTGTTTTGTTTAGCTTTGCTTTATCTAACTGCCCCATAAGCAAGAGTTCCCCACTAGAAGCTTCCTCGGCACCCTGGGTCTCAGCTGCTATCCTTAACACTCACCCTGAACCAGCTCTCTGAAAAGGTCCACCCAGAATGGAATATTTTTCAAGTAAGGGTTTGGTAAAACAGCTCAAATTTGCAAGAAAGGGCTTTAGCTTCCAAATAACATTTCCAAACACCTCCCCCTACACACACACACACACACACACACACACACACACACACACCCCAGATGTTTTCTCTTTTCTATTGTTTAAGATGCCGGCTATGTTTTATATACTCTCGATAAAATTTCTACGTGGCTAGCAGCCCCCACACCTGCGATCAGAAGCTGTGGTTCACAGATCCCAAGTTCTGGATACAGGACAGCGTGGCATTCTTTGCAAGCTGGCTGGCTTCAGGTTCAAAAGCAACCTACCTCGGCTGTGTCCCCTGACTGGGAAAGGCAGACCCTGCAGAAGGGTCTCTCTTAGAATATCTGTCCATCAAATATTTAAATGCCAAGTAGCTAAAGTAAAAAGAAAAATGGAAAAAAGCTCTTACCTCTCCAACCTCGTTAAGCCCGCGGTGCACAGGTCCACCGCCCTGCCAGGCAACATCTCGGCCGCGGCTAGCGCTGCGCTGGCGCTGGCGTGCCCTCGGCCGCTGGCTGGAGTCCGGGGGCGACTCTGGCCGGCTCCTGGGCGCGCAGGAACAGTCGAGGGCAGCGCGGAGCTGCTCCCGCAACTCTTCGGAGGGCGGAACGACCGCCGGCAAGCGCACGGCGAGGCCCCAAGCCCCGAACCCACCGCTTAGGCTCTCCCGGCGTCGGCAGTCCTGCATCCAACGACCCACCAGGCAAAAGAGTGGCCCGAAGGATCGAGTCACGCGTCCACGACTGGCCCCACTGGAGACCTTTGTCCCGGACGCAAACGAGAGCGTGCCGGCCCGCGTGCGCCCACGCCCTGCCGCGGAGGACCCGGCCGGCGTGCCCCGTGACTTTCTCCAAGTTCACGTGCAGCCCGGAGCGGCCAGGCGGGCGCAGCGGGCCCGGACGCTCAGCGCCTGGCCGTCGGGCGGGCTCGGGACCCAGCGGCCCAGGGCGCAGGCGGGACCACAGTGCGGGCCACCGGGGGCAGCCGGAGGGCACCGGGACGTTGCTGGCCACTCGTCTGGCGCTGCCCGGGCTCCGAATGCAGCGGCAGCTTGGCACAGACGCGCCGCGCGCCCGGTGCATGCTAATGGCCGGCGGGCGCGCCATGAATTATTCAGCAGCGGCGCGGAGAGGACGAGCGCTGGCTCGGAGGGCGGCCTGGGCCGCGCGTCCCCCGCCGCTGCAGAGCGGCCGCACCGACTTCCCAAACTTTCCCCGGCCCGCACCGAGGATGCGGCCCCCGCGGCGCCGCGGTCCCCGCCCGAGCGCGCTGGCCGCGCTTCCCCCGTTGCCGCCTATTTTATGTCTTTTGTCTCGGAGTTGGCACCTGTCCCAGAGAGCGCGTTTCCCTGCCCACCCCTTCGCCGCCGGATCGGGGCGGGGGAGGGGGCACGGGGGACCGGGGAGGAGGGGACGGGGGGAGCGAGGCGCCCGCGCGCCCTGCGTCTTGGGGAGACCGCCCGGGGGTGGCAGCGGCCGTGCCCAAGCACCCGGGCACCTCTGCTCCGCGGGGAGGTCAGGGCTGCGAACGCGCCCGGAATACCAAGGAAGCCACCGTGCCCTCTGCGGGCCGGTGCGTCCGGGCGTCGCCCCTCCCGGGCGGCCCCCACCCAGACGGGCGCGCTCGAGCTGGGCGGGCGGCGGGAGCTGCGGATTCGCCCGTCCCGGCCCCGCGCCTGGCCCCGCAGCTCCGCGTGCGCGCCCCCGCGGGCACGCCGCCCCGGGCGCTCCCCGCCTGCGCGCGCCCGCCCCGCAGCCCCGCCCGTCGCCCTTGCGCGCCCACTCCACTGGGCACCGCACGGCGGAGACCCACCGGTAGAGCCCCGGGACCAACGCAGCGAGGAGGGCTGAGCAGGAGCGCGTCCCCTGCCCGCGCCGCCTTGGCACGGAGGCGGCTGCCGGGGCGCGCTCCGCGGCTGCGCTCCAAGGCGCCGGCTGCCATGATTGCGGGCAGCACCCGGACGCGCGCGCACGCTCGGGGGGGATTGGGACCCTCAGCCGACAGCAGTCCTCTCTGCCTGCCAGCAGCCCAGTGCGCGCTGAGGACAGCCGCCAGGGTCGCCGAGCTCTAGATAGGGTACTGAGACAGCGTGGTGGGCTGGATAGTGGCCTTGGCTTCCCACAGGAAGGGGCGCGCGCACGGGCGACCCTGCCACTCGAACTGAGCAAGGGGCGCGGTGCCCAGCGGGGTACGGCAGGGAGGGCACACTGAACCTCCTGAGTGGGTGTGGGGAGTAACGCACAGAACTAAGCATGCAAAGGGGGCGCGCAAGGTGCCTGGGGAGGCTTAGTAGGCACCCAGAGCCGGTGCCCACCTCCAGGCTCGGCCCCTTCCCGCTGGAAACAACTTCCTGCTACTAGGACCGGGCACAGGAGCTGCAGGGGTAGTTCAAGGCCATGGCTTTGCTCTCAGCCCTAAGGCGACACTGCTGGCTCCAGGCCACACCGGGCCCCTAAAAGGGGGAATGGGACGGCTGGGCTCCAGGGCCTGGTTACTGGTTAGAATGCCAAGGAGGCCGCAGCATCTTCCAGATCGCTTCACTGGCGCGCATAAGCGTTTTCCAAACAGAGGCGGGCCTGGGCCTCAGCCTCTCAGAGACACATGTGAACACAGGGTCCCTAGACTTGGATTCCGTCCTCCTGTCCAGACATGTTCTGGATCACAGCCACTTGGACCTGGCTGGTTCTGGAGGTGTGTGATAGCCAGTTGACGACCAGGGCCAGGGAGAACAAGGCCTCCAGGGCCCATCCCACAATCTCTGTGCCTGTCTCTCCCCTCTTCCCGCCCCCCCCCCCCCCCCCCCCCCCCCGCCCCCTTTCCCCCCCCCTCCCCCCCCCCCCCCCCCCCCCCACTGGCCTTGGCATTCTAACCAGTGTCCTTTGACGTCATATCTCGCCATTCCTGTCAACCAATTGAAACTTGCCCGTTGTAATAAAAAATATAATTTTTTATGCCATTGGTAAATTCAAAAGTTCCTCGTGTGTCCCGCTTCCCAGGAAACTTCATTCCATGCTGTACCGGACTGCCACGAGGAAGAACCTGGACACACTGGGTAAAGCTGCCAGGGCCTTTAACTGCCAGTGACCTGCTTTAGAAGTTCTGTAGAACACCATGAGCCTGGCCTGGATGGACGAGTGCTAGAGCCACACCACATCAGTGCAGGCAGCCCCAAAACACAGTTTGGGAAGGAGGGGGGGGGGATCAACTTTCATTTTCTACAACTGCCAGTAACTGAAGACAACCCGAACAAGTGAGCTTCACTCTTTTTGGGGGAAGGTGCATTGTGGACCCAGCTCTCAGGGCTGAGTTCCCAGGGCCAGAAGGACAAGGGCCCCGCTGCTTTATACCAATGTGGCTGTACCGAGTCCCAGCCACAGGGCGGGTGAAACCTATCTTTTCTGGCACTGTTTGGTCCTTTATAATTCTTGTTACTCTCAAAATTCCCAGCCTCGATCAGGAAGAGTGGGGCAGGGTGACCCCGTGCTGGGCAGTCTCCTAAGGCCACAAAAATCCTCAGGAAGCCCCCTCCTACTGCAGCCACAGCAGGGCATGGAGGATAACCTCAACCATGAGGTGTCATCATTCCAGCATCCCTCCTGGTTGTATGGGTGAGAAAACAGGAAGGATGTTTTGTGGTCTAGCAAGTTTTGAGGCTCCAGAAGAACAGAAGCTCCAGGACTGGGCTGACCACAGAGATCCTGGCATTCTACGTACCAGGCCCTTCTAAACGCCGAATCTGGTTCCTCCAAAATAGTGAGCAAACTCGGGAATGACCAAATGAGGATTCTGAACGCAAATATTATGATGCTTATTTTCATGTGAAATTGCTCTCAAGTGCAAATTCTAAAATGGCTGCACTACCTTTGAGATGTGCTTGTGAGAGGAAAAATAAAATAAAATAAAATAAAAACTGCATCCAAATGCCACACTATAATCTATTTCTAATCACCTTCCTAAATATTATAAATATTACAGGTAATGTGATATATGTTCTGTAATTAAGTGGGTGGATTAAAACATTGAATTTTTTTAAAGGCACAGAGAAAAAGAGATTATCTTCCATTATTCCACTTATAAGTTTTGCCCCACTAGCACAAATAATAGAGATTTGACAAGTGTGTCCTTACTGAACATGACGACTAAATGCCTGTATATTAGCTTTTTAATTTTCACCTGAAATCATGGTGTAATCACGCTGGGTTGCTAACCTTCTTTTTATTAGCTGGCCTTTTTTTTTTTTTCACTTTCACAGAGTAATAAATTAATTTAATGTCTAAGTTAATGTCTTCTCCCTCCCCCACCTTCCCAATTTTTATTTGGTAACACAAGAAATTGGGTGAGTCAGAGCAATATTCAAGAACACACACTTTCTAAAATTCTCCCTGTACTTGGCAAGGATTTGTATGTAATTTGGTTGCAAATTCAGAAATCAAATTCTGCCTAATTTAGGGAAAATAATGGCCTTTAGGTAATTCTATTGGGCATTATTCAGTTTGGCTAACTTTTTTTTTTTTTTTTTTGTCTAATTGCTATCAAACTATATTATCCAAAGGGGAAAAAAAATAAACTATGCTCAAATAATCAAAAAAAGGGAACCTGAAAATTTTAAATTGTTAATGAGCATTTTTGCTAGACAATTTTGTGGTAAGGAACCCTTGGCTGTCCCTCTGGGCCACAGCCATGGCTGGGGTCAGATGTTTGAAAATAAGTCCTAGGAAGCCTGTCCCTGGACCAGGATGTTTATAATATTGGCCTTATATAGTTATTTTTTCCTGATTTCTCCCAAGATCTGCCTGATGGGAATTCAGCCAGCAACTTCCTGCTATGCCCTTTCTTGAGCCCTGGCTTTTTCTCTGCTCGGCCCCTGGCCTACAGTCTAGCCTCAGAAAGCCGTGGGGCTGTACTTTCGATTCGCTTCTCTCCACAAAGACACATTTAATGGTGTTAATTTTTCAGTATCCAGGGCATTATGTGGACTTAGTAAACAGATGCACTTAATCTAGTTAAAACAAGCAGGATGAGTGTGAGCGGGAAATCAGGTTTTCACTCGGGTGCTGACCGTTCAACTTGCATGTCCAAGAATAATGGTGTTTAGAAAGCTGGCCCGGGAGCCCTGGCAGTGCGGGGCTGCAGCCGCTCCTGGGTAAGATGCCACTCCAATCGTTGCTGACAATGTGCCCTTCAGAGGAGCTGCGAGCCAGCTTTGAGTACTCTGTGAAAAGGCAAACCAGGCTTAGGATTTCTTTCTTTCTTTCTTTCTTTCTTTTTCTTTCGCCTTTGTCTGGGAGTGCAGGTTTGAGAGCCCATTTTACTACGCCTGTATCATACGAACTTGTGCTTCTATCTTGGGAAGGTGACCTCCTAACTGGATTATTTATAAACAAAACCTATCAACACCCCTGTCCCTTGACTGTATATATGTACATATACCTATGTATTGATTATGAAGGAAATTGAGAAAGGAAAGACACTCACTGATTCTTATACTGATAAACAGTGCAAGGAAATTCCAAGCTGTTAAGACCAAAAGCAAGCGAGCAACCATAGAAAAGATTCTTTCCTCCCAGACGTGATGAAGCCGTTTTCAGAATCTTTTGCTTTGATTCTCTCTGTTTTATGTCAAACTTGGCATTCGTCTGTTACCAACAGTAATGAAACCCTGGCTGTACCATGAGCCTGTTTGAGGACAAAAGCAGACCCAGAACACTGCTCAACCACCACCACCACCTCCATCTCCGCCGAGGCAGCACGCTGATCTCCCCACTCTACCCTCTTTCCATTCCTCTTTCTTTTTAATATAAAGACCATGCTTACATGTGCCTGCAGCTGACAGTGAGGAGGCTCTCCACTCCCAGCCCTGGTGGGTGCAATCATTTGTGCTTACAGAGCCTCCCCAAACATCTTTAATGCACTTTGGAAGCTCACCCATTTTCTTTTTCAGTTACCCTGTACCAACATCAAAGCATCTAACCACCCCAAAAACATTTTTAAGGCATTATCTTTAAAATAGAAGGGGAGCATAACAATTTGGAATCTATGATAAATGTATTTGGTCATAAATGTGTGTATTTTTATAGGTAATACATGCATAGTAGAATGAAGATTTCACCTTGATTCAGATGATGAATTGTAATTAATTTTTCAATCCAAAGAAGTAACAACAAAAAATTTTAAAAGTATGAACTGAAGATAAAGGGATTATTCCTGATGAAAAATGTCATGGCTAGATTCTTAGCTTTAGATGCAGAATAAGAAAAGGCATGGCACAAGTTTTTAAAAATTTAAGTTAAAATTACCTTTCAAAGGGAAGTGGATGCTGAGCTAATTTTAGTTGTTCAATTCTACAATTTCTAAAATGGAACCATCATAAACTAATTCTTCTAAAGAGTTATTATGCTCATATCATTTTATCAGCAATTTAGGATGTATTAGAATTGGAAATTTTACAGATTTTGGTAGGAGGTACAAATTTCCAAGAAAATGAAAATACATTCAAATGTTTGGAAAACATTTTCCTCCCCCAAAAGGCCCAAAAAGCTGCCTTCCTTTTATAATGAGACATCTCTATTTCTTGGGAGCACTTTGCATCTTGTTCATCCTTTACTGGGGTCTTAAAAAGCCACTCCTGTAAGATCACGTATTCTCTTTGCAGCACATGTAAGCAGAACTTAGCTGTGAGATTCTAAACTTCAGAAACTGTCCAGTCTTTATATTTGTGTGGGCCAGATTTTAAAATAATGCTGACACGACAACCAAGTCTGTTGAAAATTTGTCTTCTCCACAGCTGAAAGGAGAACATCAGTAGCTCTTCTGGGTTATACAGTTGAGGCAAGTTAGAAACCCACTAAAGATTTTACAGTAAAACGGGGTGCGAAGCTCATGTAGAACTAAGTGGCTCATTGTTAAATTCCAAGTGATCGCAGGAACTGTTTTAAAACCCAAGACTTTACGGATTTTTTTTTTTTTTAAGGACTGGGACAGAACTTAGCTGTCTGCAGATCAGGGACACAGTGAACATGGAAATTTTGGGGAAAGGGGCTAATTACAAGGTGCTTGGATTTGGGCCACTGCTCTTATTGATTGAAACACTCTTTTTATTTTAAAAGTCAAATATGATTTCAGAGTGAAATTTCCTCTATAGCCGCATTTTCCTAATTATATCTAATGTCAACTTCAGTCTGATTCTCCACACATGTCCTTTATGCAAGTGAGAAAATATCTTACCTATGTCTCCCGCCTCAAGAAAAGAGAATATTTAACTGCTGCGAAAGAAAGGTTCTGAAGGAGAAAAAAAAAAAAATGCTTTCATTTTGCTTCTGGCGAGCAACTTTTGCTGTGATTCCTGATTTCAAAAGAATATGAAGTTTGTTTTCTTTAACCAAA
The DNA here is from genome assembly GCF_907164565.1 of Psammomys obesus. Lineage (NCBI taxonomy): Eukaryota > Metazoa > Chordata > Mammalia > Rodentia > Muridae > Psammomys > Psammomys obesus. Next base: position 14,400,006 of record NW_026596085.1, read on the forward strand.
AGAAAGCGGTCATGTAGGCCCCTGGACAAGAAGAGGTATGTATGACAGATGCAGATTTTGAAAGTGTATTTTGAAATAACCAGAAATGTGAGTAGGCATTTCACTGCTGCCCTTGGTTTTCCGTGTTGTGCAGAGGCAACGATTCAAGTTTGCGTGAAAGGAGTTTTCACTTTTGTAAATGCCTAACCCATTAACCAGTTTTTCAACTCTGTGTTCTAAATTCCCAACGGGGTTCTACCGCCCAGGTGCACTGGGGTCAGAACACTTTCCATCGAGGGGAGGTAGTGGACATGGGTGCTGCCGGCTCCTTCTCTCCCTTTCGAAATTTCAGACTTGGAAATCTGTCCTGTGTTGAAGACTAAATTTACAGCAGGACCCCAAGGTTTACCAGGGAACTTCGTGAGCTGGGAAAAAGCCTCTCAGCACACACCTGGAACCACGGATTCAGAAAAGTTAACCGGCTGTAGCCAAAAACCAAAATGCTCAACCCTGAAAACAGTCTGCAAGAAACACTGAGTTCTTTGATGTGACAAGAAGAATTATAAATAAAACTGCTCCAAGGCAGACAGGCGGAGAGAGACTTTAAGACAGCCTGTTGGTGGCTCAAACTTTAATACTGAGAACATGAAGTGTTATAAAAGATATTGCCCTGGCGTGTGTGCGTGTGTGCGTGTGTGCGTGTGTTTGTGTGTGTGTGCAGGCATGCGGTGTGTGTGCACTTGCTTGTAGGGGCCCAATCTGAAGTCCTACTGAGAGCCCTCTGCCAGGTGCTGGGTATGCCCTATCTACCACTTCCTGAGCTACACCCTTTCTCATTACACCTGTGCCAACACCCCCCCCCAAAAAAAAGACAGGGAAAAAAAGCGACCTAGATAACAGACTGATGCCTGATACAGTGAAGCTCTCCTCGCAATAAAAGCCGTGCTTTGTGAATGAGAGCGGGGCTCCTGGCCCAGCACTCTGAAAGTTTCAAGAGCCTTGAGGCCACGTTGGTAGAGCCAAAGGGTGTACACTAGGCTGAGGCTCAGGCTGAAGACAATTCCTTCTGCCAGGCTGGACAGAGCTATAAACACCATGAACAGACAAATGGGCTACCTGGTACCCAGAGGACCAACTCCAGTCTCCCCAGTTGGAACCATCTTGTTACCATGTTTAAAGGGAAAAGTTGAGAGTCCATCTCTCCCATGGTCAGTCCACACCTGACCATGGGTTTGACATGGTTGAAGTCAATAACAGCATTGCTACTCCTTAAGCACCGGACGCCGTATAAGCTGCTAAGCATTTTAATCATAAATGAGTGCCTCATTGTAGAGGAGTTTTTTCAGAAGGTAGAAGTGACAGCATCATGTGTATATACAGCAAGTACTTCTCAATTAGGCAGCGCGAGAGCACTGAGTATGTATACAGCAAGCGCTTCACAACTCATACAGCATGCTTCTACCTCAATCTCATACGGCCCTTCCGACCTGGGAGGTACAACAAAAAATGATCATGCCTCTTCAAAGACGGAGGCCCAGCAGGCAGAGAATAATGAGATGGCTTGGTATTACACAGACCTGGGCCTCCAACCCCAGAAAAAAATAAAACCAACCAACCAAACAAAAACCAAACCAAACCAAAACCAGAAAATCTCAGGCCAGAACCGCCTTCAGCTGGTTCGGCTTCAGCAGCAGCCACCCCCCCCCCCACACCCAATCCTCCAGTCTGAACCCTGAAGCCAGCTTTGGTCATCTGAGGTTCCCACTCTTCCCAGAAAGGTACGTGCTGACCAACTCTTCAAAACCAGACTCAAGGTATACAAATCACAGACACGTGCTCCCCACCGTGCCTTTGAGAGCCCTCATGAGAAAGCCACCTGGCCTGAACTGAGGGGTCATATCTCCCGGGCTCTGCCCTCATTTCCCAGGTGCCAGCACCCTGAAACTGGAGCCTCCTTAACTAGGCAGCCAGAGTGGCTCCCAGCCCCGTGCCTGCTTACAGCCACTCTGGGACCTAGCAAGGACTTGCCCCAAGGTCTCAGTATATCAAAAGTCAAGCAGTTGATGAGAACAGCTAGGGTAATCTGAAGGTCTCCTCTGACCTGCAAGGTCTCACATTACTTTTTCCTGAGGTCCCCACCCTCAGGACAGATTGCTAACTGTCTCAAAGAAGAGGAAGGCTAGCTTGGTGCCATGGTCATAGACGGAACTAAAACTTGGAGAAAGCCTGAAGAAAGAGAACAATTTGGCAAGCCAACTGATGGGAGACCCCAGTAACAAGAGCCATCTCCATACGATGCTGCTTCCAAGCATTGGATTGCACTCAGCAAAGTTGCCATGCAGCTGCCGCCTCCTCCGCTCCTGGTCACGGCAGGACCCTGTTCCAGAGCCACCCTTACAATACTAAGGCGTGCCCTGGCAGCTCCAGAGTGCCAGGCTTTCCTGGAGCTAGTTTCTACCCTGCAAACAACACGTTCAGAAACAAACCTCACATCTTGAAAGTCTTCCTGGCAAAGCCTGGCAATAGTTAAAGCTGGGAACAAGACTATGAAATAGCTGAGAATCAGGCCAGAGGACCTTGCCCAGAAGAGCCAGAGGCTGAAGGACTCCGCCATCTTCAAAGACAGCGGCTTCTAAGGGTCCTCTGCTTGTTTCCCTCCTGCACCTAATTACAAGAAAGTGCCTTTTATAAAAATAGATAAAAACCTATTTTCAAAACACAAGGAGTTAAGTCTTAAAAAGCTTCTTGGGATAAAAATTATAGCCTTGTCCAATACGGGTGGAAGAACAAAGAAGACGGGGCATGGAGTGATGGGGCCTGAATTCTGTGCCTGCCATGTGCATGGTGACCGATGTTAGTGTCACCTGGCATCACCCTCCTCTGGAGGTGCAATGTGGAGGGGTAAAGAAGGGCTGTGCGGAGAAGGGTTTGAGGAGACCAGCTCTTTGGACAGAGGATGCTGTCTTTTCCTACTACAGAAACAGATTTCCAAGCAGCGGTAAAGAGCAGAAGGTATTAGAAAGACTAATTATGCTCTCATCTCTGCATCCAACCATCTGAGATCCCTAATGATTCCCGGGCAAGTGGCAAACCAAGAGGACCAATGTCTCACCTGGCCACAGGCCTGCTTGGGATGGTTTTAAACAGGACATAGGAGCACCAGCCCATAGGGTGAAGAGGATTTGGCCTGGCGCGCCTCCTGCAGGCAGTCCCGGAGCTTGCAGCGAAAGGAAGAGGGCTTCTTTCCTTGGCCTCAGAGCCATGAGCTAAGCCGCCTAGGCACCGGCAGGTCCTAGGTTCTAGGGCATTAAATCCCAAGGCAGCCCAGTCAGACTGGGGACTGCTTGGATGCTGGGACTACATGTCAGCAGCGGCCGGGCATGCATGTGTTTGTCAGGCAGGGGCTAGGTCTAAGTCTGTAGCCCTGGTCTGGGTATAGGTCTGAATCCAGTGTCATTGTGGGTGTTGGGGATGGAATCTGCGGGCCTGCCTGGGTCTACGTCAATATCCAGGTCTGATCTCCGCCCTGGACACGCCCAGGGTCCATGTCGGGGTCTGCATCAGTGTCCAGAAGTGTCTAGCTGGGTCCTTGTCTGAGCCCAGGGTCAGTGTTCAGGGTCTTGTCTAATCTTCGCTTTGCACAGGCTCCAGGGTCCGCGCGTGAGTGTCTCGGGCTGGGCGCTTGTCTGTGCCCAAGGTGGGTGTCCAAGTCGGGGTCTGTGTCCATCTACAGGACCAGGGCCAGTCGCGCACAAGCACCGCCGGTGAAGGCTGCACGCGCCCCAATTAGCCGCGGGCCAGGCGACGGGCGGGCCCCATTGAGGGCGAACAAAGGGCGCGACCCCGGGGTCAGGAGTCGCGGGCCGCCGGCCGCTGCTTTGTTCCAGTGTTTGCTCGGAGGAGCAGAGCGCACACTATATTGACTAAAGCGGATTAGAGGGTCGCGCCCTGGCGGTGGCGCAGACCCGCGGCCTGGACCTCCCAGGGACAACGGCTTCGCAGGCCACAGCTCGATCGCTGTGCGCCGCCAGGGAAACTGAGGCTCAGTTTTGCGCGCCCCGCAGCCTGCTATTCCTACCCGCGCAGGGGTCACTCTAGGGAGCCTCACCAAGCCTTTCACGCCAAAGGGACACTGACACTTCCCTGGCTCAGCATGCGACAGAATTTTGCCGTTTTTTTTTTTTTTTTTTTTTTTTTTTTTTTTTTTCCATCCTGCAGGACTTGGGCGTTCGTTTTTTGTTTTTTGTTTTTTTGTTTGTTTGTTTGTTTTATTTTAGTTTTTTAAAGGAAGATCCTGCCTGAAGAACCGAGAAATTCTTTAGTTAGAGACATGGGGAGATTTCCTCCATATTACAAAATCAGTTCTGCAACATCACTGACAAAAAAAAAAAAAAAAATCAGGCCTCTTGTCTGACCCAGCCATGTGACCCAGATGTGAATCGAAAAGAGCTTTCGTATGAAAGGAAAAAAAAAAAATGTGATATAGAAATTCTTGTAAACATAAGCTTAAAATATATGTTTTTAAAAGGAGAGGATGACTATAATAGACTGCTAAGATTATCGTTGGACATCATGAATCTGGGATTTATTTACTTCTCCACTACCCAGAAGTTTCTTCCCCTTTAAATTGACTTTAAACACAAAACAGAACCACGGTGAAGCACACAGAGGCCAAGAAGGCATGCCCATTTCTTCTTGATGCTAAAGCTTAGAGGACACCAATCACTTCCCCTTAAGTCCACATAAAACTTAAACGGAGGTTTTTACACTCTGCTTATGTAAGCATTTGTGTTTGACCAGGGACCCCAGGAAGTATCTGATTGATAACCTATTAATGTAAGCATCTTCTACAGAAGAACAAATAATATTTACTCACCATAGGGTATATGTTGGCCTAACAAATATTTTACTGCCTGCTATCTATTCCCAACAACCAAAAGAAAACATGTCATTTGTCTATATTTCTATTTCTAAGCCTTTAAAAATAATCGTCCCAATTATGAAAATATCACGTGTTTAAGGAATGAAGGGAAAGGTTTAAAGTCTAAACAACTTGAGAATAAAATATAAGCATGTAAAGATATAGGTAATTTAAGTAGAAAGTGTGTTTGTGTTTGTGTGTGTGTGTGTGTGTGTGTGTGCAGGTTAAACACAAAAATACATAGAAAAAGAAAATCTGGGCATAGACCCTAATATTTTGGCTACTTCCTTCTTGACGAGTATTCAGTGAACATGTACACACCATTACATAATTTACATATGTACTTACTGTTAGGGAACTACCACACTCTGTACTTCCTGAAGCCACCACAAACGCTCTGTGGGCACCATTTTAAGGGTGACCCACTCGCTATGCCACTACTTTGTTCTGTGATAATTTACTGTGGTGTCCTTGATATTGCAAATTTCATCGTTTTGCTATTTCCCCCCTGTGATTAATATTGCAACCCACGAACCTGATTGTAAAACTTGTGTACAATGTGAGCTACTGAGAAGTCTCTAAGGGCCAGAGAGGTGGTTCAGTGATTCAGAGCATGAGTGGCTCTTGCAAAGGACCCAGGGCTGAGTCCCACCACCCACCTGGTGGCTCACAAAACATCTTTTAAGTTCAGTTCTAGGTGACCTGATGCCTTCTTCTGACCTCTAAGGACACTAGGAATGCCGGTGGCACACATTCATGCACATAAAAGAGAATAATTAAATATTTTTAAGTTAGAAGAGAGAGAAAATTATAGACTCCCATGGACTCCAGGACGCTGTATTGTACGTCTGTCGGTCCCCCTTTCTAAAGGCATGGTTCTGTGGAACTTCTTTCTAATTTGCAGCACCAGCTGAAGTACACGTCTAGTCTAACTGTGACACGGCATTTGGGAACTGTACCCTTGCTATATCCCTCCCTGCAGGCTCCTGGACACCCTGGGTCATCTCCCACGTGGTGGATTTAAGTCAAGGCCATAAAGTGAACATTTTGGAGAGCAACTGCCTCAACAGCTCTGATGGGCACTGCATATCTAACAAGAGGCCTTGTTATTTGTCATTTGGTCCAAGTACCTTGCTTTGCCAGGATACAAGCACCAGCACCGCAGTCTACGATATTTCGGGCCCCTGTGCTGACAGCCACGTTCCCTGCCCACCCCAAGGAAAGCCTCACCTGCCCTTCCCCACCTTTGTGGCAGGGTTCTGGGCCCCTCCACAAGCATGCACCCGGAGCTCGCCTCCATCCTTGGCTTTGTAGTGAGGCTGCTGGCTGCCAGAGTTGGGCTTCTAAAACCTCAGGGCAGAAAGCTGGTGCCAGGGAGCCCAAGGGCCTTGTCCTTGAACAGCTAGGACCTGAGCTGGCTGCTTGGAGGGGAAAGCTCTAGTTCGTGTGGGAGGAAGAACTACCTCTGGAGCCGAAGGAGAAAAGAAACAGGGTCAACAGAGCAGACAGGCAGCGTGGCCTTATCTGAAAGCAGAAAATACACGAGTCAAAAGAAGGAAGCCTAGGAAAATGCGAGCAGAGCTTGTCTCTTCATGGAAAGCACAAACCATCTTCTCTCACATTCCTTTCTGCAGCTTCTAAACTGTCTACAATACACCTGAGATACAGTCAGGATCACAGGAGTCCGTAGTCTATGTTATATCAAAAAGATATAATCCATATGAAGAATGCAATACACGATTGCTGCTATTTATGAACTTAGTATGAACAGCGATTATCACACTTTGCCTTAAAAAAAATGTTAGTTTTCTTACGGTGATTGATATATCTCCAGCACTTGACCCTGTAGGGCAAGCGTCTGTTTCTCAAATAGAAACTGAAACCAAGGGATCTGCCAACACTGTCCACTGGTGTCATTGTCCTGCAGTAGCCCTGCCAGCGAGGAGGCTCTGGTTTGCACCAGGAGTGAAGAGCCTCAAGGCTTCACGGAGCCTTTCCACTCCCATATCCCTATAACTGCTATTTTCCTTCGAGATTCAACGTATTCCCTACAGAGTTTCGTTTGTCTGTTTCCTGATTTCCCATTGTCAGACACAGTGCCCCGAACCAGGGCAGAACTACAATGAACAAAGACTGTCTAGGTTCGCCTTAGAGAAATGGTATTTGTTGTACAGGTCCCTTTATCACTTGAGGGGCATGCACCAGCTTGTGCATCACGCTGGCTAGTGGCCCTTCGGAGCGTGACAGTGTCTCGGCTTGTGGGGATTCTCCCGCTCGGTAACATTACAACCTTAGAAGGAAGAACTGTGCACCGACCGTCGCCCAGTGTGTGTCTGGGGACGCTTCCACCCTCGGACCCCTGGCCCCTGTATGAGTCTATCTTGTTCCTTACTTGTTACTAACAGTGGGCTGTTTTCTAGACTCCAGCTGGAGGGACAGATCTCCAGATCCAGAGAGGCTGGTTTAAACATCGCTCTTTAAAAGTGGGTTAAAAGGCGTGCCTGTGTGCTGTTTTCTACTCTAAAAGGCAATTCCTAAATTTGGATTGAAAAAAAAAAATGTACTTGAGCTTGAAAAATCCAATGGCTCTCAGAATGTGAGTGAGATCTACCACTCTTCGTGCTAAAAGCATCTTAAACAGCCGAAAATAAATCAGAACAAAATGCTGTGTGCACAGCATATGTCTTCCATCACTGGCTTTCTGAAGGCAGTTTGAGTTGCCACACACAGACATGTGTGGACCCAGAAACCAATAGCCCTGACTCCGGCGGTCCAGTACCTATGGGGCACCAACCTCTCACAGACCATACAGATCCAGTCTTGCTAGATGCCAAAAACAACGTCGGTGCTCAATGGGGATTAGATTATAAAACAAATAACTTAAAAAAAATACAATCAACAGGTGAGTTGCAGAAAATAGCCACATTTATTTCCTCCAAGTTGAGGGCCGGGTAGGGGAGAGAGTCTGGTACTTGGAAATTTTAAGCCGTGAATGGATGGGCACACTTTCAAAAGATTTATTTTACTTCCTCTCCTTACACTGGGCATAGCAAAAACAACAACAACAACAACAAAACCCATCCCTGCTCTCTAAAACAAAAACACATGCCATTTTAATTTAGCAAACAAAAGCCAGGATGCAAAAAAATCTCCGCTGCGATAATTTTTAAATTAAAAGGCAGGAAGGGGCTGTTAGTATGCTTTATACCTTTTGGGGAGGATTACCTTATGCAATCATCAATAATTTAACAATCAAACCAGAGCGAAATGCCAATTCCATCTGAGACTTTGGGACCAAGGCCTAGGAGAGATTTCACTTGTAACTGCCAACTAGCCAACGCTGAGGTTATCAGCAAGAGTGCTCTAGGAGTCTCCAGACAGGGTGGGGTCATAATTAATTTATTTTATCTTATCCATCTATCTACACACAGGATTAAAATATTCACATCGGCCTGCTCACTTTGAAACATACACGCACTTCAGAGTGACTCCTTCAGCTTTCACAGTTGTGGCTTCCCTCCTTCCTCATCTTTGGACCATTCCTATTTTCCAATTCCGGTGGGATGGATCTTTTAAGTCGGGAGCCCTGTGATTACGCTGGGTTCTCTAACATGAAAATCCGGTGACAGTGAGGTCACAGTGGCAGAGGCCCTGCCAATAGTTTTCCCCAGAGAGGCCAATGAAACCTTACAGGTCTGAACTTGGCTTCTAGAGGGAGTGTGACTTGGCCAAGGTAGTTTGATGGCAACCAAAGCCCGGCGAGGATGCGCCATCGAAGGCTGCCAGGTAGACGGTGGGTAGCAGAGGGTTAACTTGGGGAACAGGGTGGGGTGCAGACAAAAGCACGCAGGCAGGGGATCAGGAGCTATAGGACCCTGCGAGACAGGCACAGACACAGGGGGCTCTGTCTGCCTGCCTGCTGCCCTGGCACAGTGACTAACCGCCCCACCATTGTAAGCCTGAAGCCAGCCCTTTGTGTGGTCCCTGGCGTCTGGGAGCAGAGTGGAAGAGCCCTTTCCAGCACTTCGCCTTTGCCCTGGAAACCTGCAGCCCAAGTCCCCCTTTATCCGTTCTCAGGGTTGCTGGGGACCTGACAACCCAACAGAGGAGTCCCCTGCCCTAGCCAGGAAGGTACACCCAGCACAGGAGGTGGGGGGATGTAAAAGAAAGCTCCCAGCTTTGAGGTTGGACACAGAAACCAGCTCAACTTGCTTTGCCCACTACAGCGGCTGCCCACCGTCTTGGCCCCTGAGCCCTTGAGATGTGAAGAATCCAAGTTTGGACACTTGCATAAAAGACATTTAGAGTACTGAGGACATTGCAGAAAAGAAAGGAAGGTATCTCTCATTAGCAATTCTGTGTGCCATATTGAGAGTACTATTTGGGATCTACGTTAGAGCAAATGGATTCTATTGTCAAGGTGGCTCCTCTTGCTTCTGCTTCTGTTTTGTAAAACCATGGTTGTGAGGACCTGTTCAGTCGCTGATAGGCCGGTGATTGGGGCTCAAACTATGCTTCGACTGGATAGGGCTGGGCCAGGAGAGGGCCTGGGGTCCAGAAAGGAGTCTTGAAAAGTGTTTTTCTCATAGGGAGACAGACAAGAGGCTCCTCAGCCCAGAATGACTCCTTACTTAGGATCCTGAAAACTTAGCTACTGACGGCAACACTGTCCCTTGCCTCAGCTTGGTGTTTCCCTGTGTTGACAATTGGGTCTTTTACCTTCAGGTACTGGGGAGCCCTTTCTGAAACACACATGGGTAAAAGACGTGCATTTGCGCATGCGCACACTCATGCACACATGCACAGCCATCGGGCCATGGCTCCTCTCCAGGACAAAGTCACCCTGTCCTGCCAGCCATCAGAGAAGCCAGATTTGCAGAGGCCCCAGATACACCCCCCCCCCCAAATATCCCCAGACCCTCAGACCCTCAGACCCGGGAAGGACAAGACTAACTCATGACCAGCTCTGTTTTTTCCTGATCAAATCACTGTTGCCTTCCCAGGCCTTTCCTCCGTAAATATTAAAAATTCTATTTGATGGACGCACCCGACATTCACGTAGGCTGGGTTCAAATATGACATGTTCATTATTTCGTACTCCCTTTTCGAAATTAAAACATGTTGTGGGCCTTAGGTGGGGCAGCTGCCCAGCACATGGACCCAAGCCATTCCGGGAGCTCCCACACCTGCAGCTGGATCCCTTTATCTGCCAGCCAGGCGCAGACCTCCCCCTCTGGGAACAGGCCTACCGCTTTCCTCTGACCACGGTCCCCTAGAATTCGTTCCCTTTCCTCTCTAGGTAGACAGTGGGAGAAGCCCCCACCAGCCACCAGAAAGCATTCCAGGAGATTTTTAAAACACAAAAACCAGCTAGAAGAAAAGCTCTGTATCCCACTGAGGGCCCAAGTCAGGAGGAACCCAGACCATCATGGACACCAGTAAGGTTCCCATCCAGTTGCCAAAACGGCCTGGTCAACACCTTCAACTCCAAAAGCAAAGCCCAGGAATGGTAGTAAAAGGGCCAATGACTGGCATCCTGCCACTACCCACGATGCACCAGGCTTGTGCAGGAACCAGACATTATGCCCCCAAGCCCATGCCCTCAGCGGGTGCTCCAGACCCTGGCTCTGCAAGGGGTGCTGAGAAGCCTTGGCTTCCCAGAATCTCATTTAAAAAAAAGGCACGTGGGCTCCCCATAACCCCTTTCCCGTGGTGCTACTGCCTAGCCCCGCCAAACTTTGCTGAGGAAGGCCTGGTTGATTCAGGAGATGGTTAAAATTCTGCATCCGTTTGCATCCGCCTCCAGAGGAAGCACTGCTTTTTTTTTTTTTTTTTTTTTTTTTTTTTTTTTTTTTTTTTTTTCCCCCCCAGCAGGAGGAGGGGGGAAAAGCTGAGAGCAGCAATTTGCAGGCCTTGGGATGTTTTTCTCCTTGACAGCCCTGGGCCCCGCCTGCCTAGCTTGGCCTTCCTCGGCTGGGCTGTGCCGGCTGCCCTGCAGCAGAGGCTGGGCTCTGTGGCTGCTGCTCCTGAGGAGGCCCCACGCACACGCACTCACCTCTCCCCCCATCCCAGGCTGCAAACGCCCCCCCCCGCGCCCCCCGCCACCCTGGCTTGGGCGGGCAGGCCATGCTGCATGCTGGCGGCCTGGTACTGCCATGCTTTGTGCCTGGTTCTTCCGCCAGCCAGCCAGCCTCTTCCCACGAGGCCTGCTCCCGGCCGGGCTGCACTGCCTGCCCACCCCCGTGGCTCACCCTGCTCCCACCCGGAGTGCCCTCACCTTCTGGGCCCCTGGCCCCCGGCCTCGGGTCCTGCTCGTGCCCAGGGCGCCCAGCCACGTCCTCTGCGCCTCTGCCGCTCGCCCCACCCTGCTGCCCGCGCTCTGCGGCGAGCCTGGCACTGTGCCAGGCTGCCTGGGAGCCCAGCCCGGGCAGGGCGAACTTTCCAGCAGAGTGTGTGTAGGGGGATTCTGGAGTGAAGCTGGTGCCAGGGGAGGGAGCGAGCCCCAGGTGCCCGGCGGCCAACTCCCCCTCCAGCCCTGGCCACCTCCCCCCCCCCCATCCCACCCCCTGTCTCCAGAGTCCCATAAAGGCGCAGACAACACGAGTGGTTTAGTCAAAACAGTCATGTGCAGGAGCCCGCAAACAAACAAAAGCCCTTATTTATTTATTTAGTTCACACACCCAGATAAGGAGCCGCCTTTGTGCACATAATTTCACAGAAAGGAGGCGAAGCCACGATGTTCCCCACAGCCCAAGAGCCTGGACAGCAGGCCTGGCTTCATGAATAATTGCAGAGCCTCAGCCTGGGTATTTCCATATTTAAATTGGGCAGCAGCGTATGATTAATTAAGAAGGAAAAAGGCAAAAAGGAAGAAAAGCGGTGGGGGTGGGGAGCCGGACATTCTGGTCAGTACGACGTGCCAAGGTGCCCACTGCGGCTTAACTCCTCCCATGCCAGGCCCAGGGAGGGGGCACTGCTGCAGATGGTTTGAGGGGACCCTGATGGTGCTCACACCTTCCTGGGTCCAGGGCTACCTGACTCCAGATGCTGCCCAGGAAGGTTCTCCCGTGGTCCAATATGGCTCACACACAAAAAAATGTGCTGTGTCCAGGGCACCCAGCAGGGCACTGAGATTGAGACAGCCTTCTCCATGCACATCTCCACGAGTAAGCTGCAATGGGGCTCCGAGGTCCATCCGTTCCCCCACCCCCCAAAGCACGCATCAGTCCCTTCCAAATCCAGAAGCTGCGTCACAGCTTGGCCACGGGAACAGGTAGCCTGTTCTGCGAATGGGACAGGAGGCCTGTGGCCCTTCTGGAAATAGTCTAGGGCTGCTAGCTAAGTGGAAGAGGGAAAGACTATATCCCTGAAGGTCACTGCCTTGGGGTTGGGGCCCAGCCATCTTTGTGAGCCAACCCTGACCTTGTCCATTTGGCTTGAGGCAAGTAAGTTATCTGGCCTTCCTTGGCCTCAGTCTGCCCATCTGTATAACAGGGAGGATGCTATCACCCTTATCTGCCGCCATGGGACTGAGACAATATGGACCAACTTCTGACTGAGTTGGGGGCCTGCTTGGGGTCTTAGGTCATTCGTTTTTGTGATGAGCAATGGTGGGTCCAGGGAAGCCTGTAGCAGGAAGCTGGTGGCCCCAAGCCAGCAGTCACTTTGCTGAGAAGTTGACCTGAATTCTGTGCCCGTTGGCACCCACTGCCCTTGAGTATGTATAGATTGGGCAAGGGCCACTAAGGGAGAGGGTGTCCCTCTGGGGTCTATCTACAATGCCCAATTTGCAGATAGGTAAATCTAGATATAGAAAGATCAATCACCCCAAAATAGGGGCAACTAGATTTGAACTTGGAGCAACCCTACCCCACACCCCTGGCTTGTAATCACCAACCGGTGCAGTGGGGCTGGTGCCTGTCCAGGAGGTATTCATGTTAGAGAAGCAGCAAAGCACCCTCAAAGAGGGACCACCCAGCCCTTATTCGACCACACCTCAGAGCCAACATCTAGAGACTGCGCATGCGTAGTGTGACTGTAGGAAAGGAAGGGAAGTCAGGCAAGGCAGATGTCGGTCTGGGCAGAAAAGCACTCTAGGTGATTGTGACTTTGGGGGAAAAAAAAAATCAATGTACCTCTCTAAGCCAGTTTCTCAGGTGTCACCATGAGAAGCGTCTCTGGGTTCTTACCAGGCAGGCTCTGCTGAGATGCCGTGGCCCTCGTCCCCCTGATCATGAGACAGTCCTAGCCACATCTGCTTTTCTGCCAACTACAGGCCTTGGGGGTTCTCTGCAGGGGATGAGGCTCCTCTGTGGACGTGCTGCTGCTTTCTGAGAGCCCTGTATTCCTCATCTGCAAGTGGAGGGGGCACATTCTTTCTGTCCCCCAGGGGCTGGGGAGGCGAGGGAGGACGTGATACACATTAACCACTCCATACGTGTCCCCCTGCCCCAGATCCCTCCTGACGGTACTGGGAAAGTCCTGAAGCTGGCGTCCCTGCAGACCAGGCATCAAGAGAGTGCGTGTGTGCATGTGTGGGGTGGGGTGGGGTGGGGGTGGGGATCTGCACAGTGGCCAGGTTTCTATGGCCCTGGCTTCGCTGACCTAATGTAAGTTCACATGCAAAGCAGGGAAGAAAAGAAGGAAGAGGAGGGAAAGGGGAGGGAGAAGGAGGAGGGAAGGAAGGTGGCATCTCTTAGCGCTCCAGGAAACATTATTTTACTCCTAACCCCACCCCTGTTGGGTAGGATAAGGGCTCTGAGATACTCAGGGCCCAAGCCCTAGAAACTATAGATGTGTCACCTTTCAAGACAAAGGGCAGTGAAGGTTTGATGAAGCTAAGGACCTAGAGCTGAAGGCTGGCCTGGGCTACCCACAAGCCCTTTAGTCAGAGAGAATTGCTGGCATTGAAGACAGAGGAGCAAAGGAATTCAGGCAGTCATAGGAGGTGGAGGGTGAAGAAAAACAAAACAAGAACAAAATCAGGGAACACCCTGGCTTCATTGAGGGGGGCCACTGTTTCCATTCCACAGGGGTTCGGGTCAGGAAGGACCTGACACATTAGCCACTCCATAAATGGTCCTTCAAGCTCTCAAACTGGGAAAATGGCCCTCCCCCGCAGAACACCTTGCTTTTGGCCCAGGGAGACCTCCATCTAATTTCTAACCTCCTGTAGAGAAAGAAAATGAATCTGCATTTTTCTGGCCACAACCGCAGCAGCCCTCGGGGTAAAGGGCAATGCAAGGACCCCGATAGATAAGGTGGCTAGTCCGCAGGCAGAGCTCAATTACTGAGCATTGTCCATAAATGCTAACCATGCTATTTCATTCCAAGTCTACCCAACAAGCCTTGGGGTCCAGGCCGCCTAGTTTGCCACTTGCGCTCTCCCACGGCCCCTCCATAGCTTGATGGTACAGAGGCCACTGTCAGTTCTGTGACTATCACTGTGTTCTCCTAACGTAAGGACATTCTGTGGCCAGCATGGGATACTCATCACACTGAGAGGCACTTGGGCCAGATGAAACTTCAGAGAGCCTCAAGAAGCTTCCAAAGACTAAAAGTTCTCCCTCGGCTGACTGACAGGGGCTCTTGAGTGGGCTCCTAGCCTTGGGAAACACGACACACACACACACACACACACACACACACACACACACACACACATACACACACGTGCTTTCCATGCTGAGGTTAACAGCAAAGGAATCTGGGGAGAATCTGTGTCAGTGACGAGGGACTGGTTGAGGAAGTGCACCCAGGGATCTCCCTTTAGCTAGCCATGACAATCACTTTGTAGTCCTGAGTCTTTTGACATAGGCCAAGGGCTGCGATCAGTTGCTAGGTGAGATCAATATGAGGTACAGTGAGACCCACAAAGACATTAATGTGTTTTGTTCTCATTGAAAGATGGGTAAGCTGTTTCCAATGGGTGCACTCAGTGTGAATTCAAAGGTAATTAAAAGGCGGTTTTCTTCCTTTGTGAGGATCCGAAATGATCTAAGCTTACCATAGAATACCCTCAACAAACACACGCACACACACACACACACACACACACACACACACATGAAGAGCCCTCTGAGCCTTCAGTGTGGCTGCCTGCAGTCTTCCATAAGCGTCAGCATTAACAGGCCCAGTACTCAGCAAGCACCTGAGTTCAGAAGGGTCCTAACGTTCTGTGAAATCCTCCACTGTCACCATCTTGAGATTCTAACCCACTTTTAAGCAAGGCACACTGGGCGCTACACAGCCGAACGTCCATGTCCCATCTCTGTCTGCAGCTACCAGGTTTGCTGCTCTGCTGCTCAGTGACTCCCTTACTTCTTGTGTTTCAGCCAGATTTTTTCCATGATTGGGAGTCTAGCCCCAGAGGAGTGAAATAGATAAGTGCTGTCCCCAGGGAAAGAGAGTTATTTGTTTAGTGGCCAGGTGGGAGTCACCAACATGGACCTGGCTTTACTAAACGGAACGCTGGCAAAAATGGGAAGCAGGGCACAGGTTTGTAAGCAGTAATTATAACAATGAAACACTGTTCCCCAGTGATTTGTAGTGCTTTTCTTAGAGACAGAAATGAGTCTATGTTCTCAGGACCTTCGTAGGAGCGCTTTTCCCCAGCAACCAGATGCCCAGGCACAGAACTGTTAATTGCCCCTTCTCCTTGGTCCCCCTCAAGTAATGTTGAAGGATGCCTAGAAGATTTCATCCAATAGCAATGCAACGGCACCCATAGAGAAGTAGAGAACAGCCTGTCTCTGCAGGCACTCAACCAACTGTAGCAGCCTGGATGCTGTGCAGGAAAGAGAGGTTCTGGTTTAGAGAACCTCATCTTGATGCTGGCATTACTCAGGGTAGCATCTGCCCTGCCTCTCAGTCCTCTCAGGGAGTGGAAAGAGAAGAGAGAAGGAGAAGAAAAAAGAACACCAAAAGTGAGGGGAAAGATACTTGATGCAGGAGAGAACTTTCTGAGCTGCCTCAGAGAGGAGGTGGGAGCCTGGCCTCTTGACTGCCAGCTGTGAGTAGTCTGAGTGCCTGCTGGGTGCCAGCAGCAGGGAACTTAGCAAGGAGACATAAATATCATCTTGATCCTCCAGAGAGACACCTAAGTCAGAACTCTCATTGTGCTCTGTGACCAGTGAGGACTCAGAGGCTCACGCAAGTGATGTCATTCCACTAGGATAGGGCAGTGCCAGGATGCAGAGGCATCCTGTGTGTTCAGAACTGGCCCTGCCCAGGGTAACAGTATAAATGCCTAGTATTTCAATAACCTGCCTCTGACTACCTGGGAAATGAACAAAGTTCAAGTTTAGACCTGGTTCCTGCATCCTGTCTCCCTTGAGGCATCTGTCCATCATGGGCACTGAGTGAGCAGGGCTCTGGGGCCAAGACAGGTCCAGAATCTTTTCTAAACAAACAAACAAACAAAAAGTTATTTTTAATCAAGTGTGTTTGTGAGTGTGTGCAATCACGTATAATTGTGTGTGTGCCTGTAGAGGCTAGTAGAGGTTATTGGATCCCCTGGAGCCAGAATTATAGGTGGTTGTGAGCCACCAAAAGTGGATGCAAGGAACCAAACACTGACACCCTCTTCCTCTAGAAGAGCAAGAAGGCTTCATTTTGTTTGTTTGGTGTTTTGAGACAGGTTCTCTCTATAGAGCCCTGGCTGTTCTGGAACTCACTATATATACAAGGTTGGCCTTGAACACATAGAGGTCCACCTACCTCTGCCTTCTGAAAACCCTAGGATTAAAAGCATGTGCCACCATGCCCAGCCAGCAAGCTCTCAAAACTGCTGAGCCATCCATCTAGTGCTAGGAATCTTGCTTGTGGGGAGGGATTGATTTTAACTTTGAAATAATATCACAACGATCAAATCTGGCCTGAGAGGGCAATTCAGCTTCTTCATCAAGTATAGTGAATGAACACAAATCTGCCTCCCAGATCGAGGTGGCCTCCTCCTCAAGGATCTGACTGGGTCCCCAAGACACTGAGAAGCCTGCCTTTTAATACAAGCCTATTCACATGCAATCTTGGGAGTGTACAAGAGCCTGATCTGCAAATGACATATTTCCTTGTCCTGTAATACTTTTTTTCTAATCTATTTTTCCTTTGTTTTCTGATTTTGGTGTTTTGAGGGTTTTTGTTGTTGTTGTTGTTGTTGGTTTGGTTTGGTTTGGAGACAGGGTTTCTCTGTGTATCCCTGGCTCTCCTGGAACTCAATCTGCAGACCAGGCTGGCCTCAGACTCACAGAGATCCACCTACCTCTGCCTCCCTAGTACTGAAATTAAAGGCATGCCTGGCCAGGCAATGCTTTCAAGTTTATGAAAGTCTGGCATCCTTCTCTCCATACCCTTGTTTGAGGACCTGCTGAGGGGTATGGGGTGCTGAGGGCAGGTAGACTGCTGGGACCCAGGGAGCCAGAACTTCAGTTCATACTTTGGCTCCCACCGAGCCACCCACCCCCACAGTCCCTACAGCATCTGGGCTCCCAGGTGCCCAAGGGACATCTGTAGGCTAGGGCTGACCTCTAGACAGCTGGGGACCCGGCCAACATTGGTCGTCGTAGTTAACCAGTGATCTCTGCAGTATCGGGGGTACCTGGCTATAGGCTTGCTGGCCCAGAGTAGAACTCTGGGAAGCTGTGGACTGGGGACTCCTCACATGCACAGCACATACCAGGCTATTCTCTAGGCAAGTACTTATTTCAGGTAAAGGGGGCTGGCACTGAGAGGTAGGCTACACAAGTGGTCTCAGGGGCAGAACCCGGAGAGCAGGCCCTCCAGGGTCCCACTTCACCTCCCCTTAGACCCTCTGTTCACACAGCACTGGCCATACCTACTTACACCCTGGCTGACCTCAGGCAGCATAACGGGGACCACTGTTCGACTTTTCAGGCTACAGAGAAGCAGCTCAGGTCTTTCCGGCAATCTAAAACAATGCCCACTGCCTCCTGCAGCAGGGTGAAGCCTGGTGGTGCCTCTGGGCAGCTCAGTCTAGGAAGGCTAACACCTCCCCCTAACCCCCTTCGTCCTCAAAGGGGCCATGTGCAACAAAAACATCCAGCAGAGAGCCTGAGTGCATCATCTTTTTTTCCCCTTTAAGAGCCCTGGCTGTAGCCCTGAGGAAGGAAACGGTCTCAGCGGAGCATTCCAGGCCTAACTCTGCAGCTTTCCTTTGTGCGAGGCTGGGCTGCATGGGCTGGGGCCCAGACTGCACCCCAGGGCGGCCCCAAAGCCTGCCCCAGCTGCTCCCTCCAGCTTCAGCCACTAACCCCACCCCAGACCCCGGCCTGGGCCAAGCAGAGGGCGGAGCACTTTACCAGGTCAGCCGGAGCCCGGGGCGATGCGCCTGGGAGGAACACAGGGTCAAGTTCACAGCCTCTGTCAGGACTGTCCGAGTGCCTAGGAGCAGGCTCTGCCGTAATCCGAGTCACGACCTCCGGGGCAGCTCCGGGTGCCAACACCCCTCTCTCTAAGCCTCACCTTAACTTCGCGCACAGCAGCTGAACTCGAAGTTTCCGGGCTTCGCAGAGGCTGGGCTGGGTTTCAGTAGCGACGTCTGAGCTTGGCAACAAAGACAGAAAGCAGGCCGGCCTGGAGACAGGATAAAGAATGACAGCAACAAGGACAGGGGCCGCTTAGAAAGCCCTAGAACTTGAAATGATACCCGAGAGCTTTTTGTTTTGTCTTTTCCCTAAGAGGAAAATAAGAAGGGGCCAGACCCCAGTCTGGACGTGGGTGAGGGTGGGGCAGAAGGATTTGTTCTTTTCTTCCATAGAAGTGGGTGTTGGCGGCTGGTCTCTGATAAGTGGGTATCTTCATTTCAGTTCTTTCTGAAAGAGTCAGTCCACACAGATATCAGAGAAGCGCTCAGCCACTGGAGCATGCGATGATACTGTTTACCTACCTGGAAACGTCTATGACATGGCACTGGGGCTAGCGACACAGGGGGTGGAGCCAGGGGCTAGCTGAGAATGCGTGGCACTCATTCTGAGAGCCTACAAACCCTTTGGCCTTCACAGGTTGACTGTGTTCCCAGCACCCACCCCCCCAGGTTTCACGGGTGGGAAGGCGGGGTGCCGTTGGAGATCCTTTATTATGAGTGTGGCATATGACACTTCCCACTGTTTTCAAAGTAACCAGCAGAATCCACAATCCCTGGGACAGTCAGCGACAACCACCCTAGCTAGGTGACCATTTCAGGAGGATTCGGACTAAATCACACTCCTGTTGAAGGGGGAAAGCCTACCTGCTTTCCCCACTGCGTCCTTACCAGGAACTCTGCTTGGTATTTTCCATTTCCTTTCTCTTCCTTTTATTTAGTTTTTAATTCATAATCATAGACCTAACATTGCAAGGAAATGTTAAGAATCGGAGGGGAACGAGGAAAATGTGGAACCTAGAGGATTTCAGTGAGAGCAGATGCTACGGGGTACAGAGGGCAGGTGGGGTGGGGACGCTTTTCCACTACAGAAGGAATGGTCTGGGGAGATGCTGGATAGGCACAAGAATCAGAGTCGTCTACAGTCAGCAGTGGTGGTCTTCTTGCTGACAGCTCTTGCTGTTCCAGGTCCCCAGGCGCTCCACAGCTTCCACGAGGCTCACGTCTTCTTTGAACTTCCCGGAGCCCTCACGGTTGCCACTCAGTCCTTGCAGATGAAGAAGAACTGGGAACTGTTTGTGTCTGGCTCAGTGTTTGCCACGGACAAGGTGCCGGGACCTGAAGGCTTCAGGATGAAGTTCTCACCCTCAAACGTTTCCCTGTAGATGAACCTGTCACACGGCGTATGACGCTTCAGCCTGGCCCATGGATCCAGGCAGGAGGAGCCCTTGTTTCCTAATCATTCCTTTCCAGTGCTAAGACCATGAATGTTTTCTGCTGCCTTTGGAATGTTGCTGGCTGATAGCTTAAGGGGGACACAGCCCATGGTTCACCATCAGCCGTGATGTGAAACTGACCCTGGCCGCAGCAGGCGGCGACGGGGACAGCTGTGCCTGCAAACCTACTTTGTATTTTCAATGCACCCAAGACGTTGTTTTCCTGGAGCGTGGCCTCCTTTGCCTCTGCACTTCTTGTCATTGGCATTTGTCCAGGGACAGCTCGGTTTGTCCCGAAGGAGCTGGGTGTGGGGTTCATGCCTGTAATCCCAGCACTCCAGAATCAACAGCTGAAAAGTTGTGAATTCGAGGCAGTTTGGGCTGCATGGTGAGAAACCGTCAAAACCAAAGGGGGCTGGAGAATTAAAGGGGTAAAAGCCTCTATTGTTCTCCAGAAGGACCCATGTTTGGTTCTCAGCAGTCACATCAGGTAGCTCAGAATTGCCTATAAAACTCCAGCTCCAGGGAACATGACATCCTCTTCTGGCCTCGTCAGGCACCTGCATGCACGCGCACACACACACACACACACACACACACACACACACACACACACTTAAAAACAAATCCTGAGATTTGGGCATGATGTCACACACCTTTAATCTAGCACTCAGGGGGCAGAAACAGGTGTATCTCTGAGTTTGAGGACAGCCTGGTCTACCTAGTCAAAAAGACAAAAATCTTGAGACTGGACTGATGGCTCAGTGGCATTGGCTGGTGCTCTTCCAGAGGTCCTGAGTTTGATTCTTAGTACGCACATGGGGGGCGTACAGCTGTCTGTAACTCCAGTTCCTGGGTATCCAACACCGTCTTCTGGCCTTCACGGACGCTGTACATACACACACGGCACAGACATACCTGCAAGGCAAAATCCCTATGCATATAAAATATATAAATAAATCTTTAATTTTTTTTTTCCAAAAAAAAATAAAGGAAGAACATGGAAGAGGGAAGAAGCTCTGGGTTTGATTCCCCAGCACTGCAAAAACCAAGAGTGGTGGTACATGCCTATAATCCCATCCCTTGGGAGGTGGAAACAGGACAATCCAGAGTCATTCTTGATTACATAATCAGTTCAAGGTCAGCCTGGGCTAGATAGATCTTGTCAAGAAAGAAAGAAAGAAAGAAAGAAAGAAAGAAAGAAAGAGAGAGAGAGAGAGAGAGAAAGAAAGAAAGAAAGAAAGAAAGAAAGAAAGAAAGAAAGAAAGAAAGAAAGA